>NC_080074.1:98600768-99200768 GCF_949987535.1 Balaenoptera acutorostrata | reverse complement strand
AAATGATGTTTCTAAACTTGAGAATCATCTAGTCAGGTAGCCAAGGCATATATGAAATAGCATAAGAGTTAACAGGGAGAAGATGTTTAGTGGGATGAAAGAAAACTGATCATCTTTAATGTCTCATGAATTTTTGACAAGCCCTATCATGTATATCTATAAGAAATAGAAGCATCCAATTACCCTCAGAAGAAAAAGAAAGCCACGGAGGAAAAAATTATTGTCAACTTACATTTTCCAGGTAGAAAAGAACATGGTCATTCTTGAATTCACTCTTCGTAACTTGGCCATTGCTTTCAAGCTTTAAAGAGAGGGAGAGATAGATGTGAAAGAGTACCATTCCAGATTGAATGTTTCATGTTTTTTCTTTAACCAATTGTCAGGAATTTATTTTATGAATGTTCCCTTGTGCCATGATGTTTTCATAAGCACAAGTAGGAATTAATTTAAAAAATAGGTTATGAACTATGGGAAATAATGACTGCTAATTGCTACAAATTAAGAACCCATCCCTCCACTGTTCTGGCAAAAATATAAATGTGAATTGTGCATAAGTTTGTTTAAGTGAAGAATCCCATGGCTTGGTTTTGCTAACCAATTATTTCATCAACATACTACTGCTTTTTCTGGGCTGAGAGATTGGGCTTCTCTTATTTACCTCCTCAATGAATGACATGACAGGAGTAAAGCCTGATAGCATTTTTACAACAACAAGGACCAACTGGAGTTATTGTGAATTCCAGTGTATCTGACATTTAAAAACAAAACACTAGCTAAGACATCATTTTAGAAGAGTGACAATCTTACGGCAAGGGTGTGAGTACATAGATACCAACTTGCTGTAAGTCTGGAGGAGAGGCAAAAGCTGGAGAGGAAAGATCTGAAGACAGTCATTCTCATACGTCTGGAAACAATTAGAGTGATCATGGATGAGATGATACAAAGCAACCTAAGTTGGAGTAAAGAATGAATGATCTGGACCTAGAATCTCCCCCAGTCCTGCTTTTCAGCTTACCTGAGGCCTCAAAGTAAGAACTTATAGACAAAACTTTTAAACTTATGTTCCATATACTCATGTTAGTGTTAGATTTGTACAACACTTAAAAGAGACCTTTGTTTAGAAAGCAGGATGTTGGCAGAATCATACAACAGATATGCCCCAAGAGATTTTCTAGGTTATATCCCTGACTTTGGGACATGAAGTTAAGAGCAGTGTATTCCGTTCTTAGCACTGAGGTGCAACAGATTTTCATTTGGAAATCCTAAGAAAAATCCCCCAAACTAATTTTACTCAGTGTTTCACATATTAACCAAGATTAAAACTCTTTGGTGCCTATAAATTATATTTTAATTCAAGAGAATTATTTTGCTTTTCTACTCTGAAAAAAAATTTTAAATTTTGCTCTGTACAGTTATAATTAAATAAGCATTTGTAGGTTTTCTCTTATCGGCCCTCCTGTGTTTGTCTTTAGAAAGAAAAATTGTATCTCCATTGTCCAAAACTGACAGTGATTCCACACAAAAAAGTGGTTGCACTGCTGGAGCATGAGTGTGGCAGAAGCTTTCAAACTGCATACAGTACAAATTATATTTGCATAATTCTAGCTTTGATTTAGTTGAAGATGTACTAAGTTGTGCTGTGTGCACAGAGAGCAATAAAGTGGCTATGCTACAGAAATATCACCATCAACATGTGAACTCATGATGACTAACATTATTAATATTTTTAAAAATTAAAAAAAGTTTTATATAATTTTAAAGGTTACTTTCCATTTACAGTTATTACAAAATATTGGCTATATTCCCCGTGTTATACAATACATCCTTGAGCCTATCTTATAGCCTCTATAGTTTGTACCTCTCATTCCCCCATCCCTATATTGCCCCTCCCCGCTCTCCTCACTGGTAACCACTAGTTTGTTCTCTGTATCTGTGAGTCTGCTTCTTTTTTGTTATATTCACTAGTTTGTTGTATTTTTTAGATGCCACATATAAATGATATCGTACAGTATTTATCTTTCTCTGTCTGACTTATTTCACGTAGTATAATGCCCTCCAAGTCCATCCATGGACTTCTTCTTTATCCATACATCTGTTGATGGACACTTAGGTCACTTCCATGTCTTGGCTATTGTAAATAATGCTGCCATGAACATTGGGGTGCGTGTGTTTTTGATATTTTGTTACTTTGCTACTGTTTAAAATAATTCTTTTCTGACGTGCCACTTCCTCTCTAACCTGAGGCTTGGCATCAAAATGGGACACTTACTTGAGGGTTACTGTCAGGTCAAGATTACTCTGGAATATGTCTGAAGAGTTTTTCTTTACCATTTCCAAGGAAAGGGAAAATCCAGATTCCTTCTTAGGTAGTAGCACATTATACCTCAGGGTAGCCTAGAAAGAACAGCAAATTGTAAGAAAATCCATCCATTTATCCTGTAGTAATAATTGAAGCACTTATTGTTTCTCTTATTTCCATTATTAATGTACTTTGTTTTATACCTTCACTATCAGGGAATAAGGCTAAATGTAATCACTTGGTTTTCAGAAGACATAAGAATCTTTAATAATATAATTTAGTGTATATATGGACATATAAACACTACCAAAGGTAAAATAGATAGCTAGTGGGAAGCAGTCACATAGCACAGGGAGATCAGCCCGGTGCTTTGTGACCAGTTAGACGGGTGGGATAAGGAGGGTGGGAGGGAGGGAGACGCAAGAGGGAAGAGATATGGGGATATATGTATATGTATAACTGATACACTCTGTTATAAAGCAGAAACTAACACACCATTGTAAAGCAATTATACTCCAATAAAAACATTAAAAAAATAATGTACTTTAATAAAAATATCAGAATACTTTCTAACAGTGACATACCTCAAAAAACTTCTCAGTTATCCAGTTATCCTTAAGAGTAAGTAGGTCTTTACAAAATAACTTTAGTTTTCAGCTCCTGAGTGGAAAATATCAATGAGAGAAAGAGTAAACATGGAAATATGCGAAATGGTAAAATATCACTTTCTACATAACTGAACAGATAGTCTGACTTTTTTACTGGCAAACATCCGTCTCCCTCACAGGCAGAGTTCTATTACCTGGAAAAATGTAGGTCTGAACACTGGACCAGTAAATGATTGTCACCGTTAACCTGGAAAATCTCACTGGATTCTTCACTGCTAAAGGTGAGTGTTTTGGTCATCAGAGAAGGTTAAATTCATGTAGCGGGTTATGGAAAGAAGGCAGATGGGAGTGTCCTGCACAGAACAGTACAAGCATCGATCCAAGTTCTGTTATGATGCAGTATTAGTCATTTTTTGGCCATGAACTTTAAATCAACCCATAGAAATATTCCTATGACAGGTCAATAGAACAGCAAGAAGCAGCATTCTAAACAATAGGAAAAAATATATTTGTTTGTGCTAGTTGTTGCCATTTTTGTCAACAAATCTTAATTAGATTTTAGTTTTCTAAAGAATTTTATAATATCTGCTGTTGAAAATAGTGCCAAATCTGTTCTAAAAATTGAGGTGTTATATAATACAGCTGCCACAGATAATGCTTATGCCCAACTATCTTCAAAGATGGGAAGTCAGAATCCAGACAGGATTTCGGGAGATTCACTAACATATAGTTTTACTCAGAAACTAAGGCTGAAAAATAAGGAATGCAAGGAGGGAAGTGAAGACTTTCCTCGTGGGAATAAAACTGCATTTCTTTGCATTAAAATTCTGATGTATTTGTGGGGAGGAAGGTAATCTCCACGTCTTACCCTTCTGCCATCTTGGAGCTATCCTAATTGGGTTTTCTAAATCCAAGTGGGTGAGCTTCCTTGGCTACACTTTTGATGTTAAGTTCCATGTATGTGTGTTGTAATACATGATATTTAAAAAGTAAATTTCCATGAGAATTGTAAAAAAAAGCTTTTTTTCTTTTATGATGCAGATTTCAAAGTGAATATTTGTGTACTTGTTATTTAATCTATGTTTCATGGATCAACACTGGAGACCACTAGCTAGAGCCACTTGAAGCTAGAAAAATTCTAGTATTGTTTAGTTTGTACTAATTGATACCTATCTGGGTGGTGTAAAGCCTTTCTACTCAAATTGTGGTCCCTAGACCAGCAGTATTGGCTGCATGTTAGAAATTCTCAGACCCCATCCCAGATCCACTGAATCAGAATCTGCATTTTGCCAAGAATCTCAGGTGATCTGTGTGCACTTAAAAAAAGACTAGATTGGTAATTAGGCCATTTGAGTTCTATTCTCCTAGTTCACCACTGTTAGGAAAATGACTTCAAAATTCTAGACTTTGCTCCCTTTATAAAACAAGATGATCTCTAAATTCACTTCGAATTCTGAAATTCATTGTCAAATGTCTAATCAATTTTATGTGTATTTCAAGAAGATGAATACACTTTTTTTTTTTACATATATCCCCTCTTTTTTTGGATTTCCTTCCCATTTAGGTCACCACAGAGCACTGAGTTCTCTCTGCTCTACAATAGGTTCTCATTAGTTATCTATTTTATACATAGTATCAATAGTGCATATATGTCAATCCACTTTAAATGTTCCATTATTTCTGCTTTAGAGAAGAAATGGACACTTCTGTTGGAATATATTAATTCTGCAAATATGTATTGTGCTATGTTTTCTCTAAGGACAGAAGCTGGTTGTTTACAAGGGTATTCCGGGGAAGACCACAGTAACACCTACTGAAACACAGTAAGTGTGCAATAAGTATGCATAAATAAATGGAAAATTGTATTAATCTAGAACTATTTCTAGGGACAGCAGGCCACCTCAGCCATGGAGACCTAGCCACACTCTCCTGTACTCAGCTTTTCCCATCCTTTCTCATTATGCCAAGCCTTGGAATTATAAAGAAGTATACATGTGTTTCAGGACACTCTTTAAACAAAATCTTAACAACTTATATTAAAAACAGCCTCCTTCATTACAGACCTAGAACCTAGGCATGCCAGAATTTCTTCTCTTCCTCTCACAAGGCGAAGAAGAATCCTGCAGAGTTACAGTATGATTTACATACTTCAAGATCTTTTCACTTGCTATTTCCTCTGCATGGAAAGCTCTTCTCCATAAATCTTTAAGGCTCACACCCTCATCAGCTTCAAGCCTTTCTTAAATGTCAACTATTCAACTCCAACGTGGAGGACCTGTCCGCCACATCATCCACCTGGTATCGAGGAGACGATGCTGGAAGATGCTGACTGCTGCCCAATGGCATCAAAGGTCTTTCCCAACCAAGAGGACCTCACTGACCTGCAGGTCACCATTGAGGACCCAGAGGGGACCCCATATGCGGGAAGCCTGTTCAGCATGAAAGTCCTGCTAGGAAAGGACTTCCCTGCCTCTCCATCCAAGGGCTACTTCCTGACCAAGATATTCCACCCAATGTGGGCACCAAAGGTGAGATCTGTGTCGAGGTGCTCACGACGGACTGGACAGCTGGGCCGGGCAACCAGTGTGTGTTGCAGACCATCAGGTGTCCTCTGATCGCCCTGACCCCCAGGCTGCACACCCACGTGGAGGCGGGCCGCCTGCTCAGGGAGAACCACGAGGAGTACCCGGCAGCCAGCAGGCTCACAGAGATCCGTGGGGGGCGCAGGTGGGCCCGGGGGCAGCAGGGCTGAGGGTCCCATGTCCAGGAAGCACGCAGGAGAGCACGATAAGAAGCTGGAGGCCAAGAAAAGGATGGACAAGAAGTAGGCACCGTGATACCTGTAGTGGCCTCTTCTCCCCTCCCACCCCTGACCTGACCTGACCCCGACCCCCAACTCTGTCAGTTATTTAAATTATGACTGAGGTGGGGGAGGGTGTGGGGATACTAGGACCTGGATTTGTTTTTCTAAATAAAACTGGAAGAGCAAACAAACAAAGAAACAGCAAAAAAGTTAAGGTCTTTCCCTACCTTACTATTTTAAATTGAATTATTCTGGAGTATGCCCTATTCATGTTCCTTGCTTTCTTTTCTCAAGGCATTAATTTATCCTCTTAAGATAAACTGTATATAGTAGTATACATATATCTCTCTCTCTATATATATAGTATGCATATATAATATGTATTTATAATAATATATTAAATTTATTAAATATATATTAAATATAAAAGTATATATTTATATATACATACTTTGTTTGTTGATTGATTTCCCCACTAAAATGAAGGCAAAGATTTTGTATTCCCCACACCTAAAAGAATGCCTGGTACTGAATCAGTGCTCGATTAATATTTATTAAGTGAATAAATGTAGGGGCTCATCTTGTACTTTCCCTGCCTCAGGACTAGAATTAGCCATTTCTCCAAGGATTCTTTGTTTCTTTAAGAAGAAGATAGTATTTAGAAGTCAAGATCTGGAATGTTAGCAAAGGTGCATAGACAACTGATGGATAGATAGACAGATAGACACATACATCTATATTGGTGAGTCCACACTGATATCTCTAATTCCAATCTAATACATTAGAGTTATTCTGGCCTTCTACTTTTCAATATTTGTAAGTACATTTTCCAGTTGAGAGAAACGTGGCTGTTATTATCTGCAATACATTTATTTATTTGCTCAATTCATTTAATTTGCTCAATAGAATGAATCTCCAAACCAGTACTAGACGTCTCCTCCACCTGCCAGCCCCTCCGTCCACCTCGAATGTGCTTCTGCCCGACCCCCCTTTCCTTCCTCAGCACCCTGCCATCCTCTAAGGAGCCTCCATGTGTGGCTCTTCCGCCACAGACTGCCCCTGACACCGCCCTATCAGGAAGGAAAGATGGAAAGGAAAAATGAGAAGGGAAGATAGGAAGGGAAAATGGGAAACAAAGGGACAATGGGAAGGGTGCGCATTTTATTATTCATTATTTCATCCAGGAGTTTGATGGATCGCTTTTGTAAATGTTGTTCCTTTTCTCTTTTTTTTTTCTTTGTAAAAATATTCACATGGGTCTTCTAAGCTTCTTATTTGGGGCACAGTGTTAGTTATACACAAAGAAACATCAAGTGCTGAACACGCGCAGAAAGAAAATAAGGAAGAGTGGTTGCCGGTACTGTAGAAGCCAATCAAGGTTTGTAGAAGAAAATGGAACCAAAGCCTGATCTATGAGGCCCTATAAGATGGGACTCTCCCTAGTTATGTAACCTCAACTTCTTTCTCTCTTACTGAGAAAGGTCTGAGATAGCCCTCACTTGCAACGTGCAAGCTAACAGGTTAGCCTACCACAATTTCATGGATCCTGGCAAAAAAGCACAAGACTCTTGGTTTGGAAGTAGGGACCTTATTATTCCCAGAACAGCAAACAGTGTGAGTTACATGCCTTGGACTCCTCCCACCAATGCCCTAGTCCCACTGGAGTTGGGTCAGCCAGTCATGTGATTGCTGCACATACAGTGAGTTGGAGTCACAGCTGAGGAATCAGAAGCTTAGGAAACACCTTAAAAAAAAAAGATTGGGCTGCAAACAAACCTGCCTGATCTTTGCCCCAGAAGGACAGATTGTCTCTTACACTGGACAACAAACAAATCTGCTCCCTGCTCCTAAACAAAACAGAAGTTCCCTCTACTTCCACGTCTGTTTGCTATAAAACTACCCTTGAAAAGACAGCCCAGAACAAAAGCTGATGGCTCATCTGACTATTAAACATTCAAAAATGCCAAGGACTTATGAACAACTGTCTCTCAACAATATCCATACCTTATTTCTACACCATCTTGGTTTCTGATGAACTTTCTCACAAATATGTTTCTTAGTGGGCCACTCTGATTAGGCTGACCACTAGGAACTCAGACCAAATTTGTTCAATTTTTCTTAGCATTTAATTAACACAACTATCAACAGGACTCCCAGCAGTCAGATGAGGTCAATCTAATGTACTGATCTCACCTATGCCCTTCTCAGGGTCCTAGACCCAACCAGCTAAACGAATCCATAAGCCACCAGGGTCTACCTTAGAAAGCCAGAGCCTTTTTTCTTGTTTATTTATTGACTTTTGTATGCAGTTTAAGACATTAATTCAGGTATAGTAGGATGTATTGGTGACTGCACAGACTCTACCTAAGCTCATAAGGAGAAAGGCTAAGGCAATTCTAACTTTTTTTTTTAAGTTAAAAAAAAATCTTTATTTCAGATAAAATTAATTCCATAATTAAGGATAAAACAAACACACTTCCTTGAGTCCATCATTTCAGGTGATTGTGATTTCCATGAACACTGGCGTTCCTGAGTATCATCTGAATATTTGCCGACATGCTTGTGGGAAGCTTCTGCAGCCTTTTCTTGGTAGGAATTCCAGTTTCTCTGAATTCTTCCCTTTCCTTCAGGTATTCCATTTTGCATTCTTCATAAAAGGCTGGATCATTATAGTAAGCAGTTACACATTCTTTCAATGAAGAATTTTCTTTCCGGCATTTTACTAGCATGAGGATTCCAGAGCCCTTGCAACATTTAGGGAAATCTTGAACTTGTTCAGAACATCTCTCTCGGGCCTTTTGTCTTACTATTTTAGGGATCAAAACATCTTTTTCGACATGTCTGAGATGCTGCGGGGTCGAGCGCCATGTCCACGCGTGGGAGGCGGCAGCCGCGTGACCGCCCACACAGGTCAATTGTAACATTCTTTTTTAAAAATTTGTTTTATTGAAGTATAACTGATAATTCTAACATTCTTAACAACCCTGGCCAGTAAGCTGAGGCTGATCTGAATGCCTTCCAGGGTGAAGGTTGGTGATATTGATCATTTCAGGTAAGTCCAGAACAAATTTTGTACCAACTATTCTAATTGTATTGTTCCTGTTATAGGCAAAACTACCATCAACCCAAAACTAAAATAGCCAGTTGTTTTACCAGCAAAATGGGTTTATTCTGGAATAGCAGAGAATTACAATTCAAGAGAGGCAACAGGAAAGGTGTTGTTCCTTCCTTTTCTTAAAAGCAGATGAAATTCCCATGTGAAAAATGTCCTCCCTTGGACCAGAAGAGAAGTAACATTCTTATCATCATGGATAAGAAGTTGAGACTGAATTTTATGCAAAGAATTCTATACAAACAGACCTTGTTAAAATAATTCTTATCTTCCTTTTTCCTTCTGGTTGGGTGTTACATGTGTGAGAGCTCTCCCTTCAGGGCTTCCTGACTCCATTTAAGGTGAGGTTTCCCTTTATTTTCACACTCCCCGAAGAGTGTACTTAAATAGCCAGTTGTCTTTCTGAGAAGCTTCCCCAAATAACCAAGGGTAGCTTCTTCTGGGAGCTGTCTTAGCTGTTTGAGAACTATGTGATTTACTGATGGCATTTCCTTAAACATGTTCAGGTCTCATGACTACCCCTAAGGTGCTAGTCACTGTATTTTGGCAATTGAGGCAGGTTAATGCCTTATTTCCACACAAGAGGTACAATTCCAAGGGTGTGCCTTGGGAAAAAATGCTATATGCAGTTGCTGGAGCTCCCAAGCAGGACTTACACATCAGTCTTAGGGCACAGACTGACAATGCCCCTGATGTAGCCCTCCAGCTGGCTGGTCTACCTTAGGAGGCCCAGTTCAGTTCGAATAATTGAGGCAAGTCTTTCTTTTTTGAGGGAATTTCTAAGGAAAGCTCATTCAACCTGTCCTGTTTGTCCAGGCCAACAGCTGGGTGCCATGTATGCAGCCCACTGAGAGAGGATGAGTAAGTGTGGGGAAGACACTGGGGCAGCCCACTGAGAGAGGATGAGTAAGTGTGGGGAAGACACTGAGGCAGCCCACTGAGAGAGGATGAGTAAGTGTGGGGAAGACACTGGGGCAGCCCACTGAGAGAGGATGAGTAAGTGTGGGGAAGACACTGGGGCAGCCCACTGAGAGAGGATGAGTTAAGTGTGGGGAAGACACTGGGGCAGCCCACTGAGAGAGGATGAGTAAGTGTGGGGAAGACACTGGGGCAGCCCACTGAGAGAGGATGAGTAAGTGTGGGGAAGACACTGGAACAGTTGCAGGAGTTTTGTCTGAGAGGTACAGAACTGACACTGTCTCTTCCTATTTCCAATAGACTTTCTGGAAGAGTTCAGAGGAAGTACAATAAAATCGTGGTTAGAACTGTTTGGTGGAGGCTGGTAGACCCAACATTGATTTAAAATTAGGGCACTTGAAACAGTTTGAGAAAACTGCACTGGGGCATATAACTTCATGAGAAAAGATCTAGGGGTGTGTGTGTGTGTGTGTGTGTGTTTTTAATTTTTATTTTATACTGGAGTACCGTTGATTACCAATGTTGTGTTAGTTTCAGGTGTACAGCAAACTGGTTCAGTTGGACATATACAAGTATCTATTCTTTTTCAAATTCTTGAAAGACAAAGATACTAACATTCCTCCTTTCCCCAGACTTCCTGGGGTATTCTCTTCCCAGGTGCTGGAATTGATGCTCTGTCTCCACCTCCAAAAACTCAGTGTGTCCCACTGCAGTAGCTATAACTTCACATTTTCTTCAATCATCCCATACTTGCACCTATGTCTTTTGTCCAAAAGTATCAGGTGCAAGAGAAACAAAGTCACATTAAAAATAAAACTTACAAAGACCTGTGATGTCCCCTACTATGACCCACATGGGTTACTCTAGGGGAACTCAGCAAGCAGTGAACTCAACTAAGTGATCATTACCCTTATGAGCTAGGACCATGTCAATCCAACAAGACAATCCACATTGCTGAACCAGAATTAAGTTCAAATTTCCTAGGCTCAGATCTCATTAACTGAATTTATTTATTTTTCTTTTGGTTGTTTGTTTTTTAATTTTTATTTTATATTGGAGTACAATTGATTTACAATGTTGTGTTAGTTTCAGGTGTACAGCAAAGTGAATCAGTTATACATATACATATATCTATTATTTTTCAGCTTCTTTTCCCATATAGGTTATTACAGAGTATTGAGTAGGGTTCCCTGTGCTATACAGTAGGTCCTTGTTGATTATCTATTTTATATATAGTAGTGTGTATATGTTAATCCCAACCTCCTAATTTATCAATCTTCTCCTACCTTTCCTCTTTGGTAACCTTCATCAATTGAATCTGGATTCCTCCTCTCCCCACAGGATTGGGTAGGGTTGTGGTCTGGGTATCTGAAATTAAATACAATAGAAATGTTTGAGTCCTTCCTCCCCACCTCAGAGTTCCCCAGCCTACTCAGAGAGGTACATATGGCCTTTGGTCCTCCTCGGGGTCAGGGAGACCTCTGCACCATCTCTAATCCATGTAAAAGCAACTGAGGTCAGAGTAGAAGGGGTGGGAGGGGTCAGGAGTATGGTAGAGAGTCAGCTGTGTATCAGTAAGGAAGGCACATTTCCTTTCAGTTTTGAGAGGCATGTGAATGCTCATGGTTCAACCAAATGAATTTCCAATGACTTCTATCCACCCAAAGCTAGACATATTCATTGCTGACACCATTTATTTAAACTGTTTCATAACTGCCTTATCAGCAGAGCAAGCCCAACTTTTAGAATTGTGCAAAATGATAGGTGAAAATAGTAGTTTTGACTTTGTTTTATCATGAGTGAGACAGCATCTTTTTATATGTTTAAAAGCCATGTATATTTATTTATCTGCAAAGTTTTTGGTCAAAACCTTTTATTTTTCGATTATACATTTTTTATTTTATATTTTTGTGTTGCTGTTCTTATTTGTTTCCCTTTCTGGTAGCTGCGAGTTTATACCCAAAGAAAATTAGCTCTTTGTGTTGTGATTTTTTTTCATTTGTCTTTTGACATTGCTTATGACTTTTAAAAAATTGATGCAGGAAACTTTATTTTCATGTAGATGAATTTTAAAATCTCTCTTTTTTGGCTTTTGGTTTTGAACCAACTTTCAAAAGGTCTCCAATCCAAGGTAAGGAAGAAATTCTCCTATATTGTTTTCTAGAGCTTTTATGGTATTTTTTTTACATCTACATTTTGATCAATTTGATGTTTATCCTGGTGTACAATGTGAGGTTTGGTTCCAACTTTTTCCACTTTCAGATGACTATCTACTTGTTCAAACATCATTTATTGCCTCACTGCTTTTTAGATGTTGTTTACATCAAATACTAAATTTCCATATATACATTGGTTTATTTCTTGTTTTTCTGTTCCATTCCTTTGGTCTAACTATCCAGTCATGTAATATAAACAGGCACCTGTTTATATTATCAAAAAATTCAGTGTATTCTAATACCTTGTCATGTCTGTCTTCTAATTTCCATGCCCTACATCAGTGCTTTTGCTTTTTAGAGTTTTCCAGAATCTTCTTGTTTATTTTACCATAACAGTTCTAGAATCCAGATTTTCCAGGATAAAAGAAAATCTTTTGTCAGTTTTATTAGAGTTGCATTAAATTGGAGAGAATTGATATTTTTATAAAGTACTGAATTTTCCCATTTAATATATTGCTTGTCTGTCCATTCTTTTAAGTCCCTTTGTGTGCTTCAGGGATATTTTAATGCTTTCTTCACACAGTTTTTTACTACTTTGTTAAGTTTATTTTGAGTTATTTTATCCTTTTTGTTACTACTCTAAATGGTATCTTCTATTATATATCCTAAAGGGTTTTTGATTTTTCATATGAAGACCATTGATTTTTGAATATTCATTTTATATTTCACTAACTTGTTTTATGGGAACATTTCAAATGATGCTTTTGAGTTTTCCAACTATATAGTAATATTTTCTAAAAATAAAGTCAGCTTCAGGTATGTGTTTTTCACTTCCATTTAGGTAGAATATTCCAGATATTAATTATAGGGAAAAAAACTCAGATTTCAGTGACATGCATGAATTTGTCCCTTTCCATCCATTCATTAATTCATCATATTTATTGAGTAATATGCCAGCCACTGGGACTCATCATTTTAAAAAGTGATGGAGGAGGACCTTAAAGATGGAAGAGGAGTAAGAAGTGGAAATCACGTTCCTCCCCACAAATACATCAAAAATACATCTACATGTGGAACAACTCCTACAGAACACCTACTGAATGCTGGCAGAAGACCTCAGACTTCCCAAAAGGCAAGAAACTCCCCATGTACTTGGATAAGGCAAAAGAAAAGAGAAAAAACAGAGGCAAAAGAATAGGGACAGGACCTGCCCCTCTGGGAGGGAGCTGTGAAAGAGGAAAAGTTTCCACGCACTAGGAAGCCCCTTCACTGGTGGAGAAAGGGGGTGGGCGGGGGGGAAGGTTTGGGGCCATGAAGGAGAGCACAGCAACAGGGGTGCAGAGGGCAAAGTGGAGAGATTTCTGCACAGAGGATTGTTGCCGACCAACACTCACCAGCGTGAGAGGCTTGTCTGCTCACCCACCAGGGCAGGTGGGGGCTGGGAGCTGAGGCTCAGGCTTCGGAGGTCAGATCCCAGGGAGACGACTGGGGTTGGCTGCATGAAAACAGCCTGAAGGGGGCTAGTACGCCACAGCTAGCTGGGAGAGAGTCCAGGAAAAAGTCTGGAACTGCCTAAGAGGCAAGAGACCATTGTTTCAGGGTGCGTGAGGACAGGGGATTCAGCAACACCTAAACGACCGCCAGAGACGGACGCAGGCCTTGGCTATCAGCACAGACCCCAGAGACGGGCATGAAATGCTTAGGCTGCTGCTGCCGCCACCAAGAAGCCTGTGTGCAAGCACAGGTCACTATCCACACCTCCCCTCCCGGGAGCCTGTGCAGCCCGCCACTGCCAGGGTCCCGTGATCCAGGGACAACTTCCCCTGGAGAACACACAGCATGCCTCAGGCTGTTGCAACGTCATGCTGGCCTCTGCCGCCGCAGGCTCAGCCCGCATTCTGCACCCCTCCCTCCCTCTGGCCTGAACGAGCAAGAGCCCCCTAATCAGCCGCTCCTTTAACGCCCCCTGTCTGAGTGAAGAACAGACACCAGAGGGCAACCTACATGCAGAGGCGGGGGAAAACCCAAAGCTGAACCCCAGGAGCTGTGTGAACAAAGAAGAGAAAGGGAAATTTCTGCATACAGCCTCAGGAGCAGTGGATTAAATCTCCACAATCAACTTGATGTACCCTGCATCTGTGGAATACCTAAATACACAACTAATCATCCCAAAATTGAGGCGGTGGACTTTAGGAGCAACTGTAGACTTGGGGTTTGCTGTATGTGACTGACTAGTTTCTGATTTATATGTTTACCTTAGTTCAGTTTTTAGCACTTGTTATCATTGGTGGATTTGTTTATTGGTTTGGCTGCTCTCTTCTTTTTTTTTATTACTTTAAAATTTTTTTACTTTAATAAGATTCTTTAAATTTTTATTTTGATACCTTTATTTTATTATTTTTTTCTCTTTTTTTTTCTCCCTTTTCTTCTGAGCCGTGTGGCTGACAGGGTCTTGGTGCTCTGGAAGGGTGTCAGGCCTGAGCCTCTGAGGTGCGAGAGCAGAGTACAGGACAATGGACCACCAGAGACCTGTCAGCTCCATGTAATATCAATCGGCGAGAGCTCTCCCAAAGATCTCCGTCTCAACACTAAGACCCGTCTCCACTCAATGACAAGCAAGCTCCAGTGCTGGACACCCCATGCCAAACAACTAGCAAGACAGGAACACAACCCCATCCATTAGCAGAGAGGCTGCCTAAAATCATAAGTTCACAGACACCCCAAAACACAGCACCAGACGTGGTCCTGCCCACCAGAAAGACAAGATCCAGCCTCATCCACCAGAACACAAGCACCAGTCCCCTCTACCAGGAAGCCTACACAACTGACTGAATGAACTTTACCCACTGGGGGCAGACACCAAAAACAAAAGGAACTATGAACCTGCAGCCTGTGAAAAGGAGACCCCAAACACAGTAAGTTAAGCAAAATGAGAAGACAGAGAAATACACAGCAAATGAAGGAGCAAAGTAAAAACCAACCAGACCAAACAAATAAAGAGGAAATAGGGAGTCTACCTGAAAAGGAATTCAGAGTAATGATAATAAAGATGATCCAAAATCTTGGAAATAGAATGGAGAAAAATACAAGAAACGTTTAACAGGGACCTAGAAAAACTAAAGAGCAAACAAACAATGATAAACAACACAATAAATGAAACTGAAAATTCTCGAGAAGGAATCAATAGCAAAATAACTGAGGCAGAAGAATGGATAAGTGACCTGGAAGATAAAATAGTGGAAATAACTACTGCAGAGCAGAATAAAGAAAAAAGAATGAAAAGAATTGAGGACAGTCTCAGAGATCTCTGGGACAACATTAAACGCAACAACATTCTAATTATAGGGGTCCCAGAAGAAGAAGAGAAAAAGAAAGGGACTGAGAAAATATTTGAAGAGATTATAGTTGAAAATTTCCCTAATATGGGAAAGGAAATAGTCAAGTCCAGGAAGCACAGAGAGTCCCATACAGGATAAATCCAAGGAGAAACATGCCAAGACACATATTAATCAAACTATCAAAAATTAAATACAAAGAAAAAATATTAAAAGCAGCAAGGGAAAAGCAACAAATAACACACAAGGGAATCTCCATACGGTTAACAGCTGATCTTTCAGCAGAAACTCTGCAAGCCAGAAGGGAGTGGCAGGACATATTTAAAGTGATGAAAGGGAAAAACCTACAACCAAGATTACTCTACCCAGCAAGGATCTCACTCAGATTCAATGGAGAAATTAAAACCTTTACAGACAAGCAAAAGCTAAGAGAATTCAGCACTACCAAACCAGTTTTACCACAATTGCTAAAGGAACTTCTCTAGGCAGGAAACACAAGAGAAGGAAAAGAACTACAATAACAAACCCCATACAATTAAGAAAATGGTAATAGGAACATACATATCGATAATTACCTCAAATGTAAATGGATTAAATGCTCCAACCAAAAGACATAGACTGACTGAATGCGTACAAAAACAAGACCCATGTATATGCTGTCTACAAGAGACCCACTTCAGACCTAAGGACCCATGTGGAATGAAAGTGAGGGGATGGAAAAAGATATTCCATGCAAATGGAAATCAAAAGAAAGCTAGAGTAGCAATTCTAATATCAGACAAAATAGACTTTAAAATAAAGAGTATTACAAGAGACAAAGAAGGACACTACATAATGATCAAGGGATCAATCCAAGAAGAAGATATAACAATTGTAAATATTTATGCACCCAACATAGGAGCACCTCAATACTTAATGCTAATGCTAACAGCCGTAAAAGGGGAAATCGACAGTAACACAATAATAGCAGGGGACTCTAACTCCCCACTTTCACCAATCAGATCATCCAAAATGAAAATAAATAAGGAAGCACAAGCTTTAAATGACACATTAAACAAGATGGACGTAACTGATATTTATAGGACATTCCATCCCAAAACAACGGAATACACTTTCTTCTCAAGTGCTCATGGAACATTCTCCAGGATAGATCATATCTTGGGTCACAAATCAAGCCTTGGTAAATTTATGAAAATTGAAATTGTATCAAGTATCTTTTCTGACCACAACGCTATGAGACTAGATATCAATTACAGGAAAAAAATCTGTGAAAAATACAAACACATGGAGACTAAACAATACACTAGTAAATAACCAAGAGATCACTGAAGAAATCAAAGAGGAAATCAAAAAATACCTAGAAACAAATGACAATGAAAACACGACAACCCATAACCTATGGGATGCAGCAAAAGCAGTTCTAAGAGGGAATTTTATAGCAGTACAATCCTACCTCAAGAAACAAGAAAAATCTCAAATAAACAACCTAACCTTACACCTAAAGCAATTAGAGAAAGAAGAAGAACAACAAAAAAAACCTCAAAGTTAGCAGAAGGAAAGAAATCATAAAGATAAGATCAGAAATAATTGAAAAAGAAATGAAGGAAATGATAGCAAAGGTCAATAAAACAAAAAGCTGGTCCTTTGAGAATATAAAGAAAACTGATAAACTATTAGCCAGACTCATTAAGAAAAAAATTGAAAAGACTCAAATCAACAGAATTAGAAATGAAAAAGGAGAAGCAGCAACTGACACTGCAGAAACACAAAGGATCATGAGAGATGACTACAAGCAACTATATGCCAATAAAATGGACAACCTGGAAGAAATGGACAAATTCTTAGAAAAGCACAAACTTCTGAGACTGAACCAGGAAGAAATAGAAAATATGAAGAGACCAATCACAAACACTGATATTGAAACTGTGATTAAAAATCTTCCAACAAACAAAAGCCCAGGTCCAATTGGCTTCACAAGCAAATTCTATCAAACCTTTAGAGAAGAGCTAACACCTATCCTTCTCAAACTCTTTAAAAAAAAAAGCAGAGGGAGGAACACTCCCAAACTGATTCTATGAGGCCACCATCACCCTGATACCAAAACCAAAGATGTCACAAAAAAAGAAAACTACAGGCCAATATCACTGATGAACATAGATGTAAAAATCCTCAACAAAATACTAGCAAACAGAATCCAACAGCACATTAAAAGGATCATACACCATGATCAAGTGGGGTTTACCCCAGAAATGCAAGGATTCTTCAATATATGCAAATCAATCAATGTGATACACCATATTAACAAACTGAAGGATAAAAACCATACGATTATCTCAATAGATGCAGAAAAAACTTTTGACAAAATTCAACACCCATTTATGATAAAAATTCTCCAGAAAGCAGGCATAAAGGGAATTTACCTCAACATAATAAAGGCCATATATGACAACCCACAGCCAACATCATTCTCAATGGTGAAAAACTGAAAGCATTTCCACTAAGATCAGGTAGAAGACAAGGCTGCCCACTCTCACCAGTATTATCCAACATAGTTTTGGAAATTTTAGCCACAGCAATCAGAGAAGAAAAAGAAATAAAAGGAATCCAAATTGGAAAAGATGACATGATACTATACATAGAGAATCCTAAAGATGTTACCAGAAAACTACTAGAGCTAATCAATGAATTTGGTAAAGTAGCAGGATACAAAATTAATGCACAGAAATCTCTTGCATTCTTATACACTAATGATGAAAAATCTGAAAGAGAAATTAAGGAAACACTCGCATTCACCACTGCAACCAAAAGAATCAAATACCTAGGAATAAACCTACCTAAGGAGACAAAAAACCTGTATGCAGAAAGCTAAAAGACACTGATGAAAGAAGTTAAAGATGACACACACAGATGGAGAGAGATATACCATGTTCTTGGATTGCAAGAATCAACATTGTGAAAATGACTATACTACCCCCCAAAGCAATCTACAGGTTCAGTGCAGTCCCTGTCAAACTACCAATGGTATTTTCCCAGAAGTAGAACAAAAAATTTCACAATTTGTATGGAAACACAAAAGACCCAGAATAGCCAAAGCAATCTTGAGAAAGAGAAACAGAGCTGGAGGAATCAGGCTCCCTGACTGCAGACTATACTACAAAGCTACAGTAATCAAGACAGTGCGGTACTGGCACAAAAACAGAAATATGGATCAACGGAACAGGATAGAAAGCCCAGAGATAAACCCACGCACAAATGGTCCCCTTATCTTTGATGAAGGAGGCCAGAATATACAATGGAGAAAAGACAGCCTCTTCAATAAGTGGTGCTGGGAAAAGTGGACAGCTACATGTAAAAGAATGAAATTAGAACACTCCCTAATACCATACACAAAAATAAACTCAAAATGGATTAAAGACCCAAATGTAAGGCCAGACACTATAAAACTCTTAGAGGAAAACAAACACAGAACACTCTATGACATAAATCACAGCAAGATCCTTTTTGACCCACCTCCTAGAGAAATGGAAATAAAAACAAAAATAAACAGATGGGACCTAATGAAACTTAAAAGCTTTTGCACAGCAAAGGAAACCATAAACAAGACCAAAAGACAACCCTCAGAATGGGAGAAAATATTTGCCAACAAAGCAACTGTCAAAGGATTAATCTCCAAAACATACAAGTAGCTTATGCAGCTCAATACCAAAAAGACAAACAACCCAATCCAACAATGAGCAGAAGACCTAAAGAGACATTTCTCCAAGAAGATATATAGGTTGTCAACAAACACATGAAAGGATGCTCAACATCACTAACCATTAGAGAAATGCAAATCAAAACTACAATGAGGTATCACCTTACACCTGTCAGAATGGTCATCATCAAAGAATCTGCAAATAATAAATGCTGGAGAGGGTGTGGAGAAAAGGGAACCCTCTTGCATTGTTGGTGGGAATGTAAATTGATACAGCCACTGTGGAGTAAAGTATGGAGATTCCTTAAAAATCTAAAAATAGAACTACCATATGACCCAGCAATCCCATTACTGGGCATAGACCCTGAGAAAACCATAATTCAAAAAGAGTCATGTACCACAATGTTCACTGCAGCTCTATTTACAATATCCAGGACATGGAAGCAACCTAAGTGTCCATCGACAGATGAATGAATAACGAAGATGTGGCACATATATACAATGGAATATTACTCAGCCATAAAAAGAAACGAAACTGAATTATTTGTGGACCCAGGTTCTGTCATACAGAGTGGATGGACCTAGGTTCCGTCATACAGAGTGAAGTAAGTCAGAAAGAGAAAAACAAATACCGTATGCTAACACATATATATGGAATCTAAAAAAAAAAAAAAAAAAGGTTCTGAAGAACCTGGGGGCAGGACAGGAATAAAGAGGCAGACGTAGAGAATGGACTTGAGGACACGGGGAAGAGGAAGGGTAAGCTGGGATGGGGTGGGAGAGTGGCGTGGACATGTATGCACTGCCGGATGTAAGATAGATAGCTAGTGGGAAGCAGCTGCATAGCACAGGGAGATCAGCTCGGTGCTTTGTGACCACCTAGAGGGGTGGGATAGGTAGGGTGGGTGGGAGACGCAAGAGGGAGGGGATATGGGGATATATGTATACGTACAGCTGATTCACTTTGTTATACAGCAGCAACTAACACAACAATGTAAAGCAATTATACTCTAATAAAGATGTTAAAAATATATATATATATAAAGAGTAGACACTGAAAAAAATAAAACAGTAAGTTTCCTGCCAAACTAGACATTAAATATATTTAATTATAGTTATTTCTATAATCAAACATGCCAAATTTGACAAATTTGACAGGTAGTAGGCAAACAGAAAGTGGAGGAAAAAACCAAGATGTGCTTAGAAATTTAATGAGAAATAATTAACGCTTGTGATAATTTTAAGTTAATAGAATGTATTGTGATTTGGAATTGAAGGCCAACCTAGAAACTTAAAATTTTTGTTGGAGTGTGGTTGCTTTGCAATGTTGTGTTGGTTTCTGCTGTATGGCAGGGTGGTTCAGTTATACATATACACATATACACTCTTTTTTAGATTTCCTTCCCATTTAGGTCACCACGGAGCATTGAGTTGTGTTCCCTGTGCTGTGCGATAGGTTCTCATTAGTTGTCTGTTTTTTATGTGGTGGTGTATATATGTCGATCCCAATCTCCCAGTTCGTCCCACCCCCCTTTTCCCCCTTGGTAACTGTAAGTTTGTTTTCTACATCTGTAGATCTATTTCTCCTTTGCAAATAAGTTCATCTGTGCCATTTCTCTAGATTCCACATATAAGCGATATGATACGGTATTTCCAACCTAGAAAATTAATGTGCCTCTCCCGTCTAATATTTTCACTCTTGTTGCTCAATAAGTGTGCAGCAATTTATTGGACTTTGTACAATTTGGACTTCATATGGACTTTGTACAATTTTCAAAATACCCATAAGTATTTTGCAATATTGGTCGATACTGTGCTTTAGATTTTTCCACAGTATGCTACCTAACTTTAATTTTTTTTCCCCTGGGAAGACAATCGCATTCTCTGTACATAATGTTATATTTCTCCTCTGCACTTAAATTGTATATATCTGTAATTAAGTATTCTTGACAATTGTGTTTGCTAGCATTCTCAGAATGCTAAACAATAGGATAGAAAACACACTTTTATTTTTCCTGATTTAAAAGTATATGAGACTACAAATACTAATAGCTGTTATGCATTGAACACATAAACATCTGATACTTGCATGCATGATCTGATTTGGTAATTACCTTAACCCCATGAGATTTCTACATCATCTTAGCCATTCACAGCTGGAGACACTGAGACTTAGATTAAGAAATGTTTCCAGGTCAAGTATCTTGTAAGTATCTGAGCTAAGACTTGAACAAGATAGTTTTGCTGGGGAAATATACACTGTAAACTGCTAAGTAGCTGATTCTCATTGTTTCTAGTATTTTTGCTTAAAGAATAACTTTTTTCCTGATAATATAATAATATCATCTTTTGTTGGTTAATGTTTACTTCATTTTTTATGCTGGCCTTACAACTTTCAATGTTTCTATGTCTTTATTTTAGGTATGTATTTTATATATAAATAGCATATGAAAGGCAAAAATAAAAAGTGGTGGAAAGAAAAAAGCTGAGTTTTGTGTGTGCCTCATGAAAAAAATGCATTATTCCTTGTAAATTAAGATTTGTTGCTATCAACTGCCTAGAAAAGGGAGAAAATTTTATAATATAAAATTTCTAAAGGAACATTGTCGCTAAATTTTGAGGTGTAATATATTTAATGGATTTAGTGTTGAACAGCTTGATACATTTCAGAAATGCATTAATGATGAGTATAGACATTGGGAAAGGATTGTCTAAACTGATAAATACAATATTTATTAAACGAGATTAAATAAATATAGTTTATGTTGCTAACATTGAAAAATAAGATACGTAAAATGTGACTACAGTTATATTGATATAATAATGAAAATATTTGTGTATAGTTTCACACATCTTAGTAAATTCAATAAGCAATATTATTTTTAAATATTAGAGAGGTAGAAAATATTGTGCTTCAAGGTTGGGCTGTGGAGTATGACAGGTTCAAATCTAAGCTCTTTCACTTACAAACTGCTTGGTATTGGGCATGTTGAAATCTCTTGGAAACTAATTTCTTCATCTGCTAAATGAGGAGAATACTAGTACCAATCTTATAGCATTCTTATGAGAATTAAATGTGTTATTAGAGATAAAGTGCTTAGAACAATCTTTGGCACATAGTAAAATCTCAATAAACATTGGGACATATAATGTGAGGTAAGAGATTGGACTTAAGTGAAATAGAATTCTCATCTGGCCTCATGTCTGCTTTTGTAGAATATGGTCATTGTATAATACACACTTTCTATGATTCTTTCTATGTTTATACATCTTATCTCAGCAATTAGATTAATTGGCATACCTAGACACGGAGGGGATCAATTCTTCCGGAAAATAAGTGGTCATTTGCTTGGTGCCAAGGCAGTGATTTGCATCATTCCAGGAAGGAGAATCAGTTGCTTGCTATGACTTTGACTCTGGTTAATTGGCCTGTAATTGTGTAAATTAGTACAACAACATTTGATTAATTTAGTACAACACAAACATGGGGAAATTTCTTCCTTACCAACTCCATCTACCAGGATAAAAAAAAAAAAAATCCAAGTGTAATTGAGGTCTTAGAAAGCCAGGCATTTTCTTTTATAAACTAAAGACTGTATAGATAAGAAAGCATTAATTTGGGATTAGAAAATATTCTAGTGTCAACAAATCACTAAGGTTCTTTGTTGAAAGCCTTTTAAAGATCTGAATTTCCTTTTGTCTTTAAAGACCTGTGATGTCTTTATTATAAAGAAGTAAAAAGAGGAGCTGCCAAACTATTATCCCACATTAAACAAAGAAAAAGAAACGGAGCATTATTTTCTATTGTAAAATCTTTATTATTCTAGATAGCCCTGGCCAAGAATAATGTACTCTTATTTTTAATCATGGCATAATTTTGAAGAAATAACACTACACAAATTAATCCCTTGAAGAGTAAGATTTTTGGTGCCCAGCAAGGCAAGCCACTCAGCATTACCTGTGAATCCTTTTTACTTTTTCAAACTGTTATCCTATTGCAACAATAAAATTGAGAACTTCATGTATGATTTCACTCCACGTCTCTCACAAAATTTTGAATATATTTGAATCCATTTTTCCTCAACTTCTTTTAATGTCAGAAGATTAACTGTCCTTCCTCCATTTAAGTCAATTCCTCCTCCACCTGCATTGTAGATTATTCTGTCCACGTCTTTGAAATCTTACTTCTTAAACAATCGGTCCATGGCTGAAACAAGCTAATATTTTGAATCAGCTAGTTTTTGCCTCATCCTGTCTATAAGAATACCCAGTCTTGATAATGCCTTTGCAACATGCAATTGAACAAAAAAACATTAGCCCAGGGAATTCCCTGGTGGTCCAGTGGTTAGGACTCCACGCTTCCACTGCAAGGGGCACAGGTTTGATCCCTGGTTGGGGAACTAAGATCCCTCACACGGCACAGCCAAAAAAAAAAAAAAAAAAAAAGTAGCCCAAAATAGATGAAATTACTTCCTCTTTCAATATTAAGTCAAATCACATTTTTACTTTCCTCTGTATTACAACACCTGGGACTACTGACTTTTTTCTGCTTAATGAGTCAGGGAGATCAGCTCGGTGCTTTGTGACCACCTAGAGGGGTGGGATAGGGAGGGTGGGAGGGAGCGAGACGCAAGAGGGAAGAGATATGGGAACATATGTATGTGTATAACTGATTCACTTTGTTATAAAGCAGAAACTAACACACCATTGTAAAGCAATTATACTCCAATAAAGATGTTAAAAAAAAAAAAAAAAGTTTAAACCTGTGGCTGGTGGGGCCGAGCAGAGGGAGCTGACCTTGCATGGAACCAGTGTAACTGATGGAGGTCAAGATTCTAAATAAGCAAAGGGTGTCCGTTTGAGGTTGTGGAGAACTGACGCTCTTTGCTTTATATGGATTTCATTTACACAGTTTTAGAATAGAACTTGCTTTTGTTTTTTTCAAGACCCAATTTACAATAACAAAGTCTGAACTCAACAAAATTCTCTAAGAAAAGCAAATGGATTTAAAAAAATAAGTTTGCCCCAATACAGACCTAGTGGACTTATTTCAGTTCCTCAAAGGCAAATATCTTTCACATCACAAGACTTTTACCCATGCTATGCTCTATAATTAAGGTGCTTTTATCCCTCACTGCCTAGAAAACATCTACATTCCACCTAATATGTAAAATAATATATTGTTAAACTAAATTTGCAGACTAGCATAATCCCTCACCACTATATATATTTTTTAAACTTATTGTTACTTTTAATTTTTTATTTATTTTTATTTTTTAAAGGGAACGCTATTTATTTATTTATTTATTTTGGCTGTGTTGGGTCTTTGTTTCTGTGCCAGGGCCTTCTCCAGTTGCGGCAAGTGGGGGCCACTCTTCATCGCGGTGCGCGGGCCACTCACTCTCGCGACCCCTCTCGTTGCGGAGCACAAGCTCCAGACGCGCAGGCTCAGTAGTTGTGGCTCACGGGCCCAATTGCTCCGCGGCATGTGGGATCTTCCCAGACCAGGGCTCGAACCCGTGTCCCCTGCATTGGCAGGCAGACTCTCAACCACTGCGCCACCAGGGAAACCTGCCTCACCACTACACTTTTTATCACCCATGGCATCACCTATGATTTCCCCTTCATATTGCACTGTATTTGAAATTGATGATGCAGCATTTGTCTTCTCTACTTAAATATGACCTTCATGAGGGAAGACACTAAAAATCTACATTTTCTTTTGACTGTATTTTCTGTACCTAGGACCATATAACATATGGTAGTTGCTCAATAAACATTTTTCAATGAATAAATTATATTATGGTAGAACTGACCAAGCATCATTTATTCAATTAATAATTGTGAATTTTATTTATTTATTTTTATAATTACTTTACCTTCTCTGATGAGAATAGCTTTAGGGAACCAAAAAGAGAAGCAGGGAGACCACTAAGAAGGCTGTAAGGGAAATACACAGCCAGGTGATGGTAGCTTTGTACTAGGATGGTAGCTGGGAAGACTGAGTGAAGAGGAGATACTTAGAATATGTTATGAAAGTGAAGTAACCTGGAGTTGCTGTGAAGAATGAAAGAAATTGAGGAATGAAAACAAATCCTTTATTTTTGCTAGTGCTATTGAATGAATAGTTAAAACAGTTTCTGAGATGGAGTGTGAATGAGCAGAGAATTATGAGTTCTACTTTACACATGTTGTGTGTAAAATACAAATGCTTTTTTTTTTTTCCAGATATAATGTACAGATGTCAAGTAGGCAATTGGATAAACTGGTCTGGAGTGCAGGGGAAGAATGGGAGCTGAAGATATAAATTTGTAAAATATGTGCCTCACTGGCATATAGTTAATATTCATATCAAATATTGGCCCAGCTGAGCCAGATTCTTTAAATAAAATAAAATATTTTAAATTAAAAAAATTAAAATATAAAATTATTTTAGGCCAATATTTTCTCTTATTGGAAAAAAATAGGTTTTTTTTTGAGCCTATTAGGACTTAAGAACACTAATATTTATAAATCTCAGAGGACTATATACTTTGCTTTGACCATAAGAATCTGTACCTCACCTATTCTTTTCAGACTAAATTAAAAAATGTTGTAGATCATCAGATATGTTCCAAGAACTGGCCAGAATGCTTGAAGCACAAAGCTGATTACAACATGATCCCAGTCTGTATTAGCATGAAAATATGAACCATTGTGTTTTTTGTTATTGCAGTTACATAATTTTCTTGTGTTATTGTAGCAATTCCCATTATATAACCAAAGTACCATGCTCTAAGCACAGTGTTGTCTTAATAAATGTTCTAATCAAATTGAATTACATGTTAACAAAACTCACTAAAATTTTCTTTGTATATTCAATTCTACCTCTTCTCTAGCCCAGGTCAACCAATATAAACTCATGGATGAATTACATCTAGAAGTGATCAGTCCTATCCTAAATAGTTAAATGAGTAACATGAGATTTTTTAAGCCAAAATTTCATTTTGATGGTCTATTTTTTTTTAATGTGCTTGCAAGACTGTCAGTCTACACTACAGCTTTACTAGCATGTTCCAGAAGTAACCTCAAGAGGAAAATAATCCTGTTAGATTACGTATAGATGAATAGTTCAATATAAATTTTGCCAGAATGATATATAAGTTTAGGCAAATAAACACACACAGGTTATCATAAGAAATTAACTTAACAACTATTTTAGGATTAATTTATCCTGGAGGATCCAATAATAAGTTATTTTTATATGGAGATGAATGTGTGAACTTTTAGCTTCAATATTTTGATAGTGAAGAATGCTGGTGTGTTGGCAAAGTACAACAAAATAAAAGGTATAATTGAGCAAAGTAAAGATATTTTATGAACAGTATATACCAGGAAGACTTACTTGCTTGGTATTTAATACTGGCATTCTAAGAGATAATTAATTACAGGTGCTTCTTCTACACAGAAGAACTATCTATCAGGACTTCTAACCTAAACACAATTAATTGGATGAAGAATTATTGAATATTACAAAAAAGTTACACAATAAATATTCTCCATATTTTGAGATCCATTTTTATTGGATCATTCTTATCTGGGGAGTAGGAACTTGAGAAGCTCAGAGCAATTATCCCAGAAGACCCAAGCTAAATCTCTACATCTAGTACACTATGCTTATAACAAATCCCTTTTACTTACATAAAATATCTTTGTCTTTAAATCTGTAAATCCATAAATCTATATGAATCAAACCAATGCAAGTTAAGAAAATTACTGGTCCGACTTGTAACAAATTATTGAGGCCAATTTTATGTAGAAGGGGACTGTATCAGTCAAGTTTTTCCAGCTAATGTGAACAGTAAAGGAATTTATTGAAAGGTTGTTAAGGAACTTTTCTTTTCTTGATGTCCCTTTTGCTCACAGTGAAGCCCACAGGTCATAAGAATCTTCACCAGTTGTGTGGTCTTCAGTTCATAACCTGAGGAATCTGATTCATTGATGGTTCTACTTGAATGGGGAGTTGCACCAGCCTAGTGTTTAATGTAACTACTGCACTGTGGTACATGGAGGGGCTCCATGAGATCATCATGGTTCCATGCATACTCCTGCCCTCATTGTTTATCAGTAAATCCACTGTTTCTTGAGAGTGTGTATGTGTTATACCAGAGGCATAAACAAGGGAATCTCCAAATGGCCAGATAACAGCTTCCAATTCAGTGGAATTTGTAAGTGAATAATAAAAATATATTTCACTCCTGGGTTCTAAAACATCTAAACCAGAAAGGCCCATATTCCTGAAAATGGAAAATAAGTACTTTGCAATAGCCACTGCCAAATCTACGCGTTGGCTCCCAGAGTCACGTATTCCATCTCTGGAACGAAGAGGAGCAAGCCCTTCAATATAACTCATTCCTAAACCTCCATCCCCCAATATATCTTTTTCTAAATCAATAATCATCTTGCAACACATTTGTTAAGCTTCATAAAATGCTGTAGATCCTTATCGCGGGCCATTTGGTGGATGTTTTCATATACTTAGGTAATTTCCCCACATGTGTTTCGCTTCGAAGAATTTCAAAAACTCCATTCCCAGATTATCTTGACACCAAGAAGCAGCTAAGTGATGTAGGTTCAATCAATCCCATGCATTGTTATGAGACTTGGAAGTGAGTGAAATGAGGAGGTGGTGGGGGAAAGTGTGAGTGCAAGTGGGAACTTCTAATTCACTGAAGATAAGATAAGCAGAACTTTTCCCATCTAGTCCAATGTGTTCATTCCACCAATCAGGAAGCCAAGGGTGGGGATTCTGATCACTGCCAGGCATTATCAATTATAACCAGACACCTGGGAACTGGATAAATAACCAGGAGACAGATCTGGGCTCCGTCACTTCTACTATGAAGCCAACTTGGATCAAATCTCCAGTTGTCCTTGATACTCACAATTCTCCACTCTTATCTCAGGTATTATTAAAGAGGTAGTATGCAATATTTTATAAAATATTTTGGTATTTTTATTTCCCAGAGCTCAGGCGCTTTAGTATTCAAGCAACAAATGTTTGGGAAAGCTAGGAGGAAGATTACAGGTACGTGTTCTCCACCCTAACTGAGGAGGGAACCAATGGAAATCATGTAAATATGGATGGATCAAAATTCAGCAGTCCAGGGCTTCCCTGGTGGCGCAGTGGTTGAGAATCTGCCTGCCAATGCAGGGGACATGGGTTGGAGCCCTGGTCTGGGAAGATCCCACATGCCGCGGAGCTACTAGGCCCGTGAGCCACAACTACTGAGGCTGCGCGTCTGGAGCCTGTGCCCCGCAACAAGAGAGGCCTTGACAGTGAAAGGCCCGCGCACCGCAATGAAAAGTGGCCCCCGTTTGCCTCAACTAGAGAAAGCCCTCGCACAGAAACGAATACCCAACACAGCCAAAAATAAATAAATAAATAAATAAATTTATTAAAAAAAAAAAATTCAGCAGTCCACATCAAACACTGATGAAAAAAATAATTAAATAATCTGTTCACCATTTATGAAGTGCCCATTGAGAGCAAGTATTTGGGGATCACATTGCACTGCTACAGTATAATACTGGGCTGACTACTTCTGAGAGTACTTGGAAAATTAAAGAAAAGGAATAACAAGTCCAGAACTCTAAATCAAGTCTTCTTTTCATTTTATTTTAATTTTTTTACTGAAGTATAGTTGATTTACAATGTTGTGGCAATCTCTGCTATACAGCAAAGTGACTCAGTTATACACATAGAGACATTCTTTTTTAATATTCGTTTCCATTATGGTTTATCACAGGATATTGAATATAGTTCCCTGTGCTATACAGTAGGACCTTGTTGTTTATCCATTCTAAATATAATAGTTTGCATCTACCAATCCCAAACTCCCAGTCCATCCCTCTCCTTCCCACTTACCTTGGCAACCACAAGTCTGTTCTCTATGTCTATGAGTTGGTTTCTGTTTTGTAGATAGGTTCATTTGCATCTTATTTTAGATTTCACATATAAGTGATATCATATGGTATTTGTCTTTCTCATTCTGACTTACTTCACTTAGTATGATAATCTCTAATTGCATCCATGTTGCTGCAAATGGCTAAATCAATTCTTCCCATCCACATTTCTCTAACAGAATTAATCCCTAAATCCCTAATGATGTAGTGAATTAACTTCTCTCCTATGCATTCAGAATGGTGCTATGTATGTGCCATCCTTGAAAGTACTGAGAAAACAGTCACATAAATCATTCTCTCTGGGACTTTATCCTCTCCTAGAACCCAGTCGAGGAAAGATGCTCTAAAGTCTTGGCTCAAAATAAGCACTGAAGATGACATCACCAAGATGGCAACATAGGACGTTCCCGAATTTCCCTCCTTTCACGGATGCAAGAAATATACAGTTGATTGTCAATCAACTCCCTCTAAGAAAAATCCAGAAACTAGTTGAGTAACTCCTACACATAATATAGGGAATTATCAACATAGTTGAATACATTAATTAATATAAATGATTGAACATTTTTGGTTCAGTGCTTACAGACAAACAGGAATTTGTGTACGAGATAATTAATATGATTTGTCTGTTCATTAAGGACACTTTACACTTTATTAAGATGGTAATATAATATAGACATTGTTCTATATTACAATATAATATAGTTATATTGTAATATAGACACTATTCTATTTAATATACTGATAAGAGTTGAACGTATTTTTATTTTTAGTTAAATTTATCACCTATTTGTATATTTATATATTTTATGTGTGTAATTGCATATGTGGAAATGTGTTAATAAATCCTTTACTGCAAAGTTTCACATAAATGGTACACAAGAGTAGAATTAGAATTTTTCCTTTTTCCTGTAAAATGACTATTTTTCTGTGCCCAGATAATAGATGCTCTTTTTGTTGACCAACTTATGCTGTTAAACTTGCTCTTGATGTATTTTTAAAAATTTCCTATTAGTCTTTCCTTCTTGTTGAAATGTGTTTTTAAAACTCAGTGTTCTATTTATATCTCATTTCCTTTGGCAATAGTCAATTTTGCCTTTCTCATATTTAGGTCCCAAATTAGGAATAACAGAACCGTTAAGATATCTTGTTTTGTATAATCAATTTTGGGGTCTTGGAAAGGCCCCCTGGCAACACATTTGCTCCTTTATTTTATTCACAGAAATAAGGTAAGAAAAATAAAAAAGTTTGTCAGTCTCAAAATTTGATTATTTCACACCAGTGTGAGAAGAGTTTTGTTTACCAAACTTAAAAGAACTGATAAATCTGGAAGAACGTACATCTTCCTAGATTTATTATTATAAATTAGGTAACATAATATAAATATGTTATAATGATTGTGTACTTTTAAGATTAAAAAAGAATAGTCATGTTTAAGCACAAAGAGGGGTGTAATAATTATTCACAAAAAGATTTTGCTTCTACGATTCTAGATTTGAATACTCTTGTCAACTGAGGGCACTTGGAGTTATATTAAAGTCTTCAATTATTTGTCTCTTCTTCACCACTGCAACGTGCTGAACCCAGGAGAGCTCCTTCCTCTGCTTAAAAAAGAACATCCCTCAATGGATTAATCTGTTAGAAAATTATCTGTACTTTTGTAAATTTCCTTGTATAATCCTGATTTAATTTTGTTTTACAATAGTTTACACCTAAAAACAAAAACTTGAAATTATCATGCAGGCCATACAATTACAGATTCAAACTCAATCATGGAATATGAACCTCTCCCCGAATTTAAATCAGTCCATATGACTGAGTCAATTTTCTTCATCTGGGCCTTCCAGGTAAAAAGAGATGAAGGTCAACATTTAAGCAAATAGTAATCACATTCCAGTATGCTTGGTCATTGCTTGTTTTGAGAGCTACCTTTCACCGAGAATGTCATGACATAACTTTGTAAGGCTTTACTTTTTACTTAAAAACATCATTGTTCCTATCTTCAATCTTCAGTGAAAAGTACAGAGAATGAATGGAATTCAAAAACTGAAAATTGGCAAAGCTCTCAGAGACTTTAGATCTTCCATGGTCTAAGGCATTGGCTGTAAGCCTTGATGATATGGACGCTCTCTGATGGATTAAGTATCCCATGCGTTAGGGTACTTCTCTATTCAAACAGATATAACTAGATACAACCAGTCTTATTAAACAGGTGCAAACAGCTTTGTAAAAATGATCACTCAAGCACATCCCTTCATAACTCAAACACGGAAACTTAGTCTTCTCAAAGAAACACCATAAAAAATCCACCCCTACCCTTTGAAGGAAAGGACCTTGACAGGCACTGTAACAACTAACATAGCAGTAAAACTCCAAGGTGTTGAGCCTTGGATTCATGTTTTCCAATTAAGAAGACACACACCATCTTCTCTTGATCAGTGGATATTACCTTCTTCTGATTGCTGAGTGCCTATTCCATTGGGAGACTTTTTTTTTTTCCACACACACACACTGTATTTTATTTTTACAAGAGATAAATAGACTGACACCAAGCATTGTAAATGGATGACCACAACAAAAGCAACAATGATTGCAATTACCAAACACGAAACACACTCATACTATGTCATAATATTGACATTCAGTCCAGTAATCCTACCCTGTAACAGCTCCTTTACTTTGCAGTGAAAATTGATTTGTATATTCTTTGCCTCTGAGTCCTTGTGGGATTTTTTTTTTTAATTCAAACATAAAGTCACAAAAATTATAATCATCCTCATCACATTGGGAGACTTTAAATTGAGGATTCTTCACTGTCCTGTAAAAGCAGATAGTTGCAGGGAGTAGAAAACTTCTGCCCAAGATGATAGAACAAAATTAATTTTCTGGTTCCCCATTATCCTATTTCTTTATTTCCTGTTCTCTAATCTTGCCTACTATTGTATTTTAACACCTCATATTGATCAAATGAATGATTTCTCAACAAGTTCCCTAAGGGAGCTTTTCTTTGTCTTCTTACTGTTGACACCCTATGGTCTTCCCTCACTCAAGGAAAAATAAAATGATACTGTGCATTATCTTCAGACAATAGCTACCACTTGTAATTATCTGATTGGCAGGTCTGTTATCTCCTATCTGTTCCTGCTGTAAACCATCTGATAGCTGTTCCTTTAAAACATGCATTCTCAAATAAAAAAGATGTGGTATATATATATAATGGAATATTACTCAGCCATAAAAAAGAATGAAATAATGCCATTTGCAACAACATGGATGGACCCAGAGATTATCATACTAAGTGAAGTAAGTCAGACAGAGAAAGACAAATACCATATGATATCACATATATGTGGAAACTAAAATACAACACAAATGAACATATCTATGGAACAGACTCACAGACATAGAAAACAGGCTTGTGGTTGCCAAGGGGGAGGGCTGGGGGGAGGGAAGAATTGGGAGTTTGGCATCAGCAGATGCAAACTATTACATATAAAATAGATAAACAACAAGGTCCTAATATAGCACAGGGAACTATATTCAATAACCTGTGATAAACCACAATGGAAAAGAATATGAAAAAGAATATATATGTGTATAACCGAATCACTTTGCTGTATAGCAGAAATTAACACTACATTGTAAATCAACTATACTTCAATAAAATTAAGAAGAAAAAGGCAAAAAAACCCAAAAAAATGCATTCTCAACAGGGGTGACATCACCCCCAAGGGGGCAAAAATTAGTTCTTACAGGTTGAAAATATCTTATGCTTTTTATGTATAAGCATGTTTATACACACAGGATATAAACAGGTACACAGTAATCTATACCTACAGTAATAAAATCTCTTGGGTATGGTCATTAGAAACAAAATGTCTAAAAAGGCTATTCAAGGAACAAAATTGAAAAAACATTGAGAAGCACTGCTAAAATATTTTAGAAGGTAGATTTTCTTTACAGGTCTCATGTGGTACTTAAATTACCCTTACGTTATTAATCCCAACTGTTAATCTTATAAAAATTCAACCTTTAAACCATCTGCCCCCCACCAACAAAATATTTCTATGTATCCTTTCTTTTTTCTTTTGGCCTTTTTTTTTCTTTTCACTTTGCAGCTTGAGAGATCTTAGTTCCCTGACCAGGGATTCAACCCTGGGCCACAGCAGTGAAAGTTCTTAGTTGTAAATACTGGACTGCCATGGAATTCCCAAAGTCCTTGTATCCTTATCAACTTTGCAGGAAGTATTTAACTCTACTCAGAAATCTGGCCACCTTAAGGGACCAATGATGGATTCCCTCCTATTAAAGTGAAGGATCCTTATACTACCATTTAGGGCTGTGCCCATCCCGGGTACCACTGTTTGTGTGGACATCACTTTTACTCTTAAAACCCAACAATTCATCTTCTAAAATTTAAAAAAATATATTGAAATATAGTTGATTTACAATGTTATGTTAGTTTCAGGCGTACAGCAAAGTGATGGTTATCCATATATATCTATTCTTTTTTAGATTCTTTTCCCTTATAGATTATTACAAGATATTGAGTATTGCTCCCTGTGCTATACAGTAGGTCCTTGTTGGTCCAACAAATCATTTTAAATCCTTTAGCCAAATTTAACATAGCTTATGATTTTTACCTTAAGGAATTCTCAAGGGGGTGTCTGTGTTATAGCAAACACTTCTTTCTGTACTTCATAAAAAAATACAATCAAGTAAACAGCCCATGACTAAGCTAAAAGAAAAAGCCACCTGGCTCTCTGAAATGAACCTAGAAGGATATTCAGACATGTTTTATCAGTCTGGGTTTAATGATCTCGGTTCCGGGCTTTGTGGTCTATTTCAAGTACTAAAACAATTTTGTTGCTGGTAGTTGTCTGTGTTGCCCTTGACTCTTTGCATCTTATCCAAAGTCTTAGGTGCAATTGCACATCCATGATTACATCACATGATTCAACAATTTGTAACAGCATCATGAAGGACTAATTCTAACTACAAACAAAGTTCTCGGGAAAATCTCCTGACTCACAGAACTTTGGCAATGGTTAAGATCTGGATATCACAGATTAACATCCTATAACTTGCATTCATCTGCCTTTAACCAAAAGCAGGGAATTAAGACAGAAAAATATGTCCCTGAGAGCTCTTAGCTGGTGTTCTCTGCTGAACATAATTTCACAGAATACAAACATTACACAAGGTCACTCTGGGACCACGACAGAGTGAGACAAAAACAAGGTCACTCCCAGGAGTCACTGCACTCATAGGGGTGCTAGTGACCCTGGCCGGGGGAACTATGTATATAAAACACTGTCCCTACACGTACACAGTACTATATTTAAAATAGATAACCACCAAGGACCTACTATATAGCACAGGGAACTCGGTTCAACATTCTGTAATAACCTAAATGGGAAAAGAAAAAGAATGGATACTTGTATGGGAAAAACTGCACCACTTTGCTGTACACCTATAACTAACACATCATTGTTAATCAACTATACTCCAATATAAAATTAAAAGTAAAAAAACAAAGCAAATAAACCCCCCCCCCAAAAAAAAACACTGCCCCCGTAGTGGCCCATGAGACTGGCCTCAACTTTAAACTGTTAGAAAAGAATTGATATATGAAGTAGGCCAAACCTTTAAACCCCATACAAAAAATCAATATGATCCTACACAACAGAACTGCCCTAAACTACCTGTTAGCTGACCAGGGAGGGGTCTGTGCGCTAACAAATACATCATGTTGCTTTTATGTCGATGCAAGTGGCCTGATTTGGAGAAAATGCAGACAGGCTACTGGAAAAAGCAGCTTGGCTAACAGAAGCCAGCCAGCCTCCTCTGGCCGAACAAATTCGGAGCAGAGGACCACAGGCTCTCCCCGGCATGACTTGGTTTCTACCTTCCCTGAGCCCCTTAACCACCATTGTTCTCTTGCTGATATTTGGGCCATGCATCTTAAATTGTCTGGTGTCCTCTGTCTCCAAAAGGTTAGAATCTATAAAACTCCAAATGGTGGTCGCTCAGGGATATAAACAGGGCTAAGGCCGGGTGACAACCGAACGTTATCTGAAGGCGGCTGGGGAGAAGCTCTACTCCCCTCTCCGGGGTTATGACTGCACTCAAACTCAGGAAGCAGTTACAGAAGACGGACCGTCGCCCCCTCAGCGCCCCCCCAAGAATGAGACGCAGGGCAAAAGGCAGAGGAGTGGTCTGTCACCAGCAAAGCCCAATGGGGTCCCAGGGAAAAATAAGATGGAATCTAGGTGATAAGGTCTCACCTCTTCTTTTGGGCTTAGTCTGCTTTCACTTGCCTGTAGGGCGCTGGGTATGGAGGCCTGGCGGCGACCACATCAGATTAGCGTTCTCAGGGTAAAACCACTGCTCCAGACATTTGAGCTCCGCGAACCGCTTGCCGAAGCGCCGCGGGGACACGTGAAGTCAAGATGGCGGCGGTGGGCGGTGTGCAAAGACGCTACGGCGGCGCGCGCTGCGCGGGAGGCCACGTGCAGCGCAGCTGCGCCCGCCCTGCCGGAACTCCGCCCCTCCCGTCCCTCCCGCCCCTCCCGCCTCCGACAGACGCCTGCAAAGAAGCGCCCCGCGGGCCTCTCGGCAGTGCACGATCTCCAGAGCCTAGCTCGTACCGCTCCATTCTCGGACCAAAGAAGAAAGCTTTTCTCTGCTTCTGAGCCAAACTCAGTCTCCTTCTATTGGCTGGAACGACACCACGTAGGAGGACCCTTGTTGGAGACCAACTGGTGAGAGTCGGTAACTTTACTGGTGATGTTAACACTGATCGTTGATTTGGGTGATGCCTTTTAACTTTTCCATGTGAAGGTTACTAGTTCTCCTGTTGCAATTATTATGGATTTGTGGAGAGATACTGTAAGACTATGTAAATATTCTTTAACTCATCATACTTTTAGCCCTCTAGTTTTAGTATCATTTATTGATGGTTCTTTCCCGAATCACCTATTAGTATGATGATTACCAAATAGAGATTTTTTTTTTAAGTCTGTCATTCTTTCTACATTTATTAAATGGAATTCTACTGTGAGAAAAAAAAAAAAACAAGGTCACTTATTAATCATCTCTAAGCACAGACAGAAGTCAGAACACTGTGTAACTGCAAAAATAACCAAATATTTCCCTCTCTTAGCTCACATCAGTGACTGCAGCTTCTTTTCCATTTATGGCTTAAGTCTCAGTATGCTATTCTTGTCCCTTGTATTAAAGCTATTACGAAACCTTCAGTGACTACACAGGGGTGTGCATGTAAAAAGAATTTTAAAATTCCAAAAAGTATACTTAAATGGAAGTTTTAATAAAGGCAAAAGATCTGATACCACAGGAGAAAGAAAACACAGGCAAATATCAGGAAGGTCCTAGACATACAGGCACATCTTCCAGGGTCCTCTTTCCATCACACAGGACAAGCTTTGTCTCTAAAACATGAACCACCAAGATGTGTGTGTAATATCTCAGCCTCTGGGAAATCAAGGCACAAGTTTGTTAAGAGATTTTTATTTCCCCACTGGTCACACAGCCAAAACCTGTCTACGTAGCCAGGTTTACCTGTAGTCAAACTGATATAGGGCACATGCATGTGTTTTTGACACATTAAACCTCACCTTATAAATCATTAGTTCATCCATCCCTATCCTGCCCATGTTTTCTGGTGCCCCTGGAGATAATCATAGAGTTACCATAAAACAGCTGCAAGTTAGCACTATCCCTATACAATACTCAATAACCCCATGAACCAAATTGCCCAGTGAACCAAAATGCTGGTTTCTGGCATCATCCAATCCAGAGCAAGCCCCACTTTATCAAACTCTCCCGCAAACTTCCCAGCACAAGGCCAAATCCTGTAACAGATCCTTCCCACTGATATACTCTGCAGTGTGAGATAAAGTTGACTTACAGCTGAACTGGACCAGAAGAGCTGCAGCCTTATCCCTGGTAATTCATGGTGGTCCGACTTTGACTCTTGGCTAAAAAAGGGCAAGAGAATTTATAAGGTACTGTTCAAAGTGTGAAACTCCTATGTGACCCTTAGGCCAGTTTGTTAATGGATGGTTTCCAACTGGCACAACCAGTTAGACAGCCTGACTTGACAATGTGACTGTGGGAATGCGAACCCAGATGGGAAATTCCGTCTCGAGCTTTCCCAGAGCTATGATTCCTTGCATAGATCTTGGTAGTTCAATTCAGAGGCAGAACACAGACCATGTGTGAAAAAAGAACCCTGGGTGATTGCCTCTGGAGGTCTCTAGCCTACCAAATATTTGCCTGCATTCTCTTTCTCATGCTCCACTGTACCCATGGCCTTTAGATAAAGGCTTTACATAAGTATGCTCTTTGGAGTCTTGTGACTGCTTTCAAATATCCCAACTGGCAAAAACCTTGCACCCATGGATCCCCATGGTGTGTAGTAGCCCTTGCTATACAGCACATAGTAAACTCAGATTTAACTCAGACCTGTTTTTTAAATTAATTAATTTATTTATTTATTTGTAAACATCTTTATTGGAGTATAATTGCTTTACAATGGTGTGTTAGTTTCTGCTTTATAACAAAGTGAATCAGTTATACATATACATATATCCCTATATCTCTTCCCTCTTGCATCTCCCTCCCTCCCACCCTCCCCATCCCACCCCTCTAGGTGGTCACAAAGCACCGAGCTGATCTCCCTGTGCTATGCGGCTGCTTCCCACTAGCTATCTATTTTATGTTTGGTAGTGTATATATGTCCATCCCACTCTCTCACTTTGTCCCAGCTTACCCTTCCCCCTCCCCCTGTCCTCAAGTGCATTCTCTAGTAGGTCTGTGTCTTTATTCTCGTCTTGCCCCTAGGTTCTTCATGACCATTTTTTTTTTTTTTAGATTCCGTATATATGTGTTAGCATATGGTATTTTTTTTTTCTCTTTCTGACTTACTTCACTCTGTATAACAGACTCTAGCTCCATCCACCTCACTACAAAAAACTCAATTTGGTTTCTTTTTATGGCTGAGTAATATTCCATTGTATATATGTGCCACATCTTCTTTATCCATTCATCCGATGATGGACACTTAGGTTGCTTCCATGTCCTGGCTATTGTAAATAGAGCTGCAATGAACATTTTGGTACATGACTCTCTTTGAATTATGGTTTTCTCAGGGTATATGGCCAGTAGTGGGATTGCTCGATTGTATGGTAGTTCTAGTTTTAGTTTTTTAAGGAACCTCCTTACTGTTTTCCATAGTGGCTGTATCAGTTTACATTCCCACCAACAGTGCAAGAGGGTTCCCTTTCCTCCACACCCTCTCCAGCATTTATTGTTTGTAGATTTTTGGATGATGGCCATTCTGACTGGTGTGAGATGATATCTCATTGTAGTTTTGATTTGCATTTCTCTAATGATTAATGATGTTGAGCATTCTTTCATGTGTTTGTTGGCAATCTGTATATCTTCTTTGGAGAAATGTTTATTTAGTTTTTCTGCCCATTTTTGGATTGGGTTTTTTTTTTTGATATTGAGCTGCATGAGCTGCTTGTAAATTTTGGAGATTCATCCTTTGTCAGTTGCTTCATTTGCAAATATTTTCTCCCATTCTGAGGGTTGTCTTTTGGTCTTGTTTATGGTTTCCTTTGCTGTGCAAAAGCTTTTAAGTTTCATTAGGTCCCATTTGTTTATTTTTGTTTTTGTTTCCATTTCTCTAGGAGGTGGGTCAAAAAGGATCTTGCTGTGATTTATGTCATAGAGTGTTCTGCCTGTGTTTTCCCCTAAGAGTTTGATAGTGTCAGACCTGTTCTTGTTAGTCTTAGGCTGATAAGCATCAATGAGGGAAATCAAGGTAGAAATCTCAGCACCAAATTAGGTAGACATAATTTATATCAGTGGAGAACAAATATCTATACTACATTCTACTTGATGAACAAAAAGTTTGGAGAGAAAATATATGAAACCATAGTACAGATGGTTCCTGACTTACAATGGTTTGACTTAACAATTTTTCAACTTTACTATGGTGCAAAAGAAATATGCACTCAATAGAAACACTTCATTTTAAAATAGACTTTGTTTTAGATGATATTGGCCAACTATAAGCTGATGTAAGTGTTCTGAGCATGTTAAAAGTAGGCTGGGTTCTGCTATGATGTTTAGCAGGTTAGGTGTATCAAATGCATTTTCAGTTTACGATATTTTCAACTTACAATAGGTTTATTGGGATATAGCCCCATCATAAATCCAGGAAGATCTGTATGTGGCTGTGTTTAAATGCATACATTAAGGCATCATCACACATATAAAAGAAAGCCTAGAAAAATGTTTGGGGATAGGGCTGGAGAAAACTGAACTATTCTGCATTTTTTTTTTTTAATTTTTATTTATTTATTTATTTATGGCTGTGTTGGGTCTTCGTTTCTCTGCGAGGGCTTTCTCTAGTTGCGGCAAGTGGGGGCCACTCTTCATCGCGGTGCGCGGGCCTCTCACTATCGCGGCCTCTCTTGTTGCGGAGCACAGGCTCCAGACGCGCAGGCTCAGCAATTGTGGCTCACGGGCTTAGTCGCTCCGCGGCATGTGGGATCTTCCCAGACCAGGGCTCGAACCCGTGTCCCCTGCATTGGCAGGCAGATTCTCAACCACTGCGCCACCAGGGAAGCCCTATTCTGCATTTTTAAAAAAGACTTAAAATTTTTTTTCTTCTTTGTTTTTCTTTTCTTTCTTTTCTCTGAATGACAGTAAAATAGGATGGCTAGAAAGGGTAGAGCAACACAGCTAGCTGGAGGGTAGAAACTAAGTAAAAATGTAGCCAAAAGAATATTTTCTTCCAGAGCCCTCCAAATATAAAGTAGAATAAAAAACAAACAAACAAAAAGCTTGCATAAGTATTAGAATCTAGAAAAAATGTCTTCCATGCATGCATATATGAAATATTGTGCGGAAAGTTTAAAAAAAAAGATGCAGAGGGGCTAGATCGTGATTTGATGGTCTCAATTTAGAAGAGCAGTAGACCAGGTGATATGTTCAAAAGACTCTTCCATAATCCCACTAATATTTTTTTAATTATAAGATAAAAGGTAGTCCAGCAAACAAACAGATCGATCAGGGATGCCTTTGGGTTTAACCCACACAAACTGAAAATCAGTAGTAGTTAAAGCTCTTTTTTAAGATAGATTGATAACCATTAAATTGTCTTTAAATTAAAAAAAAAATTTATACAATTTTAAAGGCTACTTTCCATTTAAGTTATTGCAGAATATTGGCTATATCCTCCATGTTGTACAATACATAAATTGCCTTTTTATTTTAAGGAAAGGTGGGAGGGCAGAGGTGGGACTGGAGGATGGGGGCAAGCAGGTAAGAATACAGATTTACTCTCCAGGAAGAAAACCAAGCTGGTATCTACTTCCATACAACAATATATAACAGAAGACTGCAAGGGAAAATCTATAGAGTTTTTTGTTTGTTTTTAAAATTTTTCACCTAAGAATACTACACTCAACAAAATTAAAAAATTATTAGCGGACTTATTGAAGTATGCCACACAACATCTTTCCTGGAAAAAAAATCACCATTTGACACACTTCCTCCTTCTTGATAACACTTCTTCACTTGCCTAGCAGGGCAATGCCTTTTGTGATTTTCCTTCTCCTCAGTGGTGTCTTATCCACAGTCTTCTTTGTGGATCCCACCACTTCTTCTCAATTTTGCAGTGTTGGGGTACCAAAAGGGCTAAGTCCCAAGCCCCTTCTCCAGCAACATTCCTTCTCTCAGTGGTCTCATTTAATTCCATAATTTTATATGCTAATAACCTCCATAAATCCAGCTGTAGCCCGGAGCTTTCTCCTTCCCAAACTCATGCAATGAGTTACCTACTAGGAATCTTGAGTTGGATATCTAATGGACATCTTGATCTCACTCATCCAAAATGGAGCTGTTAATCTACCCCCAAACCTGCTTTACCCAAAGCTTTCCTCCATTTCACTTGAAAACATCTCCCTTTCTCCCGCTCCATAAAATCTGGAGTCACTGTCAACTGTCCTTTATCTCTCACATCCCACACCAATCTGTCAGCAAATGCTGTTAATCTCACCTACAAAATACATCCAGAACCTAAGTACCTCTGACTACCCCCAAGGCTATCACACTGCTCTGAGCCTCCATCATTCCCTCCCTATTTTACTATAATTGCACCCTAACCTTCCTCTGCGATTCTGACTTTGCCCTCCATAGTCTGTGTCAATACAGAAACCAAATCGATCCCCTAAAACTAAAATATAAGCCTGATCAAGTCCTTACTCTGTTCTAAACCCCACAGTGGCTTCCCATTTCCCACAGAGGAAAAGCCAAAGTCCTTACAATGACTTACAGGTATCACATGGTCTCACCTTGTCACCTTGCTGTGATGTCATTTACTCAGCTCCAGCCATTTTCACCTTCTTGCTGTTTCTGGAACATGCCAGCTGTACTTTTGTTTTTCTTTAGCTCTTCCTTCTCCCTAGAACCCTCTTTCACTGTGGTATTATTGCCTAACTCTCTCATCTTTTTGATATTCTATTGGCTAAATCTCTCACCCATTTCTAGCCTTTGCTTAGTATGTCTGACCTTGACCATTTTATTGAACACAGCAGTCCACACCTCCATCCCACACATCCTTCACCTTTTCTTAGCTTTTTTTCCTCTCCTAAGTACTTATTACCTTTTAATACGTTTACTTATTTTTATTGCTTATTGTTAATCTGAGCATTAGAGAATGGAAGCTCTATAAAGTCTGGGATCTTTCCATATTCTGTTCACTGATATATCCCAAGTGATAAAAATATTGGTGGGCATTGTAGGTCAATCACTAGTCAATGAATAATTGATCCTCAACTTTAATGTAACACAAGTATAGATTAAGAGTATCTAAAGGAATGTTCAAAAAATACAGAGTTAAATATTTTGTCATTATTTTAGGAATTACTAAAACATTTAAGTCAAAAACTCAATAGTTGGAAGAAAGAAAATCAAGCTTCTAAATAATTCTTGAACTGAAAAGAATTTCAAACTATAACTACGGAGTATTTATTTAAAAAATGATGTTGTCAGCATACATCTAAATGTATGAGATGTGGCCAAAGTCCTACCCAGAGCAAACATCATTGTCTTGAATGCTCTTATTATTGATGAGCAAATTAAATTTCCAAGAGATCTACTCACTTATTCAGGATCACACAATTCAGGTGGCTGGATTAGGGCTTGAACCCATTTGTTTTCTCATGGCATGAACTCTTGTTTAGAAAGTACTTTTAGAAAAATAATAGCAGCTAACCAACAGCTTCTCGGAGCTTCTGTCTCATTTTATTATTTTATTATTATTCTAAAGAATGAAAAATAAGAAATGAATTGGTGCTGATATTAAAAGTCATATAGTGTTCCCATACACACTGAGACAAGATTTCACAGATTGACACGTTTTGTTGAAAGCGTAAATACTATAATCACTTAAACAATGAGGATAGGAGCCCCTCTAGACCAGGAAGTTCTTTGTTTTGTTTTAGGAAAATGAAAACAGGTGGTTATAAGGAGGTATCATTAGTGGCAACTGCCTCATGATTTGAAGTTGGAGATGGAGAAACAATGTAAATTACACTATCCCAGTTATCTATAGCTGAATAACAAATTAGTTAGTGGCTTAAAACAACCACAGTTATTATTATTATTTTAATAAATTTATTTATTTTTGGCTGCATCGTTGGGTCTTTGTTGCTGCGGGCGGGCTTCTCATTGCGGTGGCTTCTCTTGTTGCAGAGCATGGGCTCTAGGAGCACGGGCTTCAGTAGTTGTGGCTCACTGGCTTTAGTAGTTGTGGCTCACGGGCTCTAGAGCACAGGCTCAGTAGTTGTGACTCATGGGCTTAGTTGCTCCACGGCATGTGGGATCTTCCTGGACCAGGGATCGAACCCATGTCCCCTGCATTGGCAGGCGGATTCTTAACCACTGCACCACCAGGGAAGCCCACACAATTATTTTTTATTGAATATATTTGACATATAACATTGTAAATTTAAGGTATACAACGTATTACTTTGATACATTTATATATTGTAATATAATTGCCATTGCGGCAATATTTATTTCATTACCTAATTCTGGGACATTATTGTTGTCTATATTCATCATAGATCACTGTGGCTTGTTTACTATTCGTCGTAAGTTTGTACCTTAAACGTCATCAGTCTTACCCCCCACCTCCCATTCCCTGGTAACCACTAGTTTATTCTCCGTTTTTTTCTTTTTTTTTCAAGTTTAACTTTCTTAGATTGCACACATGAGATCCTACGGTACTTGTCATTCTCTGTCTGACTTATCTCACTTAGCACAATGTGCTCAAGTTCCATCCATGTTGTTGGAGATGGCAGGACCTCCTCCTGTCTTGTGGCTGAATACTGTACCAACCACGATGACTGTGTTATCTCTTACAGCTCTGACAGGGCTCAACCAGGGGATTCTCCCTTTGGGTTTCTAGTGCAGTTGCAATCTGATGATGGCCCTGGGTCTGGAGTCGTTGCAAAGCCTTCCCCACTTACACGTTTAGCAGTTGAGGATGGCTGTTGCCTGGAACCTCAGCTTGGGCTGTTGTCCGGAATACCACTATGTGGTGTTGTAACCGAAAGTGGGTTCTGGCTGCTCCCATTTCCTTGAGACCAGTTCTCAGAATTGTGGCGGTTTATGTCATGGCTACAGTCCGGTCATCATGTAGTTAACTTCTTCCACCTAGTGGGAGTTTCAATATCTACAATAGCCACTCAAAGGATATGGCTCAGAATATTATCTATAGCCCTTGAGGAGCAACTAAAAGGTCCTTGACTTTGCTTAATGACTAAACTATTATTGTTTGGTCTCCTTTCACTATTTTCATTTGTTTCTGCATTTTCTTACTTCTCTGATTAAACTTATTCTTTGGCTAAAATTTTTCCACAGACAAAAGGCAGGCTGAGGACATGGTGGTGGAGAGGACCATAGAGGGTCCTGCTCTGTTTCAGTCTCACTTCTTCTCAGCTTAGAGGCTGAGTTCCAAAAGCAAGCATCCCAAGAGCTTCTCAATGTAGGCGGAAGGTACACTGATTTTTACGATGTAGCAAGAGATGTCACATTGGTTGAAATCATGTTCAAGGGCAGTGGGCACAGACCTTTATTCTCAATGGCAAATGTCAAAGAAATTGGAGGTCACATTTTTAAATTGACGCTAAAATTTTGAGGGAATGAACAAATCACTATCCATAATGCAGTACATTCTATAATAAAACTGGCCTAGACTCTTCAGTAAATGAATGCCACGGGGAAATGAAAAAGAGCAGATGGACAATTCTTTAATAAAAGACACCGAAGTAATGTTGAAAACAAGACAACAGGCCCCAAATAGATTCACTTGTGCTAAGCCCCATGTCGCCAAACCAAGACTTAATTACAGTTTTGCCTCTCCCAGAATTGGAATCTTAAAGCAGTCAATTAGGAATTGTCTGATCAGAACTAGTTAGGTCATCTGCCTGATAGATTCCTACAATCCCTTAAAGGAAAGTAACTTTGCAATAACCAATCTACTTTTTTTTTTGCCTACAACAACTTCCTTGTTCCTGCTCCTTCCTGCATATAAAAGTCTCATATTTTATAAAGCTCCTTGGAGCTCCTTTCTATCTGCTAGATTGGATACTGCCTGATTTGAATCAACTTTTGTTCAAACTCTTAAAATTTTTCATATTCCTCAGTTTATCTTTAGACAGTGACAGTCACCAAATGCAAAGTGTAAACTTTGATTAGATCCTGGATTGAGGAGGCAAGGGGTTCTAAAGGACATTCTGGAAAGATTTGGATGTAAAATATATCTTAGAATATATATTAAATTATTTTGACTTTCTTAGATTTATTTATATATGCAACTTACTATTCAATGCATTCAGAAAAAAAGGTAATAGAAAACAAGAAAGAGAGGATATGTGGGAAAATTGTAATAATTGTTAGATCTAGGTGAGGAAAATACTGGTGTTGAACGAACTGTTCTGGAACCTTTTTGTAAATGTGAAACTCTCCCCCATAACTGCATTTTTAAAGTTGCAGTTGCACATTATAGTCACAAGGTGGCGATAGACTCACTTTTGAATTTGTATAAGGACACTCCTGTGAAAAGAGCGTCCAGAAAAAAATATTTCTTAACATAACATCCTCAAATGCTGGCTCTAGGAGGAGAAATGTAAAAATCCCAGAGGGCAAAAATCACTGAGAAAATTCACAGCACAGCTGAGTAGTTAAGATTCAAATAAAAACGCTGGAAATTGGAAGAAACACTGAAGTAGGAAGAAGCAAGGACTGATCCTTGCTTCAGGGAAAGACCTAGCTCTAGTCCTGGCTTCATCAAGGTCTAATTTTGTGACCTTACTCAAGCTGACTATGAGTAGCTCTCACATGTAAAATGAGGAAAATACCTGAAGAAAAACTTGGAGAGCAATTTCAGTCAGAATTGGAATTCCATTTAGAGATTATGCCTATCAGAGGTCTTCTCTTGGAAATTTTTAGCCAGGTAGCAGTTACATAATTCCTAAAGTAGAACACTGAAAATTTCCTATGAAGCGCAAAGGATAAATCCAAAGCACATTCTGATTATGCAGCATTTAAAGTTTATTTTGAAAGGACCCTAATAGATTGTCTTGATAGAGAATGCAATTTGATTCATATACCTGGGTGATCATATGTGGGTTCTAGCCCTATTAGTGGATCACCTTTTAAATGTTGACAAATCATTCTATGCTGCTTATATTATCATTTGAAAAATGGTCCTTTTAGAAAAACTGCTCGTGTAACTCAGCCACCTTGCTGAGGTTCCAAGCAATCAGCAACCACATACATGAGTGGCAAAGGCTTTGAGCTAACCCGAGTCCCAATCAGCATCTCATTCCAACTGCACTAGAGACCCCAAGCAAGAACCACCTAGGTAAGCTCATTCAGTAAACAAATTTGATTTTATAATTATTTGTTTATTTTTCAGGAAATATTTATTGAGCATCTGCTATGTGCCAGAACCATGCATTGGCTAACAATACTAAGAAGGTTTTGATCTCATGGAGCTCATAACCCCATGGAAAGGGCCTAATAATAATAATAGCAATAGTGGTCATAAAATAATAACAATAATAAAATGATAAGTAGATAAATAATTATCCAATTTCATATATTATGAAGGAAATAAATAAGGTGTTGCAAAGGGACAAAATGGATAAATCTCTTCTGATTGATATACAACTTTCTTTTTTCTTTTGTTCTGTTTTGCTTGGTCGGAAGGGAACAAGTGTAGCCACAAAAACAAACAAACAAACACACAAACACACACACATACACACACACACACGCACACACGCACACAAAAAACAAAACCAAGTAAGTCCACAAGAGGGCAGAATGGAGTTAATCGCAAACAATTGCAGATGTAAACTTTAACTGCTGCCAAGGGGTAAACTAAAGGCTGTGACCACCAGATCAGGTTACTTCATGAGTTTATAGGTGTTTAGAACTTAAAAAATTTTTATAACTATCTTTGTACTTCTTGGATTTTCCTTTCCCACACTGCTTGGCATGAAAGGCAAAAGTTATTCTTTTTTACCCATACTAGCATTATAAAGGAAAAGAATCTGATTGCTGGCTACCTAAACATCTGTGGATCAGAAAAAAATGGTTAAAAAAAAACCCTAGGCTTATGCATCAAGAATGCTTTATTTTTAAATTTTTCCCACCATAAGTGTTTTTCCATGATACTTGCTTTTCTTAAAACTTGAAGTACAGTTGATTTAGAATGTTGTGTTAGTTTTGAGTGTACAGCAAAGTGATTCAGTTATACATATATATATTATTTTTCAGATTTTTTTCCATTATAAATTATTACGAGATATTGAGTATAGTTCCCTGTGCTATACAGTAGGTCCTCGTCATTTATCTATTCTATATATAGTAGTGTGTATATGTTAACCGTGATACCTGCTTTTTAGCCCACACTGTGTATATTGAAGAGCTCTGTGGAATGGGTGGGGCAGGAAGGTAAAACAGAAGGAAATGAACTTCAAATTCAAACACATGGCATAGGAAATAAACAGAAGGAATCTCACTGGTCCAGTCTCAAGGTCCATTTAATAAAACATACATAGACCATTATTATGCCCTTACTCTTTTAAATTGAGTCAGAGACTTCTCTTCCCTTCATTTTTCTGTCTTGGTACTTGTCCAACTCTAGCCAGGAGAGAAGTGGAGCCAGCTTTAAGATCATAAAAAAGACTAATTACAATACAGCCAAGAAGAACTAAATCCTATTTTAGAAAAGTGGGAAGAAATAGATTAAAAAATTGTGAGAGCCAGAGAGATTTGAGGAAAAGTTAAGAAAGAAATTAACATTTGATTCAAGATTTCCACAATTACTAGGCTTTTTCTAGGCAAAGAATAAAGGGATTGTGTGATGAAAAGAGCATATCACACGTATGGGACAACCGTGAAATCATAAAACGTCAGGATGTGTTTAGAGAGTGGTCAGGAGCCTGCGTCAGGAGCATGGGCTGTGTAGAGGAAATGTAGATCGCAGATCTTGAATAACGTAGTAAGTTGACATGGCTTGGCATTGCAGTGAGTTTATTGTCAATAAACGTTGACTCAAATACTGCAACCAAAAAATTTCCTTAGACCTAATATTTTTTAATCTGCCTAGACTATGGTTAGACATGCCTTCCTCATGGAACTGTATCTTTATAGTCTGAGTTTCAGAGATGATCTCAGCAGTATCATGTCCAAGAGTAAATTTACTTGATTATCTAATACTGCAATAGCAAATGACAGTGTAAGAACCAAACTTCTTGGGCTTAGTTTCATTGTAAAAGGTTCTTGCAGATGTGTGTTTTAGGGGTGCTTCATTTCAGATCTAACAAGTATAGGAGAAGGAAAGCGCCGTATTTGGAATGAATTCTGGACTAACTGGATGGACTTAGCTTTGTCCTGAAGGTTGCTTTGAACATCATTCCAAAGAGGTAGGAATGTACATGGTCAGTTGTGGGAATATTTTTTCTAAGATTTCTGTTCTTTATAGGTCTTTTTCCCCAAAGTATCAAACACTTCAAAAATCTCACTTTTATCATATATTACTTGGTAATGATACTCTTGTCTAGAATGTTTTTCTAAATAATTTATTTCCTAAGCAATTGGCACAAACTGAATTATACTTTGAATTTTTGATGTGTTCAAAATTTTATGTTAATGAGTACTGTAAATCAACATGTATGGAAAACAGGAATTAAAATTTTATTTTGGTCATTATAGTGTTACTTGAATTTATATAATTATATAATTACTATACAATTATATAAATATATAATTTATATAATTCAAGTTGGTATTGAATTATCGGAGTAAGTAGATGTCTATTTTTCAGGAATTTTATTATGAGTCTCCTTGTACGATAAATTCAATATTATCATTTATTTGATTTCCAAAGAAAATTTGGCAGGTGTTTTTAAAAAGTGAACACCCAAGAGATCTATCAGAATAAACACATCTCTTCTGTAACTTCAGCTTCCCCAACTGCAGAGTTGAAAAAAATATCACCTTTTCCATTAGAATAATGGAAAATTTGATTACATATTTCCTACAGCGTGAGCCATAGAAAGAAGGAAACATAGAAGGAAAATAAAAAAGCAATGAGGAAATGAAAATGGAAAGAGTTAAGGTCCCTTCCCAAACTCCTTTAGTAATAGGTCTCTGATATGAGTCAAGAGAATGGATTTTAATCAATGTTCTGCCACAACCCAATTGTGTGATGGTATTGAAAAAAAAAAAAAAAGCATAGGCTGTGGGAGAAGCAGAGGACTTCAGAAATCATTTACTAAAATTTTTCTGGAGGTGAGCGAAGGCATAGAGGGAATGGATGAAGTCTACAGGATTAGAAACCATTTCCCTTAGCTGGTCTGGGCTTTGTTCCATAGAGAATCACTGTCTCTTAAAATGAGGTGTTTTCTTTATGTATCTGTTTTCTCATTTATTGAATGAGGAGATTAAACTTGAATGTCTGTAAGACTCACAACAGTTAGAATTCTCAGTGTTTGTTCCATTTTGTACCACAAAATGCACATTAGGCCATGCTAAGAGTATATACAGTTAGAATGAGAGAGACCTGAAATGGAAATTAAAGAAATGGAGTGGGGGGGACCTCCCTGGTGGTGCAGTGGTTAAGAATCCTCACTCCCAATGCAGGGGGCCCAGGTTTGATCCCTGGTCAGGGAACTAGATCCCACATGCATGCGTCAACTAAGAGTTCCACCTAATAAGTAAATAAATAAATAAAGATTAAAAAAGAAATGGAGAGGGGATGTATAGTCAAGTGGCAGAACATACTTTATTTTTGACAGGTTTTAGTTCTTTTTGACAGATCCATTTATTTTCTGTAGCACAGTCCTCGGAAAAAATTTGTGTCATTGAGAGGCAAACACAACTGTTTTCTTCAGCATTACCAGTAATTTGTAATCTGTGGAGTAGAAGAAAAGCCTTTCTTTAGTGTTTGTGATTTTCTCACATAATTCTCCTCAACCAGCCAGTATGTTCTGTAAGTTTCAGGAAACAACAAGATGCTGGTTATTAAGCATGGAATAAGTACCCAGTCACAAATATAATGATATAAATTCTAATAGAAAGCTAATATAAACCTTTGGAACTTGCAAGCTCATCTTCACTGGAAAAGAATTGTTCTAAAAAGAAATGTCATAATGATACATACAAAGAAGAAGCTTTGGAAACTGGGAATTGAACCTCCTATTAACATGTCATATGAAAAGTTTCCTACCTTCACTGAGCCTCGATTTTCTTAAATATATAGGGTATATATATTTGGGGAGGCATTGAGATCATGTATATGAAAGTGTGACCATGCTTAACAAAGAATGTGTTCAGTAAATGTAATAAGTACGTAGATACTCAGGGTCTACAGAATTTGAATATATCAATAACCTTAAAAGGAGGCTCAGTACGTGTTGTATGTAGTAGGAGGTTCCCTTTTTTCCCATTCCAAACAGGTTGGTGAGTGTCTGCTACAATATATGTACTATTAGTTCCAAAGAAGCAGGAGTCTTGTGGCTCATTGCAGGTGGGGCATGAGTAGCAGTTAAACAGTGGGATGGCAAGAGAGAGCTGGGGTGCCAGGATAGGGTGTGTGCAAGACATTCACCTATTTGTCTCGAATAGAAAGTGAAGTGGTAGCAGTGGGCAGGGCTCCATCACAGTTTTTCTTTGTTCCTTTGTCCCATTTCTTCTTGGAGCCCCTCGGCCCTGAGAAGCCAACCTGATTCTCTCCTAGTGCCTGACACCCGAGTCAAATCAGAATTTCTCTTGACCAAGCTATTGCAAAGGTCCCCTGTATTTTATCTCTTCCACCCTTCTGGTCCTTTCTTTGATTTTCAAGATAACTTTTTTACCGCTCATCTGGCCAAGTCCCCTTCCAAAAGGCCCTTGGTGACTTCCCAGGCCTTCTTTGACCAGATCTCTGCCTAGTTGTCTAACATTATCTCATTTAATCCCCAAAACAGTCCTGTGAAAAAAATTATTAACACCCTTTATGTTTTTCTTTACCTGAAAACCAAGGTAGAGAACTAAAATAAAAGCAGAGTCTAACTGATGCTCTTTCTACTATAATATGATACCTTCCAGGTTTACCTGATCACTATCTTAATCAAATCATCATTTTTATCCTCAGAATAAAGTAGAGTGTTCAATCGAATTTAATCCATCATCTTTGCCTATATTTTTGCTCATAGACTCAGTTTTCCAGTTTTATTATAAACCTTAATAAAATAAACATAATGGCCCAATAAGAAGCACACACACACACAAACCAAAATTAACCTTTACTATGTACAAAAAAATAAAAATAAGTTAATATCAGAGTTGCAGTTATGTGTAAATAAAATGTAGAAAAAAATCCCTAGAAAAACAAAAAAATCAGAGTGTAGTTTTATTTACCAAAATATGTTTGCCTTTTCATACGTTTATTCTAGTTCAGAACACTTTATTTTTAAAATAATCTTCATTTTAAAGTACGGCATCTAAAAAAATATTTTAGAACACGTGTCAAACAATGTCAAAATGTGCTAATTAAACCAACATTTCTTTTAAGGTCTAATAATTTTCCACACAATAAATTATTACTATATTTTAGATAAACTTGAACATGCTCCTGTGTCTTGAATTTTAACCTCTTGTTTTTTGAATGATAATAAAATCCATTTTAACTGTAATTTATACAAATGTGAATAAAGCATTCACAGACTCAAAAAATGTAACACAGTATCATCTGTTCTGAAAAACTCATCAAAAGTTCTTTTCAGAAACTTGGTTGGATGTCTGCACATTTTCACTTTCTAGGGGAAAACAATGTCCTGCCCTTCGTTGTACAAACAACAATGAAGTCCATTAAAAATTTATAATTTAACTGTGTAACATCAATCCTCCTATAACACCGACGGTTAACTTGACCATCTTACACAAGAAACTATGAGACAACCAAAAAAATGGCAAATAGCTCTTTTGTGGCTTATGCAGATTGACTACATGTCTTCAAACAACCCTCCTTTTACACTGCTGGTTAAAATAGGCTACAATACTTGTTACAATGTGAGTAATTTCTCTCAAATGTCTGGATACCCTATGCTGATATTTACTATATTTTTTCCTCTTGTATTCATCGTGCCAATGCTGGTTGTGACCCGCTAAGGTATGTGGCCGCACAGTTTGAAAAACACTACTTAAACAATTCTTCGTGCCGATAGCGTCCAGCTAGAAATTTCTTAATTTTTAAATGTTGTTATTTTAAAAACTGTTTCGTGTGCCCCCGCCCAAAGGAGTTAGTCTATTCCTTGTCTCCTAAAACTCCATTGCAGGTAAAAATATATATTGTTGCAAAGGGTTGATGTCTTTTCATATGTGGAACTTTTCAACCAACTTCAGAATCATTCTTCTTCTCAGACTATTCTGATCCTCCTGAACATTTCTAAACTAAATTAAAATGATAAATCTCAATCTTCAATAACAATGTTACTATCTTGCCATGTAAGCCTGATGTAAATTGAATATTCAGATTAGCTTATCCAGTACTCACATATTAGAATTTAAAAAGGATCCATTTATCCACTTCCAGTTCTTTTCTGATAATGTAAAATTTAATCCAATCCAAAATGGAATTCCTCTTTTGTCTATCCGGTTTTGTATGAGTCTCTATAAATGAAACAGAAGAAATGACTGAATATTGAATCTGTTTATCTATTGCTGGTTTGCATCTTTGTACTCATCCTCTGAAACCCAGTTCAAGTATCACCTCCTCTCTGAAGCCTTTCCTAACTCCCCATCGGAGTTAATTATTCCTTATTTGTGGTATTTCTGTCTGTATATTTATATATATCCAAATATTTGTATTTATATTGTTGTATTCATTAAATTATATTTATTTTGCTTACATGTCCATTTAGTGTCTCAGATTGTGAGCTTCTTGAAGTCAAAATTAATACTTCCATCTGCATAGAATCCTCCAGGCTAAAGCACGAAGATCTTGATATGGTTAGAAGCAAGGGCTAAGCCGTATTAAAGTATTTTACTTAATTATTTACCAATTCTTCCTGATCTTGAATAAGCAGCAGACGAGATTCTTTTGTGAAACAGTCGGCTAGACTGTCATTCCAAGGTTTGTAAGTGTCAGAAAAAAACAAGCATTTATCTCGGATTAGTTGCCAATTTGTTGGGCACTTTAACAGAACTGGTCTCTCTAAAGTAAGAAAGAGGAAGAAGAATAAATGTTATGTTTCTAACCTGCCCCCCACCCCACTAACACTAATCACACATGCACAAGTCATTATAAATTCAGGGAAGTCTTTGATCATCACAGTGAGAACAATTCATGAATTTAATATAACTTTGAGGGTTTTGAGACCTACTGTTCATTCTGGTACTAAGATTTGAAAATTAGTGACAAGTTAAAACACTGACAGACAGAATAACTTGTTCAAGTCCACACAAAGCAGATGCTGGTAGAGTCAAAACTCTTTCTGAGATTCCTTAAATTCATTACAAGTGCTCTTTCCACTCCATGACGACAATATCAAACTTATCTAAAAAATGTCCACTTTAAACAACATGTAAAATGAAAAGCAAATAACAATTCATTTCCGTAAGTTAATGGCAAATACCATGGAGAAAAATTATAAGAAAATTTCTAATTGCTGAATTATATATTTGCCTATTAATGGGATCTATTGGATAGCATTTTCCAGAAGGATTTTCGTAGTTTCTTAAAATTTCTGTTCTGTACTAATGTATAGAATAAATGATCACATTCTGCTACAGTCACTCAACAATAGTGTCTTACACACACTACTTAGTAAGTACGTGAACAAGATCAATGTCTTAATGTTTAATACAATAAATATTAAATACTTCATTTTATGTTGTGTTCCATTAATTAACTTCGGACCAGAGTTAGCTGCTCGACATATTCATTAAAATCATCAAATATCCCACTTAAATGCATATTTTACTTTATAGCTTGGTTTTTGCCTATTAATTATTGAATATCCTAGCAGCAGTCTCTCATAAGGCAGTATTATCTGGTGGTTAAGATCGTAGGCTCTGAAGATAGACCACCGAAGTACAATTCCCAGTGCCACCACTTAGTACCTGTATGACCCTGGATGAGTTGCTTAACCTTTCCATACCTCAGTTTTGTCAAACATAAAATCAGAGCGATAATACTATCTTAACGTATGGGTTGTTATGAGCCTTAATTAAGATAATGCATGATACCTATCGAATTTTCGCCATTATTCTTAGGAAAGTCAAAGCCACAAAATATACCTGTTGTTTCCTTCCTGTTCTCTTGAGCATCCGTGCTGCTTTTTTCTGTTGATGAGTTTTGTCTCAAGAATATCACTAATAAATCAGGAGAAATCATTAAGAAGATTAATGCTGAATGGTGCCGTGAAATGGATATATTTATCACTTCAGGAAATTTTTATCTCAACGAGCTTGAAATGAACAGAAGATAAGAGCAATAGCGTGTAGTAACAAAGGGTCTACTTAGAAGACAACATAAACAAACACATAGCAAGTGAACACACACACACATTGAGTTACCGGCTTCTACTATATAAGTAAGCTCCCAGGTGTTACTTAAACTCTTAAATTGTTTACACTCCTTGCCTCATGTTCCATCTTCAGAATAAGTATAATTGTGCCTACCCCATGGGAGAGATTGCCTAGGACAATCTGGAATTTAGTAGGCACTTAAGGAACTGTAAATAATTGGAAATTTTTATTTTCTTTGTTATTGTCATGCTTTTATCATAATTGTGATTTTTTAAAAGTTCTTGGAGCACACGTGAAATCCCCCGTGAAGCCTATCGGAACAGTTAGGAAGGGAAATACGACAAAGGATGAAATTTGCTTAGTAGGTACAGGCTGAGCACTGTTGGAGCACTGTTTTGTAAGTGTTTTTGTTTCATGGGTCTTCCACTAAATTTGGGGTGGCCAAATGTTAACATACTTTAATATTTATGGTAAAGTAGAATAAGTAGAACAAGAAATAAGTGATCTTGCATCACTTACCTGAAACACTCAACCCAATCACAGTCAAGGCAAGAAGAATAATCCCAGCACAACCAAGTTTCAGAGCAAATTTATGCCAAGGTGGACCCTGACAAACATCTGAGACATTAAGAAAATATACTTGGTTAACTCAGTTGAGTTCATCTAATACAAAAAGCAGAGGTTGTTTGGATAACATAAGAAAGAGCTAGATTCAGGTTGGGGGTAGGGGCAGGGAAGGATATTTATCAGTCATCTTAAAGTAGGGTTCCACAAGATGGAATCTCAGATCCAACTGAGAGTTTGCTTATAGATAAAATAGAAATATTTATGCCTGTCTTGTGTATGAAGGATTGGTATAAGAATCAAACGAGATAGATGTGATGGTGTTTTGAAACATGCCAAATGCTATACAAAAATGAAACATATACCCTACTGTAGGAAGTAAGTCCAAGAATTTTGTCCAAAAAGGAAGGCCTTCATTCACTCAAGATATATTTGTTGAGGCTCTGTTTTATGCCAAACAACATGTTAGGTGCTGGTGATATAAGACAGTTCTATTCTTAGACGTGAATTCCTCTGCTTTACTGTTTTCTGGAACAATCATCTCCAATTTGGACCAAATGGGTGGAATTCAAGGAAGAGTATTTTATGAGCTTGCATGTTATTTTCAGTATTTCAATGAATATAACGTAACATGAACCTGTGTCTACAACATTGCATAGTCTAAAAAATGTCAAATACCTTTGCTTTTCTCTGTATCATGTCAATAACAATGTACTGTATATCTCATGTTCATCAAAAGTTGTGATTGTATTAATTAAAGTGGGATCATAAATTAATCATAACCTTATCAATGGATTTCATAGGGAAAAATAATCAAAGAGGAACTTATTAATGTAAAAAATTCTTGGGAAACACTGAGCAACAGCTTCCAAAATTATATCAGCTCTGACAGGAATTATTCTGGTAATTTGTACTTCGGTTATTCTACTTGAAATTTTGCTTAGACAACTTCTATACCTGGCTTAATTATAAGACCCCTTTTGTTCCCATTTGGTTTATAATATGTTATATATATTACAATTATAAATTATTTTCTAAATTGTATTATTAGAGCCAAGGGCCTTTACAAGTAAAGGTTTACTAATTTAACTATATCATTTATTTATGTTATCTATTCCTTTTTATATTTTTTCTAATATTCCTCAGTATAAAGGAATACATGCTTTGAGTCACTTGTTAAAAAGTTTAGTATCAGATATGTTAAAGTGTTGTCTTTATTCTCATTAAATGTTCCAGAGTGACCCACAAATCCATTTCTACTTTAGTTTTTTACACTCTCCCTGGCGATTAAGTTGTGCGACCCAGTTTTCAGACAACTACTCATGGTCTCTTCATTAGGACTCGGACATTCATAAAAGAGTTAGCTCTTTCTAAAATGTCACTGGGGAGATGGAATTTAAGATAACTAAATGTGATAAAAGTTTATGGGAGGAAACAGATAATAGATTAGATTTCAGGTAGTGACACCTGGATTATCATCTGGAGGGGAGAGATAAGAGTAGACAATTAGAGGAGCTCCAAGGTCCTGGGTGTATATCTGAAAATGGGAGAACCAGACTGGAGAATATTGACCTAGAACTTCTAATGTGAGCTCGTGTGACACAGAGCAACTAAACTTAGTGAACCTAAGACTAGTCCTACGTGACGTTTCCTCACAGTTGTATATTACTATTCTACCATTTTTTCTTCCTCAGCCTTTCCTCCCTTGAAATTTTAAAAAATGGAGAAAGCTGCATATAGTCACTATTTTAACATTTATTACCGGAGGATAGCAGTGGTTAAGAGCAGAGGCTCTCAAATCTAGCAGATTTGTATTAGAGCATGTTACTTCGGGCAACGTAACCTTCATAAACTACAGATTTCCTCACCTGTGAAATGTAGACTAATACCTACTTCATGAGGTTTTGGAAAGGGTTGTATGAAATAGTTCTTCTAGACATGGTGTCTGATACATAATAACCGCGCATCTAAAATTTAAAGAACTGAGTGGAGGGTTCTGTGTTGTTTTTCTGCTGCACTATATTAGAACTAATAACAACAATAGAGTTATTGTACCAATAGAGTTACAATAACAAGTTGAAGAGGCCAGGTAAACTTTAGTCATCTGGAAATACCCACATAAGGCTAGTTTTTTGTTTGGATATAAACAGTATGCCAAAACATCTCACCTCATTTCTCTAAACCTTTCCATGGCTTTCTCTCAAGCAGATCTAAGTCTGTACGTCTGTAGAACAGCCTACAAATCCCTATTCATTCTGGCTTCCCTTTATGTCTCTAACTTCATCTCCTGCTGTTTTCCATACAGACATGCTCTGTCATTTCACACGAACCTATGAGCTCCTCCTACAAGATGACAGGCATGTTCTCATCCCACGGATCTTGCACCTGCACTGGTCCATCTTCTAAAAGGCTTTTCTCCCAGGAAGCATACCTTTGTCCCTCAGTTCTTTCAGGTCTTGACTCAACTGTCATCTTGTCAGGCAGGCTTCTATGATTATTCCATTTGATATCATACCCTCTCCAAAAGCTAACTCTCTATTCCATTTTTTAAAAAATATTTTCTCTATTGCACTTAATATTATCTAACACATATATGTATACATATATATTCTTAGTTATTCATTTATTTGTAAGTCTTCCTAGTAGTATAATATAAACGCAATAAAGGAAAATATTTTTTCACTATTTTGTTCACTGTTGTATTCTCAGCACCTAGGGCATGCCTGACACAGGTGCTTATTTTTGGATGAATAAATAAACTCTAGAGGCATTTTTGCCAACACCTATCTACTTTTCTAAGAGACCAAATCCTGGGCCGTAAACCAGATTCGTCACAACTCACATCTCTCTCTGGTTTTCCTGACTGCTTTTGATATAATCACTATTCTACAGTTGCCATTTTGGCTAAACTGTTTAGCCAAAGAGCTTAGTGGTAGTTTCACAATAATTGTAATACCAGATCAATGTGTGGAGAAAGAATGTCACCTGCCATTTCAGTAAACAAAGGATGTTGTGACCATAAAGCCACCAGCCAGTGCAGCTGCCCCGGATAGTAAAACTTGAGGGGAATTCAGGATGGAGAAAAACAGGATACTGGCCCTAGATAGTTAAGATGCATGTCAAAGGAATTATTTCAATAAGCCCAGACTTTGCATCTTCCCACATATAGAAAAGCACTAAAATCTTTAACTTGAGGTGTCTGTTTTTGTGATTAGCCGTAAACTTTTGATGTTTGACTACATTTTTTTTTTTTTTTTTTAAGCAAAACTCCTGTATATCCCTGCTCCTCCCTTACCTCTTGGGGCCATTTCCTCAGAACTATCAGAGAGGCTGCCTTCTCAGCTATAGTCCTCTGTAAAGCCGCCAAATACATAATTCTCAACTTTTAAGTTAGGCATTTTTTTCAGTTGACAAGCGTTTTGTAGTCACACATTTTGTTCTGACTTTATTCTATGTTTTCTCAGATTTACTTTTAGAATGATATTTTGTGGAATAATGACTACACTTAGAATAGACAAATTATCTGGCCTCATTGATTTGGAATCACAGATAGTAGCTTTTGAGGAAAATCTCGCTGTCTTTCTCTATTTTCATTCTCCAATATCTTCCAACACCATCCTCCTTTCTCTCCACTTTTGCTAGATCTGAATAGGGAACAGAAAGTCTTTCTCTTTCCCATCAAAAAATAACCGTGGCTTGACAAATTCTCACTGTAGTTATCAAGATTCTCCAATTTCCGGTAACCCCCAAATGAAGGGTATCATGAAAGTATTTGATAACCCTAAGACTTTTCAATCTCCAATTTAGAACATTGATAACTTAATACTTTCAAATTATACCAAACCATCCTAAAAAGATACAACCAACTTGCCAAGCACACTATGGAATGAATATCAGGTTGGATAAAAATTGCAATATTATTGATGTTTAGTAAGTTTGGTTTGACTTCAGAATGTAATACTATGTCCTGATGATTTTATACATTTTTTTTTCTGCTTAATTTGTAGTTTCTCTTCATCTATCCCCAGGCCATGGAATCCATCACCTATGACCTCACATTAGAATTCCCCATCTCTTTCACTCAGAATACTAACTCCTCTGACATACAGAAAATTGCCAACTTCAACAAATATGAAATAAGTGCATCAGTGATATTCTCCTGTGCCTTGTGGCTTAAATCCTTCTAAACTGTTATACTTTTCAATTTAAAAATCATCAGATTGTTATTATATTCAAGTTTTTGATCTTGAATATAATTTTCTTTCAGAACATTTTTTTCCCTTCCCTTTGAAGGGTGAAGGATGTTAATCATTGAGCCTACACTTTGTATTCTGAAAGGAATGCCACGGATGCAAATGCATTGGAACTTAATCACAGTATTTTACAGAGGGATTTGAAATAAGGTAGGTTACTATTACAGCAAGGTAGTAAAAAATCTCTAAAAATATTCATTTGTTAAAAAAAAACAAAAACAAAAACAACAAAAAAGGGACTTCTCTGGTGGCCCAGTGGTTAAGATTCTGTGCTTCCATTGCAGGGGGCACGGATTCGATCCCCAGTCAGGGAGCAAAGATCCCGCATCCCTCATGGTGTGGCAAAAAATAAACAAATAAAAAAATCAAAATATTCCCTTGTTCATACATGTAAAATATTTCTTCAGGATCCTTTAGCCAAGGCTCAGTAATAGGAACTATATTCATTTTTCACAAAAGTATCTTGATAAAAAAGAAATCTATAAGGTATGTGTTTTTTTCCACATTTGTGATTACCTACAGACAGGCCATGCTGTATCTATTTAACATTAATATAGCTGCTGCTCATCTTCAAAGCCATGATTTAAAGCTACAAATTTAAGAGAAAAATCTAACTATGGAAGATATACAAATGCCAAAAGGAAAATCAAAGCCACTTACTCTGAGGAAGAGATGGAGGTGATGAGCTTTCAAGGCCAGCATTCCTGGATACGTTTAAATCAGCATATATCACCTGTCTGTCCATTGCAAAGAGAAGAATGTGGCACTAAACTTGTGTAAAAGAAAAAACTACAGTTCTATGAGGCAAGAGAAGCAAAAGGAAGTGCTCAGCCTTGAAAAGCTTTATTGTCTTTCTTACCTACCCACACTTCTAGTGGTGGGTTTTCTCTATAAATTAGTGAGAAAATCCACTTACTGGCTGTCCAGTATACTTAGATTGTAATATCTACTTTGTTTAATTAATTGGCCTGTTTGACAGAATTCTGGGAAGGTTTGTTTGTTGTCTTTGTAACCATCCTCTTTGAGTACTTTTCTCAGTGCCAGGACCAGCGTGAGGGAAATGAAGCACTCTCATTTCCCTCCAAAAAAGTCAGGAATCAAGATAAACAATATTAAATGTAATGCTGTAAAAAGTAAACACTAATGCAAAAAAACTGCAGGGTTCCTTTCAAAAGCTCTAAAGTCTTCCTGAAATATTTGTGCTCTCCCCAAAAGAGGCAAAATGTGGAAAATGGAGTTGTAAATGTGGAAAAGGCTGCTGAATAATACAACAGAGAAAGCAAAGAGCTAAAGATCAAGACTACTGTTTGCTTAAAATAATGGTCTTAGTGCAATGAAGTTTAATTTCAAGTTATGAAGCATGACTGTGACCGCTAGGAATCCACAATGGCCATGTTAGAAACAATTGATTGAGGAAAAAGTGTTCCCTTCAACCAGAAGCTTGCAAAATTATGTGAGCTCCAAAAGTATAAACTGGCTAGAAATATAAACCAAAGAAGAACCTTTACTTGACTATATGTAGTACGAAATATATTGATGGATCCTTTTCTTTGTTACAACTGTCTTCACAATGATCTTCTATCACAAAAGATCCTTACAATGAAATCATTATTGTATACATATAAAATAAATCCTTCATGAGAATTCACACCCGGAGAATTTTTCTCATTATGTTAATGCATTCATTGATCATCTAATTCCCTACATAACACTTTCTAAACACAACATATCAGAATTCAGAAATTTACTGTCACTATTATAGATAGATAATAGACAGAGAGATAGATACAGATTATACACACACACATACACACATGCATGGGATATATATGTTATTAAACTTTTCAGAGGGTAAATGATTATAAGCAACTGAGATTTAGAATGTGGCAATAGTAGCTATAATATTGAATAGCTCAAGGAGCAATAAAGATAGATTACTTTTAAATTTTATTTTATTTATTTATTTTTGGCTGCATTGGGTCTTCGTTGCTGCGTGGGCTTTCTCTAGTTGTGGCGAATGGGGGTTACTCTTCGTTGTGGTACACAGGCATCTCATTGCAGTGGCTTCTCGTGGTGGAGCATGGGCTCTAGACATGTGGGCTTCAGTAGTTGTGGAGCATGGGCTCCGTAGTTGTAGCTCGCAGGCTCTAGAGCACAGGCTCAGTAGTTGTGGCACATGGGCTTAGTTGCTCCATGGCATGTGGGATCCTCCTGGACCAGGGCTTGACCCTGTGTCCCCTGCATTGGCAGGTGGATTCTTAACCACTGCACCACCAGGGAAGCCCCAATAAATATAGATTTTTGATAGATTTTTGATTTTGACTATGTCATCTATCTTGACATTGAGATTTGCTGCGTTAATAGTGGGAGTTTGAGTGGGTAGGAAAATAGAGTAAAATAAAAACAAAGTTAACTTTGTGAATAAGTACAATAGAGGCTAGATTATGGCTACGACATGGAGAAAGGAGTGATAAGAGAATAATTTGTGCAAGAAGGTGAAAATACAAAAGGCAACAATTGGTGATAGTAAAACAAGATAATCCACTCTAGACTTAGAAAATGGTGACTTTAGCAAGATGGCAGACTAGGAAGCTATGCCCTCTCTATCCCACAGAGACGCTGAGTTAACAACAGTATGTGGACAGAATACCTTTGTGAGAGCTCTAGAGACCAGTTGAAAAACTACAGCACCCAGGCCTTTGGAAAACCAAGAAGAGATTCCAACAAAAGGGGTAGGAATCCCAGCATTTGGTGTGGAGACACCAAGAAGAAACCTTGTATAGCAGGGATCCTCCTTTGAGATAAAAACAAGAGTGGACTGTATATCCAACATCCTGGATTGTCTGGTGGCTACTCAAGGGACTGGTTTCTGTCTTGCCTGACCCAGAGTGCTTATGGGACCCGAAGAAGTTTGGAAGCTAGTGAAAGCTGAGGCAAGGAGATGCAGAGCTGCAGTTCTGCAGGCAGACATGGGGAAAGCAAGAGGTGAGAAAAGGTTTTGAGAAGTTCAGGAACCTCCAGCTGGGCTAACTGGTGAAAGGTCTTACTCTTCACAAAGGCTCTATACAAAGCCTAGGAGTGCCAAATCCCAGAAAAAAAAAAAAAATACACACACACACACACGCACTCACCACACAGAAACATGGCCCAATCAAAGGAACAAACAAAAACTCCAAAAACTGAAACTGATTAAAAAAAAAAGTCAGATCTATGAGCTGCCTGACAAAGAATTTAAAGTAATTGGTGAGAACATAGAGAGACAACTTAATGAAGAGAATACTATGAATAATTGTATAACAACAAGTTGGCTAACCTAGAGGAAATGGATAAATCCCTAGAAATGTACTAAGACTGAATCATGAAGAAGCAGAAAATCTGAACAGTCCAACGATGGGTAAGATTTAAATAGTATTAAAAAACCTCCTAACAAAGAAAAGCCCAGGACCAGACGAATTCATTGGAGAATTCTACTTAATATTTAAATTAAAATTAACACTATTTCTTCTGAAAATCTTCCAAAAATCTGAAGAGGATGGAACACTTCTAAGCTCTCTGAGACCAGCATTACCCTGATACCAAAGACAGGTAAAGACACTACAAGAAAAGAAGACTATAGACTAATATTCCTGATGAATATTAAAACAAAAATTTTCAGCAAAATACTAACAAACTGAATTCAACAGCACATTAGAAAGCTTATACATGATGACAAAGTGGATTTATTTCTGGAATAGATGACTGCTTAGCATAGGAAAGTCACCAATGTAATACACCACATTAACAGAATGAAAGACAAAAACCACAAGATTATCTTAACTGATGGAGAAAAAACATTTGACAAAATTCCACACCCTTTCATGATAAAAACACTCAACAAACTAAGAATAGAAGGAAACTACCTCAACATAATAAAGGCCACTTATGAAAAGCCCACAGTTAACAGCACAATCAATGGTAAAAAACGGAAAGCTTTTCCTCTAAGGTCAAGAACAAGACAAGGACGCCTGCTCTCACCACTTCTATTCAGCATAGTATTGGAAGTCCTAGTCAAACCAGTTAGACAAGAAAAAGAAATAGACATCTAAGTTGAAAAAAAAAGAGAAGTAAAATTATCTCTGTTCAGAGAGGACATAATCTTATATGTAGAAAACTGTCAAGACTCTACACATGCAAAAAACTGTTAGACTAATAAATGAATTTGGCTAAGTTTCAGAATAAAAAGTCAATACACAGAAATCAGTTGCATTTTTATACACTAATTAATGATCTGGAAAGGAAATGAAATTAACTCATTTGCAATAGTATCAAAAAGAATAAAATACTTAGAAGAAAACTAATTAAGGAGGTTAAAGACTTGTACACAGAAAACTACAAAATATTGCTGAAAGAAATTAAAGAAGACATAGATAAATGAAGAGGCATCCCATGTTCATGGATTGGAAGACTTAATATTGTTAACATGTGCATACTAGAACTACCGTATGACCCAGCAATTCCACTCCTGGGTATATATATTAAAAAAAAATGAAAACACTAATTTGAAAAGATACATGCACCCCAGTGTTTATAGCATCATTAATTACAGTTGCCAAGATATGGAATTAACCTAAGTGTCCATCAGCAGATGAATGGATAAAGAAGATGTGGTGTATATATACAATGGAATACTACTCAGACATAAAAAGAATGAAATTTTGCCATTTGGAACAACATGAATGGACTTGGACGGTATTATGCTGACTGAAATAAGTCAGAGAAAGACAAATACTGTATGATATCACTTATAAGTGGAATCTAGAAAATACAATGAACTAGTGAATACAACAAAAAAGAAACAGACTCATAGAGAACAAACTAGTGGTTACCAGTAGGGAGAGGGAAGGCAAGAGGGGCAAGGTAGGGGTAGGGAATTAAGAGGTACAAACTACTATGTAAAAAATAAATAAGCTACAATGATATATTGTACAACACAGGGAATATAGCCAGTATTTTATAACTATAAATGGAGTATAACCTTTAAAAATTGTGAATCATTGTGTTGTACACCTGAAACATATAAAATTTTATGTCAGCTATACCTCAATTTAAAAAAAAATGTGTATACTGTCCACAGTGATGTTCAACACAATCTCTATCAAAATCCCAATGGCATTTTTTTTCAGAAATAGAAAAAAAGTCATTCTAAAAGTCACATGGAATCTCTAGGGAACCTCGAATAAACAATTCTGTAAAAGAAGAACAAAGTTGGAGAACTCAACTTCCTGATTTCAAAACATATTACAAAGTGACAGTAACCAAAACAGTGTAGTAGTGGCATAAAAACAGACAAATAAACCAATGAAATAGAATAAAGAGCCCAGAAATAAACCTCCAGGTACATGGCCATAGGATCTTCAACAGCAGTGCCAAGACAACTCAATGGGCAAAAGACCATCTCGTCAACAAAGGATGTTGGGAAAACTAGATGTTTACATGCCAAATAATGAAGTTGACCCTTATCTTACACTATATACAACAATTAACTCAAAATGGATTAAAGACCTATAAGAACGTAATACCTATAACTACAAAACTCCTAGAAGAAAACATATAGGAAAAGCTTCATGACTTGGCAATAATTTCTTTTATATAATACCAGAAACACAGAAAACAAAAGCAAAAATAGATGAATGGGAAAGCATCAAACTTAAAAAAATTTGTACATCAAAGAACACAATCAACAGAGTAAAAAGGTAACCTACAAAATGGGAGAAAATATTTGCAAATCATATGATAAGGGGTTAATATCCAGCATATATAAAGAACTATGACTCATCAACAAAAATCAAAGAGCCTGATTAAAAAATGAGCAAAGGATTTGAATAGATATTTCTCCAAATTGGCATCCAAATGGTCAACAAACATATGAAAAGATGATCATCATCACTAACCATCTGAGAAATGCAAATCAAAACCACAATGTGATATCAGCTCACACATGTTAAGATGATTAATATTAAAAAAAATAGAGAAAGTAACAAGTGTTGGCAAGATGTGGAGAAATTGGAACCCTTGTGCCTTGTTGGCTGGATTGCAAAATGGTACAACCACTATGGTAGTGGTATGGTATTTTTAAACATAATTTATCAAAGTTTAAAAATAGAACTATTAAATGATCCAGTAATCCAACTTCTAGGAATATATTCAAAAGAATTGGAAACAGGGTCTCAAAGAAATATATCCATGTTCATAACAACACTATTCACAATAGCCAAGAGTTGAAGCAATCCAAATGTCTATCAACAGATAAATGGTTAAAGAAAATGTGGTATATAAATGCAATGGAATATTATTCATCCTTAAAGCAGAAGGAAATTCTGTCACATATTGCAATATTAATGAATCTTGAGGCTACTATGTTATGTGAAATAAGTCAGTTATAAAAAGACAGTATATTATTCCACTTATAAGAGGTATCTAAAGTAATAAAATTCACAGAAACAGAAAGTAGACTACTGGCTGGAGGGAGGGAGAAAAGGGAGTTACTTAATGGGTATAGAGTTTCAGATTTGCAAGATGAAAAAATTCTGGAGCTCTGTCTTACAACAATATGAATATAGTTAATACTGTTTAACTGTATGCTTAAAAATTATTAAGAAGGTAAATTTTATGTTATGTGCTTTTACCACAATAGAAAAAAGAAAAAAATACAAAAGAAAACTTTCATAACTGATGGAAAACTAGCGTTCAGTAATGGTAAGTAAGGGAAGGGAGGGTATATTGTCTAAAAATATTCGAGATGTAAGGGCAGTGTTTTCAATAGGATCTCTTCCCTCTCCCCTACCAGAGGATAGGAAATGATCAATTGTTGGAGGAATGCAATGGGACAATGGAGATGGGAGATAGAGTAAAAGTCTCTAAGGATTACAGTGTACAGCAGGGTCACCGCACTTATGCCCTAGATTGACAAATTAACCTGTGTGCACCGTGAACTAGCTTATTCAGATATGGAATCATAAACAAAAATGATTCCTGCTAAATTTAAACAATTAAACAATACTTAATGCCTTCTAAGAAAATTTTTAAATATTAGAAAATTAGATGTGGTTTCAGAGAAGATAAATAAATTCTAACCACTGAAGAATTCATCATGTAGCTATAGATTATCACTTTGCATGACCCGCTCACTCATTAGCATCTAGCTGTACTGCTTAAGCATCAATTTTTGGTTTAAGTCTCAGTACTTCATTGTAAAATCAAATACATTTTATCCCTTCTTCTGTGTTCCTGCAGATCTGGCACACAAAACATATTTGTAATTCATTTGCAGTGTGGTAATATCAACTTATGTCTGTTTTGCTATTAAAGGGAAATTTTCCCTTGAATCATGACTGTTTTCTCATGCCAGAGAATAACTGTAACAGAGAAGAATAAACCTGACTTCATATTGGATCTATTCCTTTAGCTCTAACCATTATGTCCTGTTGCCTGTGCTTAGTCATGCTGGCTCTGCACCTTTGAAAAAGAATGTTGCCTGAAGTATACAGAATATCCCTTTCTCAAGGCTCTGCCTCCCAGGCTTGACCTTTAAAGCCATAACATTTTTCATTGGTATAGAGATTAAAAGTTACAAAACAGAAAATAGCATTTGTCTTGTTGGAGGTTTATGGGAACATCATGACCAGACCTATGTGGACAGCTGCAAAAACAGAGGATTATCACATTGTCTCTGGGGTCTGGCCAGCACCACCAAGTCTGCAACAAACAGCTACCCCCCCCCCCCTCCCCTTTTTGTATAAAAGAAGCCTGATATCCAATTCGGGTAAGACGGTTCTTTGAGACATTAGTCCACCATCTTCTCAGGCTGCTTGTTTTCCAAATAAAGTCACTATTCCTTGCCCCAACACCTTATCTCTCGACTTACTGGCCTGTTGTGCAGCGAGCAGTACAAGCTTGGACTCAGTAACATAATTACATGGATATATATTGAAGGAATAAATGAATGTGAGATGTATTCTATGTTTCACATTTGCAGTGGGGAGCAGATCATACCGCAAAAATTAAAGACTTCTGAACACCAACTGAACCTACTGATTAACACCAAACCAAATACAAACTCTTCCAAAGAGTAAATGTACTTTCTCTAGCTTGTTCCATAATGGATTATACCAATATTCAGAACATTTTCAACATTTTGATGAGAAAAAGATATTGCACAGAAATTTTTTGTGTTTAAGGTTCAGAAATTTCCACTGCAAACAAAATTAGGTCAGTTGCCTTTATGCACAGGAAATACTTACCACAAATATCTCCCTAGAGACATTTAAGTATTTACACCTATGGTCAGTAAGTGTGTCAGCTAGCAGAATCCCAATTTAGCATTTGCCTGAAGTTCAGTCACTAAAATGTGTATCAATAGTGTTAAAACTAACTTTTATAATCTAAGAATTGCATTTATTTTTAGAGTACACAGTTCTCCTATTGTTTCTGTGTTATTAAATACAGAGCATGTAAATGGAAGATAAGGCAGCTGCTAGAAGTTAAATTCTCAAAGTCCTTTTATAAAGTGCTATGATCACCTTCTCATGAGGTTACTCATACAGTCATTCAGTCTGTGTTCATAAAACATCTACTAGGTTACATTCCATATTATTTGTTGGGAGGGCTTTGTAAGTAAAATTCAAATATGAAGTACATATACACAATACAAACTTAGCAACAAAAAATGTAAAGTACAATCTAGGTCTTCAGAAAATAATAAAAGGGTGGGGTGAATTTCCAGCTAATATTGTGTGGCTGCTGTGTTGGGGATGGTGGTAAAAATAAGAGAATTTATCTAAAGTGGAAAAAAAAAGAGTCTTAAAGCTAGAGGCCAAGAGACTTGGGTTTTGAGCATCATGCAATGTCAAAGATTACATAAAACAATTCTCTGTGTTGTTTATCAATAAATATTTATAGTGAATGCATAAAAAGACTGCATGTACCAATCTCAGATTAGATGTTACTTCTGGGAGAGAAGAAAGGAGAAAAATGGCTTTAGTTGTATCTGTGAATTTTATTTGTTTATTTTTTAACTTGATATGAAGAAACTATGGGCAAAATTGTCAATATACGTTATATGTGAGTCACATTGTTTTGAATCACTTTATCTGATTTTTTTCATTTTAAGTCTCAAATATGCTCTTGGCCATAATTTTATTTTCAATATCTTTAGTCATTTTGCTTACATGAATTTCATGATTAGCAATTTTTATTTTATACAAGCATCAACTTCAACTAATGTGATTTTATCCCATTTATTTTAGTTGTATAACATATTACCCATTATTTTATCTCCTTATGTGTGTGTGTGTGTGTGTGTGTGTGTGTGTTAGACTTAACTTTTGCTATATCTTCTATATTTTCTTTGTGTACTACATAGGTGTGCATTCTTCTTTTGGAAATTTGAAAGTTTTATAATCTTATTAAGGTCTTTAGTGGTAACTATTTATTTACTTATTTACATTTTGGATTAGAATTTACATTGCTTTTATTCTGAGTGAGGTTGAGTATCTGTTCAATGCTTTAGAGCCATTTGTAGATCATTCTGGTAAATTTTCTGCTTTTGTCATTTGACTATTTTTATATTGAATATAGAGGAGTTCTTAATGAATTTAGTCCAAATGTATTTCTAAGAGTTTTTTGGTATGTACTCAAAACTGTTGAGTGTTATTTCTTGACTCAAGCTCATACGGCACCTTTCTCCCAATTTATAACCTTTACATCAGGAATCAGCAAATATAGGTCAGTGGATTAAATCTATCCTGCTACCTGCTTTTTTGTAGCCTGCAAACTAAAAATATTTTTTAAATTTTTACATTTTTAATTGTTGAAAAAAATCAAAAGAAAAGTACCTTGTGATATAAGAAATCTATATGCAATTCAAATTTAATGTTTGCAAATAAAATTTTTTTGTTAGAGTTTAATTGAGGTAACACTGGTTTATAACATTATATATGTTGCACATGTACATTATATTTTGACTTCTGTTTATACTAACAGTGTGCTCACCACCAAAAGTTTAGTTTCCATCCATCACCATACAGTTGACTCACTTTACCCATTTTGTCCTCCCCACCACACCCCTTTACCTCTGGTAACTATTATTCTGTTCTGTGTATCCATGTGTTTGTCGTGTTTGGTTTGGTTTGTTCACTTATTTTTATATTCTACATATGAATGAAACCATATGGTATCTGTCTTTCTCTGTTTGACTTATTTCTCTTGGTTTAATACCCTCAAGGTTCATCCATGTCATCGCAAATGACAAGGTTTCATCTTTTTTATGGCTGAGTAATATTCCATTTTGTGTGTGTGTGTGTGTGTGTGTGTGTGTGTGTGTACCATATCTTTAACCATTCATCTATCGTTGGGCAGTTAGGTTGTTTCCATACCTTGGCTATTGTAAATAATGTTGCAATGAACATAGGAGTACATATATCTTTTTGAATTAGTGTTTTAGTATTCTTTGGATAAATATCCTGAAATGGATTAGCTGTATCATATGGTAGTTCTATTCTTAATTTTTTGAGAAATCTCCATACTGTTATCCATAGAGATTAAATCAATTTACCTTTTCACAAACAGTGTATGAACGTTTCCTTTTCTCCACATCCCTGCCAGCATTTGTTATTTCTGCCTTTTTGGTAATAGCCATCCTAATGATTGTGAGGTGATATCTCACTGTGGTTTTGATTTGCATTTTCCTAAAATTAGTGATGTTGAACATCTTTTCATGTACCTATTGGTCATCTATATGTCTTCTTGGGAAAAATGTCTATTCAGTTCCTCTGCCCATTTTTTAATTGGGTTGTTTGTTTTTTTGTTGTTGAGTTGTATGAATTCTTTATATATTTTTGGATATTAACCATGCATCAGATATATCATTTGCAAATGTCTTCAATTCAGTAGGTTTTCTTTTTTTTTTTTAATTTTGTTGATGGTTTCCTTTGCTGTTCAGAAGCATTTTAGTTTGATGTAGTCCCAATTGTTTAGTTTTGCTTTTGTTACCCTTGCTTGAGAAGACCTATCCAGAAAGATATTGCTAAAAGTGATGCCAAAGAACATACTGCCTATGTTTCTTCTATGGTTTTATGTTTTTCAGTCTTACATTCAAGTCTTTAATTAATTTTTAGTTGAATTTTGTGTATGGTGTAAGATAAGGTCTAGTTACATTCTTTTGCATGTGGCTGTTCAATTTTCCCAACACCATTTATTGAGGAGGCTATCCTTTTCCACTGTATATTCTTTGCTTCTTTATTGTAAATTAATTATCCATATACCTGTGGATTTATTTCTGGGTTCTCAATTCTGTTCCATTGATCTGTGGGTCTGTTCTTCTGCCAATACTATGCTGTTTTGATTACTATAGTTTTGTAGTATAATTTGAAATCAGGTCATGTGTTGCCTAAAGCTTTGTTCTTTTTTCTTTCCATGAGCATGCTATGTCTTTCCATTTCTTTGTGTCTTCTTCAATTTCTTTCAACAATGTCACAGTTTTCTTTTCTTTTCTTTCTTTTTTTTTTGGTCATGCAGCACGACCTGTGGGATCTTAGTTCCCTGACCAGGGATTGAACTCGGGCCCTCGGCAGTGAGAGTGTGGAGTCCTAACCACTGGACCACCAGGGAATTCCCAGTGTGACAGTTTTCAATGTACAGGTATTTTACCTCCTTGGTTAAATTTCTTCCTAGGTATTTTATTCTTTTAGTTGCAATTGTAAATGGGACTGTTTTCTCTTTCTGCTTCATTGTTAAGTATAGAAACACAACAGATTTTTGTATATTGATTTTGTACACTGAAATTTACTGTAGGCATTTATTATTTCTAATAGTTTTTTGGTAGATTCTTTAGGGTTTTCTATATATAAAATATTTCATCCACTAATAGTGACAGTTTTACTTCTTTCCTTATCAGTTTGGATGACTTTTATTTCTTTTTCTTGCCTAATTTCTCTACCTAGTGCTTCCAATATGATGTTAATTAAAAGTGGTAAGAATGGACATGCTTGTCTTATTCCTAATCTTAGAGGGAAAACTTTCAGTTTTTCACTGTTGCGTATGATGTTAGCTGTGGGTTTGTCATATATGGCCTATATTATGTTGAGTTAAATTTATTCTATACCCATCTTATTGTTAGTTTTCATCATATATGGGTGTCAAATAATTTTCATTGATCTTTTCTATTGCTTTTCTAGTCTCTATTTCATTTATTTCTGCTCTCATCTGTTATTTCCTTTTTTTCTGCTAACCTTGGGCTTAGTTTGTCTTTCTTTTTCTAGTTCCTTGAGCTGTGAAGTTAGGTTGTTTGTTTGAGATCTTTCTTCTGTCTTAATACAGGCATTTATCACTAAAATGTCTCTCTAAGAACAGCTTTTGCAGCATCCCATTGATTTTTGTGTGTTGTTTCCATTTTCATTTTTTCAAGATACTTTAAAATTTCCCCTTTGAGTTCTTTTCTCATTCATTGTTTGTTTGGGAGTGTTGTTTAACTCCCAAATGTTTGTAATTTTTCCAGCTTTCCTCATGTTGTTGATTTCTCTTTTCACACTCTTGTGGTTGGAAAAGAAACTTGGTATGATTTCAGTCTTTTTAAATTTGCCAAGACTTGTTTGGTGACCTGTCATATGATCTATCCTGGAGAATGTTCCATGTGCATTTGAGAAGAATGTATGTTCTGCTGCTGTTGGATGGAATGCTCTATAAGTGTCTGTTAGGTCCATTTGGTCTAAAGTATGGTTCAAGTTCAACTTTTCCCTGTTGATTCAGCAATCTGTCCATTGCTGAAAGTGGGGTTTGAAGTCCCCTACTATTATTTTATTGTCCCTGTTTCTCCCTTCAGATCTGGTATTTGCTTAATATATTAAGTGCTATTGATGCTTTCTACTGCGTTCTTCCTTTTATTCATTGAATTCTTCAGGTTCAGAATTTCTGTTTGATTTTGTGTTTTCTATCTCTGTTAAATTTCTCACTTTGTTCATATATTGTTTTTCTGATTTCACTGAATTTCCTTTCTGTGCTTTCTTGTAGCTCATTGAATTTCTTCAAAACAGCTATTTTGAGTTTTTTATCTGGTAAATAATAAATCTCTGTGTCTTTGACTTTTATTATTGAAGGATTACTATGACTTTTGCTGATGTCATGTGTCTTTGATTCTTTTTTTTTTAATAAAAAAATAAGAGTTATTAGCTTGCATTCTGAAGATGCAGGCCAAAATCTGTTAAATGTTATAAAGCAAGTTTAAAGATTCCTAAAGGAGATATAAACTTTTATTCTTTTAAATTGTTCAGTATACATCCTTACATGAAAAAAAGAAAAACTTCTATAATTGTGCAGTATCCATAATCTACTCATAAACACCCAATGTAATTTACAAAAATAATGCTTTTGAAACAAATAACCAAATCTTACTTAAGATACTCAACAGTAAATCTCTAATAAAAACTCTCAGCTTAATTAAGTGGCTATATCACCAAGGAACTCTTTCCATCACCAAACAAATTATACCCAATTCTACAATTTGCCCTCTATATTAAATAATAATCTTAAACAAGGAGAATCATAGGACATTGAAAAAAACAAAACAAAACAGAACAAAAAATCCTCTGTGAAATATCTTGTTTAGCATGTTAATGCTGCATTTGGAGATATAATCATCTTTCTTGAACTATGACAAGTAAACTGACACCTTCTAAATGTCTTTACACTTCTTAAAATCAAAGGCATAATTGACAATTAAGTATTTTTCCAAATTTGCAACTCACTGTTTCAGGCAGAGTTGCATTGATTAGGCTGGTAGAAGTACTGGTTTTTGCATGGACTGGTTCCTTGGCCCCAACCAGACATAAAGATCTAGTGGTTTGTTGTAATTGTTTGCTGTTGGGAAATGTTCTGACCCAGTGGCATGTATGTGATTAATAGCCAATATTTGGTCATTTTCCTTCAACCTTTGATCCCTGCCAGCTATACTCCCTGGCTTCACTTCCTTCACGAAGATGTCAACTTCTCCCAGATTTTGACCTCTGAGGGTCACCACACTGAATCCAAGGCCTCCAGTTGAGGGCTGTTCTATATCTATATATTCAATTTGCCGGCCCTGAGCCATCTGTTGCATGATTGAGTTAAAGTCTTCATTTCCCGACTTTGGGGTCCAAGGAAATAAGCCAGACACGGTCAAGTTATTAGAGGACCTTTGGGCATTCCCATTAGTAATGGCACCATCCATGATCATCAATAAGCCTTTTCTAGAAAAATCAAAGTTGGCTGAACAATCTGAGGGTATATAGCTGAGCTGCCCCTTCAGTTGCTTGATGGACTGTTGAAGTGTGAGTATCTGGATGAAGAGAGAACTAGTGTTTTATAAAACATAGATAGCTTCTCATTCTGCAAAGTGTCACCCTTCTCCTGCAATTTCATTTTCAAGCGATCAAGAACTTGCAGGACATGCAGTTTATCTGTAGCAGGATTTTCAGGCACTTTGAATTACTGTCTTCAATCACTTTTAAAGAAACCTGGTCGGGCGGAGGCACCGGTGAGAGGGCAGGTGGGGGGGGGGTTCAGCGTCAGTCCTCCCTCCTGTCTTTGATTCTGTGTTGCTCGGAGGTTTGCGTTAGTGTTTTCACATTTGAAGTAGCAGTCACCCTCTCCAATCTTTACTAGCTGCCTTCAAGTGAGAGATACTTTTGGTTGGTCCTGCTTACATGTTGAGGCTTTCTCTCATCTTGTATGGACACACTTCCTCCACACTTCCTGCTCCCTCTTTTGGCAGAATTCTTAAGCTTTTTATGCCTTCTCTCCACCTTACAACACACCAGGCTGACTGTTGGTAACCTCCTTTTTCTCTTCTAGAAGGTGGTGCTGTAGCTCAAGATTGTGGTTTCTCCCTTGTGCTCAGACCATGCCCTGTTTTCTGTGCATCCTCTCTGTCTATCTAAGCTTGCTTCCAACACTGCCCTCAGGAACACACACAAAGGACCAGGCACAGAGTGGGAGAAGGTGTGGGTTTGGCACCTGGGGCATTGAGGGTGCCCACAGGCAGTTGGGGGCATCCTCAAGTGAAGTTCTCCCAGCAGCTGTTGGGTGGGTCTCCTGCTCGAGTCTAGACCACAGTCAGTAGGCATCCCTTTAATGCCCTCTGATATTCTTATCTGCCTCTTGCTTTCATACTCTGTGTCAAGAGCCATCACGGCTGGGGAACCCCGGTGCTCACTCACCACTGTCTCTTTTCCCCTTGGGAGGGATTCTCAGCCTCCTTCTTATCTAAGCTGTGCCACCTTGAGGGAGGGGTGATGCTTGTAAAGTTCCTCTTACCCATTTCAGTGGTTTTTGTTGTTGTTGTTGTTTGTTTTTTGCTCCTACGGAGTTCTAGAACTTCTTTAGAAACCTGAACATCTATAAAGGCTCTCTTGTCCAGATGTATCTGTGCAAGTCAGCTTTTTCCAGAAGTTGGAGCCTGTTCATAGGCTCCTGCCTGTTCCACAGTTTTATTGGGGTATATCTGCCTGTTACCCAATGCAGAGGTAGTCTTCCTGAGTACCTTGGCGTGTGGTGCTGGGTACCACAGCTCCCACAGAGGCACTTTTGCTCACGGATAGATGCCAAATTTTAGAAGTTAAAGAGGGGACAGAGATCACGGGTGTCTTATGGCACCACAATATCACTCTGTAAGTTTTATAATTTAAATTAATGTTCTTAATTTTTATATTTGTTGGTTGATCAAAAGTCTATCAAATGAATTCCTGCTTTTGTCAGAGGAAGAACTTAGTCACATTTATATTTCTTATATTTGCATCCTTTTTGGGGGGTAATAATAATTTCAACTGTGGTTTAGCCTCAGGTCTATACTTCATCATATACAGTAATATTAATTATGTGTTTACTTAAACTTCAATATTAAGTAGAGTCATTAGCCCTAGTGGAGAATCTATAGTTCCAGTAATTTTGTACAATGTCTTTACATTTTTTGAGATTCTTATTTCCAACTATCCATTGGTTGTCGGATTTCTTTGTTAAGTAGTTTATTTTCAGAAAGAGTCTATACATGTTGTATTCAGTAAGTTCCTAATGTTAGGTTTTGATTTTACATTTGCATGAGAACAGGAGGGTTGTAAGAGCTTGGCTCATTTGCTGTTTTCCTCAGACAGGGTAGACATTATTCTTTTATTTTCAGCCATTGATGGGGCTGTGACAAAGTCTAAGGTGAGGTTGATATTCCTCATTATGAGCAGGATACTTGTTCTTTATACCTAAAAATAAGGGACATCACCAGGATGCGCTTTTTTTTCTATTAATGCTCAGATTTAGTTGTCCTCTTATTTGGGTAGAGTTATCTTCTATTAATGCTTAACTTTTTTCTGTGGTGTTCTAGTCTTCAGAAATACTGATTTTATACTTGTCAGATCTCCTTATTCCTTCTTTCATAACAATCACCTTTTAAAGTGCTTTTACTTGTTTGGCAGAGTCAATTTTACTTCATAATGTTTCTACAGAATATCAGAAGGCATTCCTTTGTTTCTGATAAGGAACTTAGCAGAAGTTCCTTCAACTTTCACCTTCCTTTTCTGTGTTGAGTGATGCCAGCTCATTTTTCATCTCTCTCTTATGTCTTATCCTTTTAATTTCATCTGTTATAAGCATTTTTTTCAGTCTAAGTTGTCCATGATTTCTTAAAGAACGAAGAAGTATTTTTATGAAATTATCTTATTTTTCCTGAAACATTTATTCAAATAAAAATTCTTGATCTGCTTTTGGATTCTTTTTATCCTAATTGTGGTGGGGATGGCAGTAAAATGGTGCAAAGGGAGCATCTATGCATAGGTCCCCTGTAAATTATTTCTGGAAATTTGTTGTGTGTGGGGGAAGCTTTCTAAGCCAGTCATTTGTTCAAAGATAGTTTTGGAAGTGATGGGTATAGTAATATGGATGGGTCAGGAATTTTCAATTTTACACCAGGTATAATATGAAACTGTCAAAGGGTTTTGAGGAATAGGTAAACTCTATATGCACACATGAAGAACAATGCAAGTAGAATCTGGGTGGAATACAAAAAAAGAGATTATATAAATAAATGTAATACCATTTTTTTTTAATTTTTATTTATTCATTTATTTATTTATTCATTCATTTATGGCTGTGTTGGGTCTTCGTTTCTGTGCGAGGGCTTTCTCTAGTTGTGGCAAGTGGGGGCCACTCTTCATCACGGTGCGCGGGCCTCTCACTGTAGCGGCCTCTCTTGTTGCGGAGCACAGGCTCCAGACGCGCAGGCTCAGTAATTGTGGCTCACGGGCGTAGTTGCTCCGCGGCATGTGGGATCTTCCCAGACCAGGGCTCGAACCCGTGTCCCCTGCATTAGCAGGCAGATTCTCAACCACTGCGCCACCAGGGAAGCCCATGTAATACCATTTTCAAATAATTGATAAGAAGAATCATTTGTCTGCTCTAAACACCCATGTAGAACTCTTTAATATCAGCTGATTTTCAGAAAATATTTTTCCGATGGTATTTAAACAGACTCCACCTTCAGATCCCTGAGTGAATTTTTAAAATACATAATATATCATTTACGAGAAAAATATTTTAAGCACTAACAATAATAATATTCGAATTCAGAAATTTCAGCAGTCTAGCTCAGTATTATCTACGTTTAATCCTCTCCTAACCGCACTCTACATTTTCCCTGTATTTGTTGACCCATGTTTGATGGTTTTATTGGCTTTATTGCTGTTTCAAAAATTACATCCAAAATTTCACAGCTTAAAACAGCAAGAATTTATTATATCACAGCATCTGTGGCTCAGGAACCTGGGTGCAACTTAGCTGGACACTCTGATGTAAGGTTTCTCAATCAAGGTGCTGGCCAGGAATGCAGTCATTTCAAGGTTTAACTGGAGGAAAATCTGTTTCTAACCTCACTCACATGGCTGTTAGTTGGCCTCAGACCCCTGATGGTTGTTGGCTGTAGACAGCAGTTGTTTCACACATGGACCTCTTCATAAGGTTCCAGGAAATAAAGAGTAAGAGAGTTCACACAAGACAGGATTCACAGTTTTTTTGGTAACTTATCTCAAAAGTGGCATGTATTCATTTTGCTGCATTATATTCATCAGAAATTAGTTACTAGGGCCAGTACAGACTCAAGTAGAGGGGATTACACGAAGGCATGAAAATAAGGACGCAGGATCATTGGGGACCCCTAGAGGCTGTCTAGTGCAATTCATTCTCTGACATGCAATAATTCACATCTCTCCTACATGCAAAGTACATTCACCCTCCCAAGATTCCCAAGCATCTAATACCACTAAAACATTAGCTCAAAGTGCAGAATCTTATCAAATAAATCAGATTCATAAGTGGATGTTTCTTTGGATGTAGTTCTCTGAGCACAGTTTCTGTAGAAATATAGATCAGAGAAACTAAAGAGACAAGCTATCTGCTCCCCACACACTCAACATACAAGGGTGGGATATAGAATAAGAACTACAGACATTCTTGTTGAAAAAGGGATAAAGTGGTAGGCACACAGGAGTGACTGGTCCATAGCAATTCTAATATCCAGCCAGACAAACACCTGAAGCTCTTTGATTATGTTTCAAGATGTGGGAATAATGCTCTGTGTGTCTCAGCTCCACCCTCTGTGTTCTTTGTTCACCTGCTATGTCATCCTTCTTTTATCACAAAAGGTAGCACATATTTGTAGCTGAGAAATGTTCACAGCCTACTTCACCAGAGTAGAAATTTGGGGGTCCAACTTTATTGTCAAGAGGCAATAAAATGCCTCTTTCATTTTATATTGTCTCTGACCTTTCAATCCAAATTGGCAGTGTTTCTGCTGATATCATTCTCTCAAAAACGTTGTGCATCTCCTGTGACTTTCATTAGGGCAATTGCCATTAAACAACAACAACAACTCAAACCTTTTTCTAACTTGGACCCCTGCTGACACACTGAGGGACAATGCTGTAAGCATCCTAGAAGTCCTGTTGTTTGGTTGAGAATATCTGTGGGTTATAGCCTTAAGCTCATTGAAGGACATTTAGTGTGACTATAGTTCTCTTTAGTGTGACTAGAGTTCTACAGTTCTCTAAACGAATTAAAATTAGTTTTAATTTTTCTGAAAGTTAAACAATAGTTTTTACAGTAATATCCTAGGCTTCATTGTTAGACCACAGTACTCCTGGTATTACCATTGACTTGGTCTTTGTGCAGAAACCATTTGTTAATGTTACCATCCTGTGCCATATGGAGAGGCTGGGAGTTTTAAAATCCATAAAGCCCTGGCTCCATTTTGTTTAAAACATGCCTTCCTCCATTTCTGTCTCTCTTCTCTCATTTCACTCAAAACAGCAAGGAGGAACGAGACCGTGCCTTCAACATTTTGCTTGGAAATCCCCTTAGCTAGATCAATCCATTCAATTTAGGAGATTTTCTGCTTTCCACATAACTGCAGATAACAGAATTGCTAAACTTTCTGACAGTATTTAACAAGAATCTTCTTTCCTCCAGTTTCCAGTAACATGTTCTTCACTTTCCTTTAAACACTCACTAACAGCCTCCACAAAATCCAGATCTCTATTAAAAATCTGTTCAAGGGAATCTGGACATTCTCTAACACATTCCTCAAAACCCTTCCAGTTTCTGTTCATTCCCAGTTCTAAAACTACTCCCACGTTTTTAGGTCTTTGTTATGGCAACACATCCTGCTGCATACCCAAATATGTATAAATTACCAACTGCTGCCTAACCAATTACCCCAACCACAGCATAACAAAACAAACATTTATCGTCTCAGTTTCTATGGCTCAGGAATCTGGGCACAGAGTAATTAGGTGCCTCCGGCTCTTTTATAAGTCTGCAATCAAGGTGTTGACCGGGGTTAGTGATCTCAAGGTTGGCTGGAAAAGGATTTGTTGCCCAGCTCACTCATCTGGAAGTCGGGAGCCGTCATGTGGCCAGAAACATCAATTCCTTGTCAGTGGGACACTCCATACAGCTATTCACAACATGGCATCTTGCTTCCCCTACAGTAAGGGCTCCTATAGTGTTATGGGTTGAATTGTGTCCCCCTAAAAGATATGTTGAATTCCTAATCCCCAACACCTAAGAATTTAATCTCATTCAGGAATGGGAGCATTGTAGATATAATTCATTAAGACAAGGTCATCCTGGAGTAGGTTGGGCCCTTAATCCAAAATGACTGGTATCCATATAAGAAGAGGGAAAACTGGACACTGACACAGACACAGAGAGAAGAATACCATGTGAGGAATTACACTGGTACAGGCCAAGGAATGCCAAGGATTCCTGGTGATATCAGAAGTTAAGAGAAAGGCAGGGAACAGACTCTCCTTGATAGACTTCAATAGAACATCATCTTCCTGACAACTTGATCTCAGAATTTTAACCTCCATAACTGTGTGAAAATAAATTTCTGCTGCCACCCAGTTTGTGCTAATTTCTTATGGCAGCCCTAGGCAGAAAATAAAAAGAGAAAAAGAAAAAACAATAAAAACAACAAGAAACCCAGCAATCCCACTCCTGGGCATATACCTGGAGAAAACCATAATTCAAAAAGATACACGCACCCCAATGTTCATTGCAACACTATTTACAATAGCCAGGATGTGGAAACAACTTAAATGTCCATCAACAGAGGAATGGAGAAGAAGATATGGTACATATATACAATGGAATATTACTCAGCCATAAAAAGGAATGAAATTGTGCCATTTACAGAGACATGGATAGACCTAGAGACTGTCATACAGAGTGAAGTCAGAAAGAGAAAAACAAATATCGTATAATATCACTTATATGTGGAGTCTAGAAAAATGGTACAGATGAACTTATTTGCAAAGCAGAAAAAGAGACACAGATGTAGAGAACAAACTTACGGATACCAAGGGGAGAAGGGGGGTGTGGGATGACTTGGGAGATTGGGATTGACATATATACACTACTATGTATAAAATAGATAACTAATGAGAACCTACTATATAGCACAGGGAACTCTACTCAGTGCTCTGTGGTGACCTAAATGGGAAGGAAATCTAAAAAAGAGGAGACATGTATACGTATAACTGATTCACTTTGCTGTACAGCAGAAACTAACACATTGTAAAGCAAATAAAGTCCAACAAAAATGAATTTAAAAAAAAGAACAAGAAAGAAAACATAGACTTCTAACCTAATCTCAAAAGTGGCATTCAAGATTTTTGCCCACAGCTTCTGGCTGGTGAAAGGCTCACTCCGTGGTAGTCCCAATATGTGTTGCCTACACTCTGTGTTACAGCCACTATAAAATAAATAATAAATAATGCATACAAAGTATGTATATAGCATTCTTTAGTCATTCAAAAATCATTGAAAAAAGTGTTATTATTTATTTTAAGTAATTTGTGAAGGAGGAAGAAAAATCATTATTCCTTATGTTGGATTTTTGACCTGGAAGGGATTCTTATTTTTAGTTTTGCACAGGAAACACTAAGCTTTATCACAGCGTATAAGGCCTGATCTGCTCAGTCAACAACTTGGTTTTTGTCTGTATGATATAAAGGTAGGTAGTTAAGTGGACTTGTTATCTTGGCCACTAAAATTCCTACCTTCTCCTGTGACCTGCTCTCTGCAGACATTGTCTTACTGTTAAAAGATAAACTGAGGAATATTAAAAATTTAAAGAGTTTATTTGAGCAAAAATTGATTCGAACTGGGCAGCATCCAATCTAGCAGACAGAAAGGAGCTCCAAGGCACTGTACAGAATGAAAAACTTTCAGACAGAGGGGAGTAGCATCAAGGAACTTATACCAGGCAAAAAAAGTGGATTGGTTAATGCAAAGTTACTTTCCTTTAGGTGATGGCAAGATTACATAGCTATTGCTGGTCAGGTAATTCTTTTTTTTTTTTTTTTTTTTTTTTAATTTTTTTTTTTAAGAAATTCACGTTCTTTTATTTATTTATTTATTTATTTATGGCTGTGTTGCGTCTTCGTTTCTGTGCGAGGGCTTTCTCTAGTTGTGGCAAGTGGGGACCACTTTTCATCGCGGTGCGCGGGCCTCTCACCATCGCGGCCTCTCTTGTTGCGGAGCACAGGCTCCAGACGCGCAGGCTCAGTAATTGTGGCTCACGGGCCCAGTTGCTCCGTGGCATGTGGGATCTTCCCAGACCAGGGCTCGAACCCGTGTCCCCTGCATTGGCAGGCAGATTCTCAACCACTGCGCCACCAGGGAAGCCCCGGTCAGGTAATTCTTGATCAACTCGTGTAAGATTCCATTTCTGGGGGAATCAAAACTATAGTTAAGTCTCAGTTTGGTGAAATGGTTGCTAGTGACTTAGCACAAGCGACTGCATTTTGGGCTCATCTTGTTTTTAACACCATGAACACCATTCCATGAACCCCTAATTCCCTCCACCTACTCCTGAAGCGCATTTCCCTTTATTCACCTCCCAGATACACGAGAGGCAGGAGGGAAGTACCCAGAGCATGTAGCCATCCCTTTCCAAATCAAGGAAGTCATTTCCCGGGTCTCCCGAAGTCACTTTCAAAGCCACTAAGTTGTTCCTCTCCCCTTTCCACAAGGGCAGGCTCAGAAGAAGTGGAGTTTTAGGAAGACTATTTCCTTGGGCTTTGAAGAAGTCTGAGTAGAAATTCTGAAATCTTTCCCAGGTGAGTGGTCTGCCTCCCTTCTTATACCTGAGTTTTGCAAAATTAGGGTGGGGGAGGGGTGGGGTGATGATACCTGAAAACAAGATCTGCTTGCTCCTGGGGGCTGGTCCCCTCTTTATGTTGTGTGGCACCCTCTTCTTTACCCGAAGCAAACTTCCCCTGATCACCTCCACGACCTCCTGCTCTGGGAGGAGACTCTTCTAAGGACTTCACGAACCTGCTCCTTTTACTGACCTGGCGGTGAGTGTTTCTGCCTGCACAGATGCCAGGGCTGGAAGTTGTTGGATGTCCTGTCTCCAGCAGCAGAGGCCTTGCCTGGGAGATTGTTAAAAATACAGGACCTCAGGTCCTACCTCGGACCCAGTGAATTCCAATCTGCAGTTAACAGGATCTCCAGATGATTCTCAGGCAGCCATATTAAGGTGTTTAAGCCATGGCTGTAAATGACACAGCCAGAATCAGTTATTTCGAGGCTTTTATTCCAAAACCCCCCTGGATGTGTGTGTGTGTGTGTGTGTCTGTGTGTGTGTGCATGTGCACAGGCTGTGGGAGTGGGAAAGGGAAGGAGGTGAACATTGGGGCTGCTCATTAAGAGTTTGCATTTGATGTTTGTCTGCACATTTGAGGGTATTTGTACATAAAGAAATGGAAGAGTGATTGCTAGAGTGAAACTTGTGTAGCTGCTCCAAAAACCCAAGGGTTTTTTTGGTTTGTGTTTTTTTTGTTTTGTTGTTGTTGTTTGTTTGTTTGTTTGCTTTACCTGAGTTCATTTACTAAGAGTTCCTACCAGGGGGCGCTGCAGTCCTTTCTTTTTTTTGTCCTTAAAACTTCTGTATACTGAAGTCAGAAAGCTCAAGTTATTGGTAAATGCTTCAATCCACATTATTTCATTTGATACATCAATACCTGCATTATCCAGGTATTGGGTCTTTTGACTTTATGGATGAGGAAAGAGCAAGACTGATCATCTGTTTCCAATCTCCAAAACCCAGACTCCCTTTGCAGCCTACCGCACCACTTGTCACTCTTATGATAACTTCAATACCAAGTTATACAGAGAAAGAAGAACTAAAATAAAATTTTGCCCAAGGCTGGGTAAGTAGTCTGTCTAAATTCGAGTGGATGAAAACAATATTTATTGTGTTGCTCTCCTAAGAGTCTTTTAATTGTTTGCAACACAAAATGCAACCCATATTGCAAACTCATATAAAATATTCTGTTAGGTCTTCTGCTAGAAATTTAAAGGGTATCAGGGTACCTCTGAACAAGATTGATGTATGTATATGATGAACTGGACAGCCCTGATATTTCCCTAAATTTGTATAAACTTTAGACAGGTGTCTACCTAACTATAGATCCCTCACTTCCCTTTTCTTAGAGCATTTACTTTAGAAAACTTGCAATTGTAAATTCTTTCTTTCAGCCTGTTTGAGAGGTAAATCGCATAGCCTCTTGCCTGAGTCTTTGGGAAAGACCCAGGAACGTCTTTCCCAGAGACTTGGGAGCCATCTCTTTGAAATATAATCATCAAGAGAGACAGTTTCCCTTTCACCCCAGTCTCAGTTGGAGAATAGGAGTCTGATTTCCATAAAATATAAAAGAGCTATATATATATCTTTTGTTTTTTCCTGTAATGGTAAAGTTTTGTTTGCTTTATCAAGTGCGATAATCTGGATGGTCAGGATACTATTGTTACCTCTAATTAGGTACCTTCAAGAAAAGGAAGTCAGTTTTCCTTGCTCATGAAGATAATCTGTTCATTCTTCTCCTGACCTTCTCCTTCACATTATCTGTTGTCTGGGAACAGCCGTGTTGGTGCTTCTTCTGCTGCTGTTTGTTCGTTTACCCCACAGGTAATTCTGATACACTGCTTTGTAAGCTGGGCCTGTGTTGTAAAATAAACATCTTTAAAATTATATTTACCCTTCAGCAAGCGTAGATGGATGGGTAAAAATTCTCTTTCAAAAGTTACTGTGGTCAAAGCAAAGCAAAAATACAGATTCCAGCCTCAATCTTTTTCTCTTGATGGGTTAGTGCTTTAATTTGTTCAGCAGTGTCTCCAGCAGTTTCTAAAGTGCCTTTTTCAGGGACTTCCCTGGTGGTGCAGTGGTTAAGAATCCACCTGCCAATGCAGGGGACACGGGTTCGACCCCTGGTCCAGGAAGATCCCACATGCCGTGGAGCAACTAAGCCCATGAGCCACAACTACTGAGCCCACGCACTGCAACCACTGAAGCCCGTGCACCTAGAGCCCATGCTCCACAACAAGAGAAGCCCCTGCAATGAGACGCCTGCGCACCGCAACGAAGAGTAGCCCCCCCACACAACTTGCTGCAACTAGAGAAAGCCTGCGCTCAGCAATGAAGATCCAACGCAGCCAAAAATAAATAAATAAATTACTTTTAAAAGTAAAAAAATAAAGTGCCTTTTTCTGATTTTCGTTTAAAGGATTGTGGCAGCAAATGATCTTTGACCCTTAACTCATGTCACGTGTACAGAGCACGCTCACTGGAGCTCTGTCCGTGTAACATGTATAACTTTCAGTTCTAGGTTAAGGATGAGTGTGGGGGTTCTTAGGTCACTGTGCTAAAAACAGTTATAATGCTGACTAAAAGTCATCTGCTTTTTAAAATTAACAGACTTCATTTTAGCTTTATGAGAAAAAAAGCAGTTTCGGTTTGCAGAAAACTTTAGCAGAAAATACAGAGAGTTCCCATATGCATTTCTTCCTCTTAACGTACCTTCCCCTATTTTTAACACCTTCCATTATTGTGTTACAACAGTTACAGCTGATGAACAAATTTTGCTACATTATTATTAACTGAAGTCCATAGTCTAAATGAGGGTTCACTCTTTGTGTTCTATATGCTATGGATTTTGAAAAATGTATAATGACATGAATCTGAAAGGGACAGAGTAAAGGGACAAAGTCGGTAATTAAATAGTTAATCCCACTAGGGGATTGTAAGTAAGAAAAGTATGGGAGACGCCTGTAAGTTAACGATCACTTAAGAAAGCAGGTTTGCTTAACCACAAAATGAAGCAGGCTTGTGTATCAACAAAACCATGCAACCGAAGCATGAGACATGCCCCAAAACAATAAAACAATGGTGGCATGAGGCCCACATCCTGCTCAGTGAGCTCAGTAAGTTAATGACCCCTAGGACATGCTCTCTGCACATAAAAAACAATAATTTATGGAAAGGTGACATTGCATTGCAAAGTGAAAGACCCTCATTGTCCTGAGACGTGAAATAATTTTTCCACAGTGCCATGACAGTCCTGGATTAACCACGTAGGGACAAGAAAACCCCCCAGCTGGATGTGGAGGAGGAGCTGATGATGGAAGCTTGACGTCTGCTCAGGAATGAGGAACAAGGTGCTCTTTTCCTTTGATTATAAAACTGTAGCCCACTAAGTTCTTGGACGCGACCTCCTCTTGACAGCCCACTTGTAAGCCTCACAAGCACCCTGTTCTAATGAATCATTTCTTATCTATCACTTTTCCTTGCTGAATCCTTTCTGTGCTGAGACATAAAGAACTGGAGCTCTTGGGAGTTCCCCTGAAACACCACAGAGCGGTTTCAAATCCATCACTGCAGTATCATACAGCATAGTTTCACTGCCTTAAAAATCCCCCGGGCTCCACCTATTCAGCCCTCCCAACCTTCCCACGTTGGCCCCTTAGACAGACGTTTTCATTGTCTCCATAGTTTTGCCTTTTCCTGAATGTCAAATCATTGGAATTTTACAGTACGTAACCTTTTCAGATTGCCTTCTTTCACTTAGTAATCTGCATTAAAGTTCTTTTATGTCTTTTCTTGATTTGAGAACTTTTTTTTAAGTCTTGTTTTGCCATAAGTTTTACTTTTGTTTTAGTTTTGAAGAATTCGTTAACAAAGAGACACCACTGGTCACACAAATAGACAATTTCAACTTAACTTTAATAGAAAATCATTAAAAAGAAAGAACTAGAAATGAAAAGGGAGAGAACAGTAAAAGCGTGTACTTCACCAAACTGGGCCGACACCTACATCCAGACTCGAACGGCCCTGGGAAGTCCTGAAAACAGCAATCTAGAGTCCCAACTGGGCAAGGTCCCGGGCAGTGCGTCCACTCCACGGGTGAGACTTCAAATTGCAGTTTAGGAGAGTCCTGCTTATAATACCAGGCCGCAAACTGATATCATCAGTTTGCCTGCAAATATGCAGCTTTGGGTTTCTTCAACGATGCTGTTTATCTCATTTTGTGCATCATAAGAATTTCTAGATCCCGGGGAACTGGCCAGGTCCCTGAGGCTCAAAAAACTGCACAATCCACTCCCTTCTTTGTCTTAAGTGCCGTCGGACTTGCTGGCCACAGCTCACAAACAGGCACGTAGTCCAGGCAAGGTCACAAATCAGTTGGAGGCCTAATATCGCCTCTGAAGCCTGAACAAGATGACTTCCATTTCAGTCCTCCTAACAACGTCCCTGAATATTATGCCATTGTTTGGAGAGTCTACAGTGTGTTTAGCCATGTATATATTGACAGGCATCTTGGTTGCTTCCAAGTTTTGGCAGTCATGAATATAGCTGCTATAAACACACCTGTGTAGGTTTTGCATAAACTTCAGTTTTCAACTCATTTGAGTAAATGCCAAAAAGTGAGATTGTTGGATCATATGATGAGTATATTAATTTCTTAAGAAACTGCCAAGCTGTCTTCTAACGAGTCATCTGCTCTTTATTATCACCCCTTGATGAAACTTCTAAACCATTTTAGGGATTAAAATAATCCACCAGAAAAAAAAAATTGTTGATCAAAGACCGATTTCTGCAGTTATTGTATTGTTTTGAGAACATGTTCATAAACTCCTTTCCAACTGGACCAATCTCACTGTGGACAGATCCTCAGCTTTGAAATCTGATCACCCCAAGAAAGTCCAAGAAAGTGTGATGGAGACAGGTGATGATATATTTAAGATCATTTAAAAATCAAAATGGAGTAACTATGGTTCACACATCCAAAATGGAGCCAGGTGGCCATCGCTAGATGTGGTTTCAGATGCAGTCTTGCATCACTGAGAACCTGAACTTTCTGAACTGTATCTAATTCAAGAACACCACCAGCCATTTTCACAATATCTGCAAGCAGCTGCCAGCTGCAAACATTGTTTCAAAGTGTCCCCCTCCCCGACCTGCAACTGTATAACCATTTTGAACCCCAACAAATTCTTGTTTAAACAAGCACCCTTATTTCTTGCCAGCTCCAATCCTAATTCTTGACAATTTATGTAACCTTGCAGTTTTTTGCCTTTGTGAGCTTTCCCCATTTTGTAGTCCTGGAACACATGCAACTCAATGCATTTTGATCTGTGCCTCCTGAGAGCTGAGGTCCGAACAAACCACAAATCAACACCTTTTGTGTGTGTGTGGCCACAACCAGGGTTTTCTGCTCAAAAGTCTTGGTTAACACAGCTTGAACTCCAAGGAGACAGAGCCTCGTTCCCACCTCTGGTAGGCCAGGGTGCCAACCAGGGTGCAGAGCCTGCTTCAGACTTTCCCCTGCTTTGCCAGAAAGGCACCCGGTTTGCGAGACAGCCCGAGCAGCGGGCAGTCTTCTTTGATCCGTTGTTAGCCCACCAGGACCCCATCAGGCGCTCCGCAAGTTTCAGTGTCCTCGGGTGACTTTGGAAAGGAACCAAAGACCCCTAACCTGAAGGCATCCTGTTTACAACGGTTCTGACTTCCTCTTCTAACTGGAAGCCCTGGGAAATGAATAACAGGAAGCAAAACTGGGTTTAAAAAAAGCCGGGCGTGTGACATCGGGTCGTGGGATATCTATTGCCTTCTGGTCTACTGCCAGGGCCTGCCTCCTGGCCCCTACATCTGGCGCCTGCCCCAGGCGTTGGCAGAAGGTTGAGGCCCCAGAAGCCAGAGACCGTCCAGGAGGGGCCGCGGATGGAGAGGGATGTCGGCGCGGACCCGGAAGCTCGAGCCGCCTGGAGAGCGCGTGCGCGTCGCGGGGCAGAGCGTTCGCAGCCCTGAGACCAGCCGTCCCCACTGGGCAGCGACTGCTCCAGCACCAGGTCGCAGTGAAGAGAGGAACCGCCCGAGAAGAGGAAGAAGAAAACGCCTTCCTTGGTTTCACCTAGGCTGTGAACTCTCCAGGGCTTTCCCAACAGGGGTGAGCGTCTGGCCTAGACAGATGATTGCAAAAATTCTGACCTGATTTCTCCCCAGATGCCTGGGCCCCTAAGCCGCTCTCTTCATGGGAGTTTGCTCAACTTTAGGGAGTGAGTGGGAGATTCCTTAGGACAGGCCCTGTGGTCTGGGGATTAAGGGCTTTGAAAGGCTGGGAGACTGTGGCAGGCGTTCCTAGTGACCTGGTTCAGGGTCCCTCCCTCTTTTTATGTCTCAGTGCACCCCGACCCCAGGTTGGTATCTTAACTGGAAAATAGAGATCCCTTTGGAACTGGCATGGCCCCCTCTGGAACTGGCCCCCTCCTTTCCAGGAACACACATCTCCCAACTTTCTTGGGGAGAATTGCCTTTAAGCTGGGTCTGAATATCCTCAAGTTCCCTCTGGCAGAACACGGGTATGTTAAAACAAAAAGTTCCCATCCAGGTGTCATACAGGTTAATTGTGCCACTGTTTTCTTAACATACTGCTCTTATTAACTGAAATTTCAGAAACAAAGACCTGGTTGAGATCAAGAGGCATTTATTGGGGAATTGTTAGAGCTAAAGCCTGGAGACACAGATTCAGGAAGCTCTGGAGTTGTGACCTGCCAGGCTAAAAAAATGGAGGAAGTTTATAAAAGACAAAAACAAGAAGCCATGGTTAATTACAAAACTTGTTTGTCAAGAATTATCATTGGAGAAGTTGAGAGTGCTTGTTAAGCAAGGATTGGTTGAACTTGAAATAGTTGCATAACCACAAGGCCACAAGGCGGGAGGGGGAAACTTGAAACCAAAAGGAAGCAAGGGGGGGAGGGGGACCCTTGAAACCAAAGGAGCTAGCAGATGTTGCTGTGTCCTTGGATCTGGTACAATACAAAGAAAGTTCAAGTTCTTTAGTTCTGAAATCAGGCCCTCAATGGCCTCCCAATTCCATTTTTGTATGCTGAACTGTGATTACTCCATTATAATTTCTTTTTTTTTACATAAATTTATTTATTTACTTTATTTACTTTTGGCTACGTGGGTTCTTCGTTGCTGCGCGGGGCTTTCTCTAGTTGTGGCGAGCAGGGGCTATATTGATTAGGAATACAAAAAACATGAAAAAATGGGGCCGCCACTCTAACTAGATGTGTTACACAGCTGCTGCAGTAAATAAGTAAACTGCTGCTGCAGTAAACTCCGTAAATTTCATTGATAGCACAGTATATATTTACTTATAACTCATGGAGCTGTGGAATATAGTAGTTCCTGGTCAGAATGCAGCTTTCTTCCCTGGAAATTCAGGGACATAGTTTTCTTTTCTCTTGAGGCTGTGCCACCTCTAAGATCTCCTTGATATTTTCACCTAAATAGAGAAAGGGGAAAGCTTTTGTGAAGACATGTCTGAGTGTCCTCAGCCTATAGCGGCTTGAAGCAGGATTTTGGTTCCTGACCAGAGATTGAAGTCAGGTCGTGGCAATGAGAGCGCTGAATCCTAACCACTAGACCAGTGGCCGGTGACAAGGCCCTGGTCAGTACGGCTTTGCAGAAAATGAATTTCCACAAAGAAACGGGAAGTAGTGAAACACGTAAAGTGTTTATTAGGAGGAAAAAGAGTACATGTGAATATGCACACACGGGTGGGCTCAGAGGGAGAGTTGCGCCCTCGTGATAGTTTGAATCACTTTTATGGGGCATTTCTTCTGGGTTTCCTTTGGCCAATCATCTTGCTTTGCCTGGTTCTGAGTCCATATTTGGTACATCTCAGGGTCCTCCCATGTGTGTGTGTGCATCTCTTAGCCAAGATGGATTCTAGCCAAGAGGCCTATGGGTAGGTTGACATCACTCCCCTTTTTGACCTCCAAAGAGCCTCTCTGAGCATGTATAGTCGGGAAGGTCTCCTTGACCTTGAAAATGAGAAACGTATGGTCTCTTATCTAGGCAGGGCTGAGCTCCTTCTCCTTTTCATCTTGGAGTATCTGTCCACAGGCGACAAACTCCAGCTGTTCAGCCTGGGGCCCATCTGTCTCCTGCCTCAAGTCCATTTCTGGAAGGTCTGTGCCCAGTGACATAGCGACATACCTCACCTTGATTCACATTCACATTAGTGAGAATTATTTCTGTGGCCACATCTAGATGAAAGGGTTGGTGGAAATGTATATTTATAATATAGAAAAAATCCTCAAAACCCAACAGCAAAAATGCAAAGACTCTAATTACAAAATGGGCAAAAATCATAAAGATACATTTCACTGAAGAGGATAAACAGAACAAATAAACACATGAAAAGATGCTCAACATCTTTAGCCATTACGGAAATGCTAATTAAAATCACAGTGAGATACTACTCCACAACCCTCAGTACAGCTAAATTAAAAAACCCTGGCATCAAATGCAGGGAAGATGTGGAGAACCTGATTCACTCATACGTTGCTGGTGGGAACGTAAAATAGTATAGTGACTATGGAAAAGTTTGGCTTTTTTTTTAAGTAAATGTACAATTACCATACAACCCAATCATAATTCTGAGTATTTATCCCAGAGAAATGAACATGTATTTCACACAAATACCTCTACACAAATGTTTATAGCCATTTTATACATGATAATCCAAAACTGGAAAAAAGAAAGAGATGTCCTTTAATAGAGGAATGGTTAAGCAAACTAGCATACATCCACACCATGGAATACTACTCAGCAATAAAAAGGAGTGAAGTCTTAATACACATAACAATTTGGATGAATCACCAGAGAACTATGCTGAGTTAAAAAAAGCTAATCACAATTTCCTATTCTCTTATCTTTCAGAGATGCTTTCTGCTGGCAGTCATTAGAATGACCAGCATTCCAAGTGTAAATGCCAAAAGAAAAAATGGACTTGAGAAGTTTAAAACTTAAAATATAGAAAAAGAAAAGAACATATGAAAATTTTTTGTTTTACAAATGAAGTATGCTTTCATTAACTTACATCTAGTTCCTTCCACCTCTATTCCATCTTACGAGCCACTGCCATACTAGATCTCAAAGCACCATTCTGATTATTGATGCCCCATTGCATGACTGCCTTTCAACAGTCCCCAGTGGCTATATCCATGGCCATTTACTGTCTCTAATCTACCTTTATAGCACCAAACACCATTGTTATCAATATTTAAACTTCCCTTATTGATGCACTCTACACCAGCGATTCCCAACATAGGCTCCCTTTTAGAATCATTTTGGTCGGGGGGGAACATCTCAGAAAATATGGATGCTCAAATACCACCCCCCAGAGATCCTGATTTAATTAGGCTCTCCTGGTGCATTAGAATCATTTTTAAAAAGCCTCCTAGTGATTCAAATGTGTAAGCAGGGTATGGAATCATAATTCTACCTCATTCCCTATAGCTGAAATAACAAGTTCAACTTTGTCTAAATCCTATCTTTCCTTTAAGGTTCAGTGTAAGTGCCGTCAACCCCCATGAAGTCTTTTCCCAAAGAGAAACACTCCCTGGCCCTTGGGCCACAAGCAGTGTAGTTGGTAAGTTAGTTACAGACCAAGTTGATGTCATACTATCATTATTGACCTTTTAAAGCCTCTCCTGTTTCATTTATCCTCCTTTAAGTCCCATTTCTGTCCCTCCATAGGCACCTATTCTTGCGCATTTGATGTGCACTATTTTTTTAAACTGATATTGTTTTTCACACAAATATATTTAATAAATATTATTATTTTAGTATAGTGAACAGGTACGTATCACAAGATTATACTTAATTTTCATGTAGCGATAACCACCACCCTAATCGTTAAATAGGATATTACCGGCCGCACTCAAGCCTTCTTGGGTTCCTGCCAACCACTATTCCCTTCTTGCTGCCAAAAGAATCTTCTTAACCTCAGAGATTATTTTTGCTTGTTTCAGAGCTTTTTATAAATTGAACAGTTCAAGGTGTATTCTGTTGTGCCTGTTTTCTTGTACTGAACATTATGTTTTTGAGATTCACCCATGTCGTTGCCTATAGCAAGAGTTTGTTCATGCTCATTGCTGAATAGTATCCCATTGTATTAATATCCCACAATATTTTTCCATTCTCCTATTAATGGGCATTTGAGTTTTCAGTTGTTGGCTATTACAAATAATGCTGCTATAACGATTTTGTGTATGTCTTTTTATGCACATATGTGTTTTTTTGGTGGGGGGCAATGTGAGTAAAATTTCTGGATCGTGGTTTAGTTATGATCAACGTTAGTTGTTATGTCAAAGAGTGTTCCAAAATTTCTATAAATACTTATACTCCCACCAACAGTGTATAAGTGTTCCAGTTGTTTTATATCATCCCTAAGAAATTATATACTGATCTTTTTCATTTTATCCATTATAGTAGATGTTTAGTGATATCTGTGGAATATTTTCCCTGCTAAATTTTTTTTTTTCTATATCAAGGTAAAGTAAATATCATTCATGTTGTCTGGTATGGCAAAATTCTGGACGTTTCACAAAATAATACTAAGGAGTAATGCTTAATAATAAAGTTACTAATAGTAACTTTTGTCAACAGGGAATGATCTTCTCCTTAGGGATTCGGTGACAATTTGTTATGGAATTTATTCAAACATCTATTGCTATGTTTTCAAGGTCACCAGTCTTTTCTTCTGCAAGTCTAACCTGCCATTAATCTAGCCAGTGAATTTTTCATCACAAGAAATTGCAGTTTTTGTCACTAGAAGTTGGGTTTGTATCTTTTCTTAAATATCTTCTGTGACTGTACTTAATAGTTATAGAAACATTTTGATTTCCTTATCTGCTATTTGTAATATCTGTATTATTCCTGATGCTGAAAGCTCAGCCCTTTGTGCACTGGTGCCTAATCAAATCTCAGAGACAGAATTTTGGGTGCAGTAGAAAAGAATAGCTTTATTGCTTTGCCAGGCAAAGGGGGACACAGCGGGCCCATGCCCTGAAAAACTGTGTGTCCCAATCCAGGGGAATTTGGTGTGGAGTTTTAGCAATGGTTCAAGAACGGGGGTTGCTGATAAGATTAGGGTGTGTGCGGGACTGCACTCCTTTAATCTGGTCTCAGGTAATCTAATGAGTTTCTGTGGTTCCTTAAATCTGGCCTCAGGTTGTCTGCTTGAAGAGCTTCTCTGGTTACTTTAATCTGGAATGAAGAATGCTGACATCTTTCACTTGTTGGGGGTTTTAGTTCTATAAAGACCTTAAAGATATTGTTATGTGTATCCCTTGAGGCAGAACCAAGACCCTGCCCCAAGGCTGCACTATTGTTTCTTGACTGCTCCTCCCTTGTCTCCGCCTCCCCTCCTTTCCCTGATTAGCAACTGTTCTAATCTGCCTTTAGAACTCAGGGAAGGTCATGGAGGCTGGAGTCTATTCCCTACAAACAAGAAATGGGGGACAGAAAGACTTCCATGCCCAGGAGCCCCACAGGATCCTGCTCAGTTTCATTCCTGGGCCTGTTTGTATTGGTTCATTTTCTTCACATCATGGGTCATACTTTTCTGCTTCTTTGCAATCTTTGATAGCATTCCAGAGCTTGTGAGTTTTTACCTTGTTGGGTATTGGATATTTTTGCATTTCTCTAAGTATTCTTGAATTTGTTCTGAGACACAGTTAAATTATTTGGAAATGGTTCTAGCCTTTTGGGTCTTCCTTTTAAGATTTGTGTAAAGGAAAAGTCTACAGTCCTTCCTAATTGGTGTTTCTTCCCCGTGAATCTCCTTTACTATGCACACAGAACTCTTCACTTCTGTCACTTCTAGTCACCAAATGCACGAGATTTTCCCCCTAAACAAGCAATTCTCTATGACACTAGCCTGGTGTCCCATGATTTAACTCAATTCTAACACCATCAACCTGGAGATAGCATCAGATCCCACAGGTTAAGGGCTCAGTCCCACAAGATTGCTCCCCACTTCAGATGCCAGTGCAAGTAGTAGGCCCCAGGTTACCCATAACTTCTGTTCAATTTGACTACAAATCGGAGATTACCATGACCCCCTCCTCGATATTGATTAATTTGCCAGAGTGGCTCATAGAGTTCAGGGAAACCCTTATGCTTACCAGTTTATTAGAGGGTGTGATAAAGGATACAGATAAACAGCTTGATGAAGAGATTATATAGGGTGAGATCTGGGAGGGTCTTGAGGGCAGGAGCCTCTATCCCCATGAAGTTGGGGGGCACCACCCTCCTCATGTGAATGTGTTCATCAGTTTGGACGCTTTCTGAATGCCATGCAATTGAGATTTTACGGAGGCTTCCTTGCATAGGCATGATCAGTGATTAACTCCATTTCCAGCTCCTCTCCCCCCTCTGGAGGATGGGGAGGATGGCTGATAATTCCAAACTTCTAATCATGGCATGGTCTTGCTGTGACCAACCCCCTCCAGGAGCCCACCCAAAGTCACCTCATTAGAACAAAAGATGCTCCTAAGTGCTCTTATCACTTAGGAATTTACAAGGGTTTTAGGAGCTTTGTGCCAGGAACAGGAACATTTTATATATATAAAAGATATATGTATTTTTCCTATTATCTCAATTTGTTAGAAGCAATCAGGTCACCATTTAGTCTATGGTTAATCATTCTCCATCACTGAAGCAAGATATTTATGAGTACTCTTTTTTTCCCCCCCCAAGTGCAGTTTTTATTACAATTAAACAAAGACAAATAGTAAACTACCAGAAAGAACTTAAATCAAGGACCTAGGATTTTTGTCTCCATTCTTTTTTTTTTTTCTAACTTTTTATTATATATTGGAGTACAGCCGATTAACAATGTTGTGATAGTTCCAGGTGCACAGCAAAGTGACTAAGCCATACATATACATGTATCCATTCTAACCCCAAATTCCCCTCCCATCCAGCCTGCCACATAACACTGAGCAGAGTTCCCTGTGCTATACACTAGGTCCCTGTTTGTTATCCATTCTAAACATAGCAGTGTGTACATGTCAATCCCAAACTCCCGAACTATCCCTTCCCCTCATTCTTCCCCCCTGGTAACCATAAGTTCGTCCTCTAAGTCTGTGAGTCTGTTTCTGTTTTGTAAATAAGTTCATTTGTATCATTTCTTTTTTAGATCCTGCATATAAGTGATATACAGTTTTCCTCTTTCTCTGTCTGACTTACTTCACTCAGTATGACAAGCTCTAGGTCCATCCATGCTGCTGGAAATGGCATTATTTCATTCTTTTTAATGACTGAGTAATATTCCATTGCATATATGTACCACATCTTCCTTATCCATTCCACTGTCGATGGACATTTAAGTTGCTTCCATGTCTTCACCACTGTAAACAGTGCTGCAATGAACATTGGGGTGCAGTTATCCTTTTGGACTATATTTTTCTCCAGATATATGCCCAGGAGTGGGATTGCAGGGTCATATGGTAGCACGATTTTTAGTTTTTTAAGGAACCTCCATACTGTTCTGCATAGTGGCTGTACCAATTTACATTGCCACCAACAGTGCAAGAGGGTTCCTTTCTCTCCACACCCTCTCCAGCATTTATTGTTTGTGGATTTTTTGATGATGGCCATTCTGACTGGTGTGAGGTGATATCCCACTGTAGTTTTGATTTGCATTTCTCTAATAATTAGCGATGTTGAGCATCTTTTCACGTGCCTCTTGGCTATCTGTATGTCTTCTTTGGAGGAACGTCTATTTATGTCTTCTGCCCATTTTTTGATTGGGCTGTTTGTTTTGATGATATTGAGCCGCATGAGCTGTTTGTAAATTTTGGAGACTAATCCCTTGTTGGTCACATCATTTGGAAATATTTTCTCCCAATCTGTGGGATGTCTTTTCGTTTTCTTTATGGTTTCCTTTGCCGTACAAAGCTTTTGAGTTTAATTAGGTCCCATTTGTTTATTTTTGCTTTTTATTTCCATTACTCTGGGAGATGGATGGAAAAAGATATTGCTGCAATTTATGTCAGAGAGTGTTCTGCCTATGTTTTCCTCTAGGAGTTTTATAGCGTCCAGTCTCACATTTAGATCTTTAATCCATTTTGGGCTTATTTTTGTGTATGGTGTTAAAGAATGATCTAATTTCATTTTTTTACATGTAGCTGTCCAGTTTTCCTAGCACCATTTGTTGAAGAGACTGTCTTTCCACCATTTTATTGTTTTGCCTCCTTTGTTGTAGATTAATTGACCATATGTGCTTGGGTTTATCTCTGGGCTTTCTATCCCATTCCATTGACCTATATTTCTATTTTTGTGCCAGTACCATACTGTTCTGATGACTATAGCTTTGTAGTATAGTCTGAAGTCAGGGAGCCTGATTCCTCCAGCTCCGTTTTTCTTTCTCAAGATTGCTTTGGCTACTTGGGGTCTTTTGTGTCTCCATACAAATTTTAAGATTTTTTGTTCTAGTTCTGTGAAAAATGCCATTGGTAATTTGATAGGGATTGCATTGAATCTGTAGATTTCCTTGGGTGGTACAGTCATTTTGACAATATTGATTCTTCCAACCCAAGAACATGGTATCTTTCCATCTGTTTGTGTCATCTTTCATTTCTTTCTTCAGCATCTTATAGTTTTTGGAGTACAGGTCTTTTGTCTCCTTATGTAGGTTCATTCCTAGGTGTTTTATTCTTTTTGATGCGATGGTAAATGGGATTGTTTCTTGAATTTCTCTTTCTGATCTTTGTTATTAGTGTATAGAAATGCAACAGATTTCTGTGTATTAATTTTCTAACCTGCAACTTTACCAAATTCATTTTATATATATAAAAGATATATGTATTTTTCCTATTATCTCAATTTGTTCTAGGCAATCAGGTCACTATTTAGTCTATGGCTAATCTTTCCCCACCACTGAAGCAAGATATTTATGAGTACTCTTAAAAAGCCCCATAAATGATGAGGTTTTTCCAGTCTGGCTGGTCTGAACAGGCACTATTCCCATCTGGATGGGAACACTGGATACTGCTTCCTCTAGTCATTTCATATGTTTTGTTCCCTCCATCCTCATACACAAGTGCTGATCAGTACACTGCTGAATACCCAAGGGGAACACTCTGTACATCCCCAGAATCCTCTCTCTGTGTGTCTCTTTCTTTTCTGATACTCTATCTGCATAGGCCTTGTCTCTGAGCTTCCCCTCTTCACCTCAGGGAATCTCTTGGCATTTCTCTGGTTTTCCCCTGCTTAGATCACACCTACAAAACTATCTCTGGGCAGTAGCTGGGGCAATTGCAGGACTCACCAAATTTGTTTTCAGAGGATCACTGCCCTTCATTGATTGATGCCCAGTGATTGAAAAGGATTTTTTTTTCACACATTTTCTTTTTTTTCTTTTTAGTTGATTCAGGCAAGAAAGTAAATCTGGTCCCTGTTATTCCATTTTGACAGGGAACAGAAGTCTGTGGAGTTGATCTTTCTAAGTTAAAAGCACTTCACATTTTAAAATTCTAAAGGACTTAACTTCATTTATTTCCTTTACAGCCCACTTACTGGGCGGTGGTTTTGCTTCTCTTCTAGCTGATCGTTCAGATTCAAACTGTTTTCACTTCCCAGTTCCTGCTGTTGCAACTACTTAGAGACGGTGCCGAGTGTTCCTGTTGAAGCAGAAACATGACTGTGGAGGAGGCTTCTTCGAAAATCTTACAGACAGACCCTACATCCAGAGAAAGCATGGAGGAGGGACGATCTGGTAAGGTAAAATTGATCAGCTTTGACAAAACGAAACAGCTCTTAATCCACTAACCACTGACAGCAGGATAGAAATTGCACTGCAGGAATATAATTCTTCACAGTTCACCTCCATAGAAGGAGAGGTGTTTTGAGGGACTAGAGGTGGGTGAGAGGACAAGTGTGTAATTGTTGCATCGGTGATTGTGTTACTGTGTATGTTACTTAAATATTTCTGCACAGTGAATTAGGTTGCAGGAGGTTAAGAGAAAAATGTTGTTTGGGTTTATTTTATTAGTCCTTGTATTTCTCCCAGGTTGCTGGCAACTTGCACCCTGGCAAGTCACATTATGATATTAAATAACAGATCATTATATCCCAGAGTCATGGCAAACAGACAACAATAGTTTTGTTTCTTTGTTTTTATTTATTTATTTAATATATCTTTATTGGAGTATAATTGCTTTACAGTGTTGTGTTAGCTTCTGTTGTACAACAAAGTGAATCAGCTATAAATATACATATATCCCCATATCCCCTCCCTCTTGAGCTTCTCTCCCATCCTCCCTATCCCACCCCTTTATTTATTTATTTATTGAGTTGTTGTTTTTTTTTTTATGTAACAATTTTGAAATACATATACTAATAAAAGTTGCCAGTACCTACTGTATAGACAGGGAACTCAGCTCAATATTAGGTAACAACCTAAATGGGAAAAGAATTTGAAAAAGAATAGATACATGTATATGTAAAAAAAAAAAAATTAACCATGACACCTATTCTATAGTCTGACTGAATCTAATAATCATATATTTAGAATCTGTTATTTGTTAGACACAGGGCTACAAAGACAAATTATATTTAGACCCTGATTTCGGGGTTTCATCATCTCAAGGACAGCCAAATGAGTTACTACAATTTGATGTGATTAGTGCTACAATATATTTAATGAAACCTAGGGAGTTGGAGATGGCTTCACTTCTGAAGTGACTTTTGACCTGGTGTCACATTTTCTGGAAGAAATAGGATTAAAACTCACAATTTTAAAAAATATTTATTGGAGTATGGTTGCTTTACAGTGTTGTGTTAGTTTTTGCTGTGCAGCAAAGTGAATCAGTTCTACATATACATATATCCCCCTCTTTCTTAGTTTTCCTTCCCAGTTAGGTCACCACAGAGCACTGAGTAGAGATCCCTGTGGTATACAGTAGGTTCTCATTAGTTATCTCTTTTATACATAGTAGTGTATATATGTCAATCCCAATCTCCCAATTCATGCCACCCCTCCCTTCCCCCCTTGGCATCCGTAAGTTTGTTCTCTACATCTGTGTCTCTATTTCTGCTTTGAGAGTAAGTTCATCTGTACCATTTTTCTAGATTCCACATATAAGTGATATTATACGATATTTGTTTTTCTCTTTCTGACTTACTTCACTCTGTATGACAGTCTCTAGGTCTATCCATGTCTCTGCAAATGGCACTATTTCGTTCCTTTTTATGGCTGAGTAATATTCCATTGTATATTTGTAACACATCTTCTTTATCCATTCCTCTGTTGATGGACATTTAGGTTGCTTCCATGTCCTGGCTATTGTAAATAGTGCTGCAATGAACATTAGGGTACATGTATCTTTTTGAATTATGGTTTTCTCCAGGTATATGCCCAGGAGAGGGATTGTAGTTCTGTTTTTAGTTTTTTGAGGAGCTTCCATACTGTTCTCCATAGTGGCTGTACCAGTTTACATACCCACCAACAGTGTAGGAAGGTTTCCTTTTCTTCACACCTTCTCCAGCATTTATTGTTTGTAGATTTTTTGATGATGGTCATTCTGACCAGTGTGAGGTGATACCTCATTGTAGTTTTGATTTGCGTTTCTCTAATAATTAGTGATGTTGAGCATCTTTTCATGTGTTTTTTGGCCATCTGTGTGTCTGCTTTGGAGAAATAAAAGTCATAATTTTTTGTTCAAAAAGTAATTCTAACTAAATACAAAAGTATATTTTCTTTCCCTTGGGTACAAAAGTGCCCCACAAAATTTCCTTTTGTAATCAAGGGTAGATCTGATATTCAGTGATATCATTAAATATTTCAGCTAAAATCTATTGAGGCTCATTTATGTGTCCAAATGATTTTCTCTTTGCTTCCCCCTTTGTCTCTCTCCCTCTTTATGTCTCTCTCTCTCTGTCTCACAGGCTCTGGTGTACTTTTGTGTTCTCTCTCTCTCTCTCTCTCTTCCTCTCTCTCTTTCTCTCTTTCCTATTCACTCCCTGGCCCTTTCATTATGGTGGATCTTCAGCTAGCCTTATGTCATCCTATTTAGAGTACCTTACCAAAGTAGTTTATAAAATGTGTCTTACCAGAAATTTTCAGGAGTGATCACAAAAATGATATGAGGGCTTCCCTGGTGGCGCAGTGGTTGAGAATCTGCCTGCCAATGCAGGGCACACGGGTTCGAGCCCTGGTCTGGGAAGATCCCACATGCCGCGGAGCAGCTGGGCCCGTGAGCCACAATTACTGAGCCTGCGCGTCTGGAGCCTGTGCTCCGCAACAAGAGAGGCCGCGATAGTGAGAGGCCCGCGCATCGCGATGAAGAGTGGCCCCCGCTTGCCCTGGAGAAAGCCCTCGCACAGAAACGAAGACCCAACACAGCCATAAATAAATAAATAAATTAATTTAAAAAAAAATGATATGAGCATCTTTTAAACATAACCATTTTAGTTAAAGAGTTTTGATTTAATGAGAACATCAGAGTATTAAAACAACATAGTGATTGATTAGTAAAAGCATTTGTTGAAATATAGTATCTACGTGTTTAATTTTGTTATTTATCAACATCCATGCATTAAAAAAAAATTGTAACCTCCTTCCCCTCTCCCCAGTTGATGTTAGCTGAGAATTAATTTCTTACTGTCCTCTAAAGAGACTTTTGTTTAATAAAACCATGAATAATTATTGACTCAAAAAAAAAGTCCCTGCAGAAACTGGGACTATTGGTATATAGATCCTTTGTCATTTAAAAACCGATGTGGGTGTTTGAGGGTGGGAGTTGGAGGCTAAACCTAACCACCAGCAAACCCTTTAGCATTTGTAGTTTATAGAAAATTTGATGAGAAAGAAAAAGAACATAGCTCACACGTGTTTGTATTTCAGTCCAGCAGAAAGAATACCTTTTACTGAACCTCTATTTTCTGCTAAAAACAAGCATTTCCTTCTTTCTTCTTTCCTTCTCCCCTCCCTGAATTTTATTTTTTATCAACAGGATATTGTAGTTCCTGAAACACAGGGTTCATGCTTAATGAAAAAGAAAGTGCTTAAAGAACGTTAATGTTTTTCTAGCTAAGTCAAGTGCTTACATAACTGAAATTATTTGACCAGTGCAAATGTGAAACCTATTTTTTTGAAATTTAAACTGTTCCTGTAAGTTAACTAAGTTTTCTAGAACATGAAAATAAAAGTTAAAACCAGTAGACCAGTAATATGGTTCATTTCTCTGTTCTTCTGTGAGATAATTCCTGACACCATTTTTCAAACTAGAAATTTGAAGGTGGTTGTGTTCAGAGTGTAATACAAGAGGCATATGAATTTAGAGGGAGACAAAAAGAGGACACACCAGAGGAGAGTGTCAGGAAGGAAGAAATTTTCCTCTGCTCTTCTGGCTGGTTTAAGAATTAAATTGACATGAGATAAATAACAGGGGAAAATTAAACAAAGGTTTAATAACATGTATACATGGGAGAGACACAGGAAAACTGAGTAACTGACTAAAATGGCCAAAAACTTCACCTTAAATACTGTCTCCAGCTAATGACAAAAGATGTTGGGGGTAGTGGTTTGGGACTTAAAAGGGGAGGAAGGTCATTGACATGGAAATGGAAAAGCAAATGTTTGGTGAATAAATGTTTGCTGGGCCACACAGAGACAAGGGACACAAGAGCGGACTCTGATCTTTAGGCCATTTCCAGTTTTCCCCATCACGCTCACCTCCTAATCTGCAGAGATCTCTGGTGATAGCTCTATTCCAGGAACAGGCCTTCTATCTAAATTCTTTCAGGCAGTTAGGGGGATGGTCAAAGATTCTTCCTGAGTCCTTGGGGTCTTGATGGTTTTCAGCTTGAAATAATCCACATGCCAATGAGACATTTTGGGGTGGCAAATTTTATTCCCCTACAAAAAAGGAGAAGAGAAGTATTAATAAGTAAGCAAGAAAGAGAAATGGAACATGAAACAAGGGAGGGTGTTAGGAGCTAGATATAGGGAAATAAAGGAGAAGAAAAAGGGGGGACTTTTAGATTAGTAAGGGGGCAAATAGGAGATTTATTGGAGAGGTGGAAGGGGAGATGTACGTCTTACTCTTCTAACAAAGAAAAAAATGATGCAAGTCATAACATACTGAGTTTCTAAGACAGTTTTGCTTTAATGTAGAACCAGAAAGAATGAAGGTCGAGATTTTCTTATGGAGCCCAAATCCGAATGTCATTGTATACTGTTTAAACAAGCCAATCCGATATTGTTTTCCCCCTGCCTAGCATTTAAACTGAGGCTTCCTATCATTCTGGAAGATATACGTGAAGTGAGTGAAATGTAGTGGTTAAAAGAAAGTCAGCAGGAACTTTTTCAAAGTATAGTTGGCATTCAGTAAAATTAACTCTTTTGGGTTACGTTTCTATGAGTTTTGACAAATACATATAATCACGTAACCACATCGCAATCAAGATATAGAACAACAACAACAAAAAGATATAGAACAGTTCCACCCCCCCTCCCACGCCCACGCCCTTTGTAAACATTTCTTTCCCGTTCCCGCACCCTTTGGCAACCACTGATCTGTTTTCTACTCTTGCTTTAGAAGAATGTGTATGGAGTCTGACTGTTTTTCACTTGGCATAATGCATTTAAATTCATCCATATTGTACTGTGTATCAATAGTGTGGACTTAGTAAAGGGAGACATTATTCACAAGGACTCTTGCAATAGGAAAAGTGCTCTAGAAAGGTTCTCATGTTATAAATAGGGCAAGAAGGGGAACAGAACACGTGTGGGGAAAGAGAGCATGAGTGTGAAGAGCAGGTGTCACTTCCAGAGTTAATACTTCTCACCTGTGTTCCAGGGACACGTGGTCATGAGCACACACGAGCTGTTACTCATCTTAGTGCTTTCTGTAGTGCTTGTTTGCATTTTCAGGCAAGCCAGAATTTGGGGGTCTTTGGGGAGGAGAGGGGCTCACTAAAATTTATCAAGCCAAAGCCAAGTAAGAAATGAAGAATTTTGAACATGTTACCGGGTGCTAGCTCGCTTAGCTTGCCGCACGACAGGCCAGTGAATCGGAGAGGGGCTGCTGAGGCAGAGAGTACAACTGTACTCGGAAAGCCGGCAGACCGAGAAGATGACCTGCAAGGTTTAATCAGTCCTGTTTTCAAAAACTTCTCCAGGATTGGCTGAATTCCCTTTTGGGCCTCTTGTCTCAGAGGATATTGTTTTAGATTAGGCGTCCCAGCGTCCCTTTTTAATGGGATTTGCGTTGGTGTTGCATTTTTTGGTCTTCCCTGGAGTGCCACCAGCCCACGCTTCTGGCCTTATCTTTTCATAGACCTCAGGGTGAAAGAGCTCTGTCTCCTTCTCTGGGGTTTCCATGAGCACCTTTTGTAGGCTTAAATCGTGCTCCAGTGGGACCCTGATGTCAAGCTGTTCTGGGGAAAAAGTTACTTGAGCATTTAATTTACGAAGGAGATCTCGTCCCAAAAGGGGGATTGAACACTTGGCATGTATAAGAAGCTATGTTTCAGGCTGAGGTCCCCTAGTTGGCATTCCAGAGGTTGTAAAAACTAACGGTTTTGTACTTCTCCAGAAATTCCTGTGACTGGGATAGACTGAGATGTTTTCTGTGCCACTTTGGTGTTTACCACAGAATATGTGGCACCTGTATCTATTAGAAAGTCAGTCAACTTGTTCCCCACTGTCAAAGTGGGGAAATTAGAATCAGACGCCTCAAGTCCAAGGGAGTCCCTGGGCCTCTTCATTCATTATCAGAGTGTTCCTCTCTTTTTACCATATGAGAGGCTCCTGTCTTCCTTCTATTATTCTTTCGTCTAGGGTAATCTCTTTTCCAATGCCCTTCCTCCTTGCAGTAAGCACATTGTTCCTTCCCCAATGGTGGCTTCCTTTAGGTTACTCACCTTCTGGGAATTCAATGCTGCTGCCAGAAAAGGTGCATTCCATTTTGCATCTTCTTGCTTCTGTCGTTGTTCCCTGTTGTTGAATACTTTAAAAGCAACATCTACTAATTGAGAAGGGTTCATTCCAAATGCACCATCTAACTTCTGTAATTTTTTCCCTATATCTGGGGCACTTTGCCCGATGAAAGTCATATTTATCATCCTTACATTCTCAGGGGCCTCAGGGTCTGCATCCGTGTAGCGCCTATAAGCTTGATAAATCCTTTCTAGGAACTCTGTTGCATCCTCATTTGGTTTTTGTTTTATCTCCTGAATCTTGTTTAACCTCTTTTGTCTAGGTACCCCCTTTTGAAGACCCACTAAGACACACCTCCTATAATGTTCTAGAAGTGGCATGCCCCCACTATTAGGATCCCAGTTAGGCTTAGCAATAGGGACTGACAGATTTGCTTCTGGAGTTCCATTTGGATCTACTAGGTGGAGCTGGTGTGCTTCCTCTCTAGCCTTGTCAATGACCATCCTGCTTTCATCCCCAGTAAGCATTATATTCTTAAGAGTGTGAATGTCCACCCAAGTGGGATGGTGAGTGGCAAATATGGAGGTGAATGAAAAGTTCAGTCATACAGAGTGGGTCCTCTCAGTAAGCAGGCTTATGGTTTTTCCAGTTAAGCAAAGCTGAAGTCGAGAATGGATTGTGTATCCATAGGAACCCAGGTGGTTGGCCGTTCGCATTAAGGCCTCCTACAGGGTATCGGCGCAAGGGAAATTGCCCTGCTGTGGACGTGCCTCCCGGTTCAAATTCAGGAAGCCCTGTGTGGAAGCTGTCTGAGGCTGCTTTATCTGCCTGGAATTGCTGGAGTAGGCAGGAGCTGAGATGAGGCATGGGGGTGGGTGTGCCTGGAATCCTTGGCTCTTGGGAAGATATTTTCATGTGCAGATAATCTTCAAATTGATATTTCTACCGGGAGATGAGCGGATGTCACTTCTAGAGACACTTTCACTTCTTTCCAATCTGTATGCCTTTTATTTATTTTTCTTGCCTTATTGCCACTGATAGAACATCTAGTAAAAAGTTAAATTGGATTGGTGAGAGCAGACTTCCTTGCCTTGTTCCTGACCTTTGGAGGAAGGCGTTTACTTTTTCACCACTAAGTATCATGCTAGCTGTTCTTTTTCTGTAGATGATATTTATCAGGTTAAGTCCTTCAATTCCTAATTTGTTGGGATTTGTTATCTTGGATGAATAATACATTTTTCACATTTTTTTCTATATTTATTGAGATGATCATGTGCTTTCTCTTCTCTTATTTTGTTAATGTGATGAATTATATTGAGTAATTTTCTAATGCTCCTTTCAGTATTTCTAACCAGATCTCTTATTTATGGAGGTAAATCTGGATCATTTGTATGTTTCTTTTCCATCCTGATTTCTACTCTTTTTGATTCTTATTCTCTCATTAGCTCTTCTTCCAATAACTGGAAGATTCTCTAGGGGAAATACAACTCAGTTTCTTGGGCCATGGCTCTCATTTGTGGACCTGGACCTTTTGTGAAGGGGGTTGGCAATAGGGGAGTTGGGGTACAGCTGACTTTACAGGTTGATTCTGTGATAAATTTAAGTTTTTCTTCCTAATACCTTCATGAGATTGAGATTATGACATTTATATTTATAGGTAAAGGCCTCCAAAGAAAATGCCTACCATTTACATCTCCTGTAATCCCACTTTACTACTGCATCATCATTATTATGGTCCTAACTACAATTGTGATGGTACTTTCCACTTTTCTGGCAGGTGAGTTACCTGTTGTCCAAACTTTACATGTTCTTCACACATTTATGTTGTCGATAAATACTTATTGAGCTCCATTATGTACCAGGCACCGTGTGAAGTGCTTGAGGTATATCAGTGAACAAAACACGCAAAAAATCCCTGCTCCTAGGGAACTCATATTGTAGCAGGAAGACACAGATACTATAATATAGGGGTAACAGTTTGAGGAATACAAGTGGCCAGGGTAAGCCTCATTGAAAGGATGACTTTTCAGCAAACTTTTGAAGGTGATGAAGGAGCCATGTGGCTATATGGGGAAAGCATTCCAGGTGGCAGGAACAAGCAGAATCAAAGGAGGAATCTCCTTGGTATGTTGGAGGAAAAGCAAGGAGGCTTCTTCAGCTAAAGCAAAATGAGAATGAGGGAGAGTAACGGGCTGGGGGTCAGGGAGATAATAGCCTTATGAGTCAGTTAAAGACTTCAGCTTTTATTTTGAGTGTAGTGGGGAGGATCAGGAAGAGGGAAATTGTAGGAGAGGAATGCCATGATCTGAATTTCACTGTAGAATAATCATTTTGACAGCTACTTTGAGAACAGATTGTTAGAAGAAAAAGTAGACTCAGGAACACCTATTAGAGTAAACTTGTAGAAATCCAGGCCAGAGAGGAGCGTGGCTTGGCCCTGATGGTAACAGTGGAGGTGGGACTAGGTGTCAGAATCTATCTACTTTGAAAGTTGAGTCAACAGTATTTCCTATCAGATTGGATAAGGGAGGAAAAAGTGAGGTCATGGAACAAAAACATCTATTCTTCCCATAGCCTACACTCTGAAATCTTGCTGGTTTCAGAGCATCTAGTTGACTTTCACTGTAGAATAATCATTTTGACAGCTACTTTGAGAACAGATTGTTAGAAGAAAAAGTAGACTCAGGAACACCTATTAGAGTAAACTTGTAGAAATCCAGGCCAGAGAGGAGCGTGGCTTGGCCCTGATGGTAACAGTGGAGGTGGGACTAGGTGTCAGAATCTATCTACTTTGAAAGTTGAGTCAACAGTATTTCCTATCAGATTGGATAAGGGAGGAAAAAGTGAGGTTATGGAACAAAAACATCTATTCTTCCCATAGCTTACACTCTGAAAGCTTGCTGGTTTCAGAGCATCTAACAAGGGCCCAAATATTTTTATATATATTTAACAGAAATATGTATAAAACAAAAAACTACATAGGAAACCCTACGTTGTATTTTTGGTACTAAAATCAATATTTGAACTGTGTTATGTTTTGTCTACTAGAAGGTTTTATACCTCCTAAGAAATGTACCATAGTAAAATCTAGGAAAGGCAAGGAGTTTGCCTTTCTTTTGTCAAGAGTAAGAAGGACTGATATTAAGGAAGATGTGGGAAAGGGAATCTGTATGATACTAGGAAAGAATACTACAGAAATTAAATGCTACAGAAATTGATTTCCTTAAAGCCATTAGTGTCCCTGTACCCCTGGGAAGTCAGATACACAGGTACTCTGCTTGAAGTCCAGTGGACTGATGACTTTTGTGCCTGGGATAAGACTGTCAGTGATGACTTAGAAAGGCAACAATTGAATGTACATACTTCAAGACTGACCTCAGGGGTAAAAGATCACCATATAAAATATATATATTTATTCACATATTAGTTTCTGTAGGCCATTCTGTTCCAAGGCAAATCCTCAATATAATAAAATCATTTAGGAAAAAAACAACTACTGCTAGCTTGCACTCAGCAAGTGATCATGGATCTCAATATTGTATTCTCCCAGAAACCAAAAAAAGAAAAATGATCTCAGAAAGGCCTGCTGTTTTGGCAAGCAGTGAAATGCAATCATATTTCCACATATTGAGTAGCAGTTGGTATTTGATAAATGGCTAAGGCTGGTAGCATTCCAAGAGGCATTAGAAATCTTAGTTGGTAGCGCACTACAGCTCAGCAATTCTGCACATAACCAAGAGCTGGGCAGCGTCCACAGAGAGTATTTATTATGTAGCCAGGCACTTGAGAATATGTTTCTGGAAGCAAAATAAGATGATGATAAGGGAAATTATGTAATGAGTGGTGCCAAAATACATATAAAGGAAAACTATTCATCGGGAAAAACAAACGCATTTGGGCATGGAAGACATTTTTAACAATTTGTCTACCTAGAGAAAGTAGCCCCTGTTCAGATTTTAAGAAAAACAAAATGCTACTAGCAAAGGCCATAAAAGTACAAGAGTCTAGTTGATATTTGGCCATGTTTTTCTTCAAATCCCTCATTTTGGAATTTGGTTATACTGTACCTACACATACACATACACATGTATATATATATGTGTATACATACATATGTAAAAAAAAAGACTGACCTCAGGATGGTAAGTGGAAAAATAGATAAAAGGGATGAGAAAATGTATTTGTTATGATTCACTGTGTCTGTCCAACTTTTAGTGAGGAACACAAAGCCGGTCTCGTATGTTCTGTATGTCACCTGCCCAAAAGAATGGATTGGATTTGGAAGTAAGTGTTTTTATTTTTCTGAAGATGCAAGGAATTGGACATTCAGCAAGACATTCTGTACTTCATTAGAAGCTGTTCTTGCTCAGTTCGAAACTGAGGAAGAGCTGGTAAGAAGTATTTTTGGATGATGTTCTTTGTTGAATACTTAAGCTCCCTGAGAAAGATATATGCTGCATAGGGTGAAAGCTGAAAGATGAGGAAGGACCCCATTCCAGGCAGACTTGGGGGCATGGGATGCTTATTAGTGCCTAATATTTGTTTGGGGTATATTCTCTGCCTGGAACCCTGTGAGACAATTTACATGCATTCTCTCATGTAATCCCCATAGTTAACCTTCAATTAGATGTATTGTTCCCATTGTACAAAGAAATATGGTAATCATGTAATTTATCATCCAAACTGGGACATTTTGGGACGTGAAAGTGAGAATATTAATATTATGCTGGAACCGCAGGCATAACCTGGGACTTTCCCAAATTGGGAGGTATGGTCACTTTAATGTAATTTAGGATTAGAGGTATTTGAGTGATTTAAGCTGAGAAGTGGGGACTAGTCTCCCTCCAAAGTCTAAGCTTCTCAATTATACCAGGCTGCCACCCAAAGAGAGATGCTGGAGGGAAGAGAGACTCAAGAGTAATATGAAAGAGACACGTGTTCTTACTTTCTGTGTTTTATAATAGAACTTCCTGAAAAGATACAAAGGCCCTTCCGACCATTGGCTTGGCCTTAGAAGAGAATCATCAAAGCATGTTTGGAAATGGACAGACAGCACTGATTATAATGCCTCGTACGTTTTTAGTCTTCTTTTCCTTCTATTGTGTTTACATGTGGTTATGTGTGTGAGTTGTGTTTATGGGAAAATAAATTTAATATCATGGAAGGCTTACTGCTCTATGAGGTACAAAATAGAAATCCTTTGTATGCTCTTCCATTTATTAGCTGTGCCTTTGGAAAAACTTATTGTGATTTCATTGAAATCTTTAGCATGATGATGACATTTGACATAGTTTTTCCACTTTCATCCACTGACTTAAACTGTGCTGAAATCCCTATTTAGAATGTAGAGAGAACAGCTGATGCTCAGCAGGGGTCCTACAATCCTAGAAAGCCACTGAAGCATTGATATCCACAGACCCTCAGTCCACTCTCCCAGCTGCTGCGTCCATTCACAAAAGGAAGGTCGTCAGGGAACCAATGGGAATCCCCCCTGAATTATCTCTGGAAGGAACTTAGTAACATACCTCGGATTGTGAACACCTCAGTGGGGGTATTTTGAATTTAACCATTACATTGGAGCAGATAAAATATAAGGGCCCAATCACTTCCATCAATCAAAGCTAAGCCATTTTAAGAATTTACTATTAAGTAAATATTTTTATTTTCACACTTGTATGAAACAGGTCAGGAGAACACTGAAAATAATCTTCACTGAAGGCCACTGACAATGGAAGTAATCAATAAACAGTCAATAATAAGAATAAAAAAGAGTTTTATTTGAGCCAAGCTGAGGACTAGCCCGGAAGCCCGCTTCGCAGATTACTCTGAGAAACTGCTCCAGAGAAGCAGCGTTTCCAGCAGAGTTTTATATTTTATATTTTATATTTAATATCTTGTCAGAACAGAGGACATTAAACAAGTCAGGGTTACGTTTCTTCAAGGTTTCAAATTAAAAAAAAAAAAAAAAAGACCAGCATGTACACAGCCGGCCAGTATGGCCTTGGCCCCTGGGAAGGGAGTCTTATCATTGAAGGAGGACCAGTATTGGTGTCCCAAGAAGAGGGGCATTTAATCTTTATTTTTAACATGGTTATTCTTTACTTCTGGTCCATGTGCCCTTTTCTTTAATAATTAAAGCAGATGTACAAATGTATGTTTGGTAGGCCACAAACAGGCTATTTTAGATAGCATAAAATTCAAGTTAACTCATGTATAAGCCAGAATGACTTCCCTATATCTCAATATGTGATAATTTCTTTTATCACTGCCGATGGCAGCAGTTCACTTGGCTACAACAGCAAGCACTAGTTAAATACCTGATAAACAACATAACTGGATTTGGTATGGATGACGATAATCTTCTGATATTCAAGCAGGGACTTTGAGAATAGAAAAGGAACGAAATACAGACATGGTATATATTTACGAAGAAGCCATATGAATGACAGATTTTCACTTTTCTCTTGTTCACATTAAAAATACCTGGAGTAAGGGTGCTGAAGAATACAGAGGAGGAATGAATGTAGATGTCTGTCCAACCTATGCTTTTTTAATATTTTTGTGTTTGGTTTTAGGTTTGCCATCAAAGGAGTTGGGGAATGTGCCTACCTGAATGACATTGGACTTAGTAGTGCCAGGAACTACACACATAGAAACTGGATTTGCAGCAAGACAAATAATAATGTCTCCACAGACTTAAATACTTTAAGGACTTTTTAGGGAATTTCACACACCATCTCTAAGAGATGCATTATAAATTGTTATATACAGTTGCTGCTGTATTTCTTGGCCTGCCAAAAATATCACCAATGTGCATTTATAATACTTGTTAACAGCAAAAAGGCAAGCTATCCTTGAATGATGTAATACAGGGATTTGGAAGAGCATGATTCTAAATTAAGTAGGTGTTAAGTAATATGAGTTGATATTTATATTTTGAACCCAACAAATATGAATGAATTCCTCTTTTTCTATACAGACAGCCCTGTATTTGTACACATGGGACCATAAAAATGACTATGATAGCTGAAACGGTGCAAAATGATTTTAATAACCAATGAGAAAAGATACAATTGGTTAACACATTCAAAATTCTCTTACTGTCAGTTGAAAATATATAGGGAAATTTTTAAAAGTACTAAGACTAGGGACTTCCCTGGTGGTCCAGTGGCTAAGACTCTGTGCTCCCAATGCAGGGGGCCCGGGTTTGATCCCTGGTCAGGGAACTAGATCCCACATGCCGCAACTAAAGATTCTGCATGCCTCAACAAAGTTTGAAGATCACAAGTGCCGCAACTAAGACCTGGCACAGCCAAAAAAAAAAGAGAAAGTACTAAAACTAATATTTATTTTAGACTTTGTATTTTAAAACATTGGAAACACTGAAAAAGTGCTTTTTACACTTTAATTCTTAGTGTTTATGTTTTAAATTACTGTGTGCTAAATAAATATTATACCTATAAACAAATACCAATCTTTTGTTTACCCTTTATTGGATTTTAAAAATCCTTTTTTTATCCCAATTAAATCACAAATAGTTAGTTACTTCTACTCATTAGGCATTCAATACCCAACCTCAGAACTGTTTATATATGATTGAATTTTAGAAACAAAATGTTTTAAATTTTTACTGCATTAGCTACACTGTACTGATGAGTCCCAAAAAGGACGAAATAGCAATTTATAATGTATCCTCTCTCTTTATGTACTTCCATTTCTCCCATCTCATTGGTGTATTTGTCAGCTGCTTCTTTCCTTTTTTAAAATTTTTATTGGAGTATAGTTTTACAATGTTGTGTTAGTTTCGGGAGTACAGCAAAGTGAATCAGTTATAATACACATATGTCCACTCTTTTTAGATTCTTTCCCCATATAGGCCATTACAGAGTACTGAGTAGAGTTCTCTGTGCTTTACAATAGGTCCTTGTTAGTTATTTACTTTATGTATAGTAGTGTGTATATGTCAATCCCAATCTTCCAATTTATCCCTCCCTACCGCCTTACCACCTGTTAACCATAAGTTTGTTTCTGTTTTGTAGATAAGTTCATTTGTACACTTTTTTTAGATTCCACATGTAAGCGATATCATATGATACTTGTCTTTCTTGTCAGTTTCCTCTTGTAATTCTATGCAGTTTTGTATATATTTAATTTTGTGTATATTTATATATATTGTATTTTTTATTATTATATATACTTGAGATTATGTATTGGATGCTTTCTGGCTTACAGTTCATTTTATCTCAGGTTTTCTAAGAAGCAGGGACTATGTCTAGTTCACTTCTGTGTCCTCGGAGACTAGTATTGGGTTGGCCAAAAAGTTCATTCAGGTTTTGTGCTACGGAAAAACCCGAGCGAACTTTTTGGCCAACCCAATACAATGCCTCAAGTACAGCATATGTTCTAAATATACCTGTGGATATATCTTCATGACTATGAGATCCTGCCCTATTTGCTTAGCTTTGCTTAGTTTCTGCTAACTTTCTCATAAAGAAAGGTAAATTTCCACAGAAATCTGGAAAGTAAAAAAAAAAAAAAAAAGATTTTATATTGATAAACTTACAAATGAAAGTTTAAGTTAGTGTGACTAACTTACAAATGAAATTTGAGTCAAACTGTGACCCTAACTGACCTAGTATTCTTTTACAAACATTTTCCAAGCCATGTATCTAAAGCATGAATTCTGTTTCTTAGCTGTGACCTTTAAAAATTACATAGCCCCTCAAAGCAGAGTTTCTTCCCATGGAAAATATATATGAGTAGAGTTTCCTGTGCTAAATGGGAAGGAAATCTAAAAAACAGAGGATATAAGTATAACTGATTCATTTTACTGTACAGCAGAAACTAAGACAACATTGTAAAGAAACTATACTCCAATAAAAATTAACAAAAAAAGGAAAACATGTTGAAATTAAACCTTTGATGGATATGAAACTATACCAAACTCACTTGGGAGCATGCAGACAAAGAAGTCCCAGAACCTTCACAGTTCCTGACAAAATTGTCAATCCTGGATGGGGAGGGGTACAAGTAAGCTAAATAATATTAAGAAGGATAGTCTGTACAAATTGAGATGACTTTCTGACATAAAAGAACTTTTTCTTCTAAATGCTAATGTTTCTATATTTCATAGACCTTAACTCTAGTTTCAATCTGAAATAAAATCACACTTCAACCAGAAAAAAAATTTATATATATATGTGTGTGTGTGTATGATTACCAGTTTCACTGGCTAGTTTTAAGATTCAAATGAGGTAACAGATGGAAGTCTCTTGTCACTATATCTGACTTAGTAAATATTTAATAAATAGTTTTTCTTCTATTATTGCTCTATGGAAATAGAAGTAAAAATAACAGCAAATATTCTGCTACCAGTGTGGGAACGTCTAAGTGATGATAAATCCAGTGTCACTTTCCTGCTGCCACCAGCAGGAAGTCAGCGAGCTGTATGAATCAGTTCCTAGTGCTTCAGTAGAAATCACTACTGGTTGAATTAATCATTCAAAGCTCATGAGGAAAACATTTCTTCACAGGAACAAGCCTGCAAAAGTACCTAGAAAAACATCTACATAATTTGGCACTTACCCATTCTTCCCCTTTAAATTCATTCTGATTCATTCTTTATATTGTAACCAGATGGATTATTCTAATCCAAAGTGTAATCGGGCCACTCCTTTAAATAAAATCTTTTAATGACTTCTCCTTTACTCTCAGTGTACCACCCAAACTCCTAATGCTAATCAGGGTCATATAATATAATTGTGTCACTGCCTCTCCAAAATATAAAAAACAAAACAAAAGCCTCCTAGAATTAATGAGTCCAGAAAGGTTGAAGGATACAAGTTCAAGACACAAAACTTAATCACTTTTTATATACTAACAATCAACATGTGGAAACAAATGAGAAACAATAGCACCTATCATTCCAAAGAAAGTGAAATATTTACACACAAAATTAAAACACTTTCAGGAAATGAATGCTGAAATTTTAAAACGCTGGTAAAAAAATGAAAGAAAACTGGATAAATGGAGGTACAGACTGTGTTTGTGGATTTGAAGACTTAACATAGTAAAAATATCAGTTCTTCCCAAAGTGATCTATAGGTTTAATGCAATTTATGTCAAAATCCAGCAGGATTTTCATAGGCATAGACTATAGAAAAACTTATTCCAGAATTCAAATGGAAAGACATAGGCCCTAGAATAACAAAACAATCTTGAAAAAGAACAAATTGGGGGGAATCATTTTATGATGTTAAGGTTTACTACATTGCTAAGGTCATTAAACAATGTTGGCAGAGTGCTGGACAAGTAGATTAATACAAAAGAACAGAGAACCCATAAATAGACCTACATAAATATGACCAACTGAGTTTTCACAAGGGTACCAAAGCAATTCAGTAAGTAAATGATGCTGGAGCACTTGGACATCCTCTGGCAAAAAATGAACTTTGACCTAAATCTTACATCTGAAACCAATATTAGCCCCAAAGGGACTCTAGGCTTAAATCTAAAACATAAAACTTGAAAGATTTTAGAAAAAAATATAGGAGAAAAATTTTTGGATATAGAGCAAGGCAATAAATTCTTAGACCTGACATCAAAAGCATGATTCATAAAAGAAAAAATTAATAAACTACACCTCATCAAAATTAAATACTTTTTTGTTTGCCTAATACCCTGTGAAGACAATGAAAAGACAAGCTAGGAACTGGGAGAACAGTTTGCACATAAGTTGTCTGACAAAGGACTAGTATCTAGAATATAGAAAACTCTCCAAAATCAATAATAAAAAATCCAACTAGAAAATAGATAACTTTAAAAAAAAAAGATTTTCTTTTAGGTAAGTTTCAGGTTTACAATGAAATTGAGAAGACAGGTCAGAGACATTGCATAAACCCCCAACCAGACACATACATAGCTCCCCCATTATCAATAACACCCACCAGAATGGTACATTTTTCTCCAGAGAGAAACCTACATTGACCCATTATAATCACCCAAAGTCTACAGTTTACTTTAGTGTTTATTCTTGGTGTTGTGCATTCTATGGGTTTGGGCAAAACTATATTGACATATATGCACAATTAGAATTTCACTGCCCTCAAAATCCTTTTTGCTTTGTCAATGTATCTTCCTCCATTCCCTGACCCCTGTAACCACTGGTCTTTTTATTGTCTCCATAGTTTTACCTCTTCCAGAATATCATACGACTGGCGTCATACAGCGTTTTCAGATTGATTTCTTTCACTTAGTAATATGCATCTAAGTTTTCTCCATGTCTTTTCATGGATTGGTAGCTCATTTTTTAATATATCTGAATAATATTTCTTTGCCTGAATGTTCCACAGTTTATCCATTCATCCACGAAAGATGTCTTGATTGCTTCCAAATTTTAGTAATTATGAATAAAGCTGCTAAAAACATCCTCGTGCAGAGTTTTATGTGGACAGAAGTTTCCAGCTCCTTTGGGTAAATACCAAGGAGTGCAACTGCTAAATCATAGCGCCAGTATATTTAGTTGTGTAAGAAACCACCAAACTCTTTCCGAAGGGATGGTTTCATTTTACATTCCCAAAAGCAATGTATGAGAGTTCCTGTTGCTTCATATCTTTGTAAGCATTTGGTGTTGTCAGTGTTCCAGATTCTGACCATAATAGATATGTAGTAGTACCTCATCATTATTCATTATTCTAATTTCATTTCCCTGATGGCGTATGATATGGAACATCTTTTTCATATGCTTATTTGCCACATGTATATCTTCTTTGGCGAGGTGTCTGTTAAGGTTGAGTTTAAGAGTCCTTTGTATATGTATTTTGAATAACAGCCATTTAGTGGATGTGTCTTTTGCAAATATTTTCTCCCAGTCTGGTTTGCTTTTAATTCTCTTAATATTGCTTTTTTGCAGAGCAGAAGTTTTTAATTTTAATGAAGTCCAGCTTATTAATTATTTCTTTCATGTATTGTGTCTTTGATATTGTAGCTAAAAAGACATCATTCACACCCAAGGGCATCTAGGTTTTCTCTTATGTTATATTCTAGGAGTTTTATGGTTTTGCATTTTACCTTTAGGTCTATGATCCATTTTATGTTATTTTTTTGTGTTAGATCAGCGTCTAGATCATTTTTTGGTTATTGTTGTATGTGGATGTTCAATTGTTCAAGCACCATTTCTCCATTGTATTGCCTTTGCTCTTTTGTCCAAGTTCAGTTGACTACGTTTATGAGGGTCTGTTTCTGGTCTCTCTATTCTGTCCCATTGATCTATTTGTCTTATTTCACCACACTGTCTCGATTACTATAGCTAGATAGTAAGTCTTGGCATCGAGTAGGGTCTGTTCTCCAATTTTCTTCTCCTTCAATATTGCGTTGGCTCTTCTGGGTCTTTTGCCTCTCCATATAAACTTTAGAATTATTTTGTCAAAATCCACAAAATAACTTGCTGCATTTTTAATTGTGATTATATTGAATCTATAGATCATGTTGGGAAGAACTGACATCTTGACAATATTGAGTTTTCCTATCTGTAAATATAGAGTATCTCTCCATTTATTTAGTTCTTTGATTTTGTTCTTCCGAGTTTTGTACTTTTCCTCATATGGAACTTGAACATATTTTGTTAGATTTATACCTAAGCATTTCATTTTTTAGGGTGCTAATAAAAATAAATGGTATTTTGTTTTTAATTCCACATTTTGCTTGCTCATTTTTGGTGTCATGGAAAACAATTGACTTTGGTATAGTCTCCTCTCGCTCGTGAACATAAGGCTAATATCATGTGACTCAAAGCCCCAACCCTCTTCTCACATGTACTCACATGGTTGTTCTTTCTGGTATGACTATCCTCACATTAGCATAAACTATTGTTGACTGAAAAATATGCATAACCTAAAAGTTGAGACATGTTTTATTCGACAGACTTACTGAGGACTATAGCCCACAGTTGGCAGCCTCTTAGATAGCTCTGAGGGACTGCTCCAAAGGGGTAAGGGGTAAGAGGTAAGGGAGAAGCCAGAATATATAGGAGTTTTTGCTGAAGAAAAAATACCATGTAGTTGAACATCAAAAGGTTACTGCTAACCACATAAAAACCAGACATCTCAAATGAATAATTTTAGTGCTTTTCTGTGTATGGGAAGATGCAAGAGTCTGGGCTCATTGAAATGATTCCTTTGATATGCATCTTAACTATCTAGGGCCAGTATCCTGTTTTTCTTCTTCCTGGATTCCTCTCAGGATGCACCGCTGGAGGCGGCTGCAGTGGCTGAGGATTTATGGGCACAGCATCCTTTGTTTACTGAAATGGCGAGTGTCATTCTTTGTTCACGCTATCTAGCCAGGAAGTTCCTATTACTTGGGAAAATCCAAAGGTTTAGAGGTTACCTCCAGGAACTGGGACAAAGGTCAGACTTCACTTTGAGTAAAGTTAATTCTTCACCACACAATGGGCAAGAGACATGAACAGATATTTTCCAGAAGAGAACGTACAGAGGGCAAATGAGACCAAGAATAGATGCTCATGGTCATCAGCCACTAGAGAAATGCAAATTAAAACAACAGTGATAAGTAACTATATACCTGCCAGGATTACTAAAAAAAGAATGACAATGCAAAATTCTGATGAAGATGCAGAGAAACTGGATCATACATTGCTGATGGGAATATAAAATATTACAGACACTCTGGAAAATAGTTTGACAACTTCCTTTTTTTTTTTTTGTGGTAAGAACACTTAACAGAAGACCCCCTTCTTAACCAATTTTTAAGTATACAGTATAGTATTTTTATCTATAGGTACAATATTGTACGGCAGATATCTAAAAGTTATTCATCTTGCATAACTGAAATTTTATACGTGTTGATTAGCAACTCCAATTTTTCCCTCCCCCTGTTTCTGGCAACCACCATTCTGTTCTTTTCTTCTATGAGTTTGATTACTGTAGATACCTCAGGTAACTGGAATCATGCAGTGTTTGTCCTTCTGTGACTGGCTTAATTCAGTTCTCATAATGTCCTCAAGATTCATCCATGTGGTTGCATATTTCAGGATTTCCTTCTTATCTAAGGTTGAATAATATTCCACTGTATGCATATACAGTGTTTTAAACTTTTGTTCATCCACACCTCTGTCTTTGTTCTTGGTGGCCCCCAGGAGTTCAGAGGATGCTAGGTTCCAGCGGGATTAGCATATGCCGAGTCTCCTTAGTTCTCTGAGACAGGCAAATTAGAAACCAGATCCTTGGGTAGCAGACAAAAAAGTTGTGGTACAAGTTGTGCAGTCCAACTGCTTCTAATGAAAAGCTGGGTGTGGGCTTTATCATTTTTTCATTCTGTACTGAGCTGAAGGGAGGAGCTGTGGGAAGTGCCCTCATGCTCATTTAAAACAGCCCCTTTGCTGGAGTTCCCATAGGATCCAGCGACCCCACTCCTGGGCATCTGTTCAAAGAAAACTATAATTTGAAAAGACACATGCACCCCAATGTTCATTGCAGCACTATTTACAATAGCCAAGACATGGAAGCAACCTAAGTGTCCATCGACAGATGAATGGATAAAGAAGATGTGGTACATATACACAATGGAATACTACTCAGCCATAAAAAGGAATGAAATAATGCCATTTGCAGCAACATGGATGGGCCTAGAGATTAACATGCTAAGTGAAATAAGTCAGGCAGAGAAAAACAAATATCATATGATATCACTTATATGTGGGATCTGAAAAAAAAGGTAAACATGAACTTACTTATTACACAAAACAGAAAGAGACCCATAGACATAGAAAACAAACTTATGGGTACCAAAGGGGAAGCAGGGGGAGGGATAGATTAAGAGGTTGGGATTAATATATATACACTACTGTATATAAAATAGATAACCAACAAGGACCTACTGTATAGCACAGGGAACTATACTCAATATTTTGTAACAACATACGAGGGAAAAAAATCTGAAAAGAATATATATGTGTACAACTGAATCACTGTGCTGTACACACACAACATTGTAAACCAACTGTACTTCAATTAAAAAAAAAACAACACCCTTTCGGTCTTTGCAGTCCTCAGGGTATTAGGTGTGCCCAGCCCCTCAGGCAGCACCTGGAAAAGTTGGGTTACTAGATGTGCAGACCAAACCCTTTGCTCCTTGGGGGAATCTGGGAGCAGGACATGCCCTCCTGATTATATGTAGAGGCTCGTGGGATGGGGAATGTGGTGAAAAAGTATTGTCAGCATTTTCTACCCGTTTTGATGTGATTAGTTTCACACTCATCCAGGGTAAAGAAGCCTCTCCAACAACTTCTGGATTTCTCACAAAGGAATTAATCTATGTGTGCCTGTTGAATTGGTGTATTGTGGCAGGAAAGAAGAGTCCAGAACCTCCTGTTTTGTCCTCTTGTTGTGACACTGACAGTTTCTTTTAATACTAAACACGCATCTTTGTTTGTAATAGCCAAAACCTGTAAAGAACCAGATGTTCTGCAATGGATGAATGATTAAGCAAATGTTGTTACAACCATACAAAGGAATACTACTCAGCAATGAAAAAGGAATGGACTGTTGATACATGGAACAATATGGTGGAATCAATGTTAAAAGTCAAAAAGCCAATCACAAAAGTTTACATACTGTTTGATTTCATTTTTATAACATTCTTGAAATGACAAAATTATAGAGATGAAGAACAGGGGCAAGGGACAGGTGAAGGGAGAGGAAAGGGGAGTGTGGCCATGAAAGAGCTAGAGGATGGATCTATGTGGTGATGGAATCATTCTGCATCTCGACTATGTCAGTGTCCTCATCTTAGTTGTGATTTCATACTGCAGTTTTTAAGATGTTACCATGGGGGACACTGGGTAAAAAGGACATTGGATCTTTCTGTAGTATTTCTTACAACTGCATGTGAATCTAAAACGATCTGAAAAGTTTTTTAAAGTTTAATTAAAAAATAATGTTACCAAATTAGGCCCCACTGCTCACTGCTCCAAAAACCAATACCGGACAGAGGCAAATGTTGGTAGAAAGGAAAGTTGCTTTTAATCAGAATGCTGGCAGTCTGGGGAGATGGTGGACTCAGTGTCCCCCAGAACCGCCTCCAAAGATTCTGTTTGGCCACGAAAGTTTTTAAAGGGATACAAGGAAGCAACCTCGTTAATCATTGAGATGGAGGGTCAGAATCATCACCATCCTCCACTGTGTGCAGACTTGTCGTGCAGGCTTGTTGACTTCTCGTGACCTTTCTTTCAATGCTATCTTGTTCACACAGTTTGTTTATGAGATTACTGAAGGGGAAACTAGGGAAGATATCTGATCATCTGGTAATTTGAAGTTAGTAGTCTGAGGTTAGTGATAAGACAGAGGGGTCTCCTGCATGTAAGCAGCTCTTAGGCAGAAAACAGCCCTCAGCAGGAAGCTCTTTTCCTTGTCATTTTATCAAAGCCATATTGTAACTAACTTTTAATCGGACTCCCCCATGCTCTACTCATCTCTGACCCGAGCACACATTTCAGATCTGTTAATCACACAGTACCTTGCCTAACTTGTGGGTTCTTTCCATAGATCAAAGAAGTAGAAATGAAGAATAAGTAATCAACAGATGATCAGATCTCTTCCCTAGCTTCCCCTTCGGTGATGTCCCAAACAAGCTGTGTGACCAAACTGTGTGACCAAGATAACATCTAGAGGAAGATCACGAGGAGTCGACAAGCCTGAACACAGTGGGGGATGGAGACAACTCTGACCCCCCCATCTCAGTGATTAACTGACGTTACTTCCCTCCTTTTCTGTAAGACTTTCACGGCGGAGCAAAATCTCCGGAGGTGGCTCTTGGGGGACACTGAGTTCACCATCTCCTCAGATTGCTGGTATTCTGATTAAAGAAAGCTTGTCCCTCTACCAACGTTTATGAGTTTGACTTTGTAAGCGGCGAGCAGCAGTCTCAATTCAATCGGTAACATGCAGAGGGCCCTTTTCTGCAAAGAACACTTTCCTGCCAAAAGCTGCTTACAATACAAGCTATATTAGATGAAGGAAAAAACCAATTCATCTCTTTCATGCACATGGAGTCAGAACCCGCTACGTAATTTGCAGGGTCAAATGCAGAATAATAAGGGTGGAGCGCTTTGTTTAAAAATTATTAATCGTTTCAAGACACTGATGGTAGGGCATTAAGCCAAGTATGAAACCCTTTCCAGCACGGAGAACTGTGCAGCCGGTTGGTCTGCATGTGCACGTAGCTGATGCGGCACACGCAGAATCACTTTGCTTCTTGCAAAGGAAGGATTCTTGCTTCTTGAGGAGGGTCATTTTCTCTGCTGAGCTACCTAACAGGAGTTGCTTTGCTTAGCATGAGGCAGGAGACAGCTGGGCTTCAGCCTAGACATTTACAACTAGCCTCCTGTTTACATTTCTTGAGAGAGGAGACGAGTGGGCTCCAGGCTAGATATTTATGACCGACTTCCTGTCTGCACTTTAAGACAGAAATAACGACAGGAGCAGGGTAAGTAGCTGGACTTTGTTTCCTGTGGACACTTTAAGGTAACAGTCATGGCAGGGACAGAGAGGGGCTAAACCCTGTTTGAGCAAAAGATCAAGAGGTCACATATTTCCCAACCTTGGGGCAAGGGAGACCTCCCCAACTGCACATGCACAGAAGGGGTCTTTGGCAGTCAAAAAGGAGGGGGCACCACCCCATAATATGTGATGCCAAGGCCCCCTGTAGGCCTCTGGGCTGGAATCCATCTTGGAAAAAAGTTGCGCATGCGTGTTGGGGAGGGTCTTAGGGCAGGTCAGGTGTGGAAAAAGAAACAAGATAATTGGCAAAAGATAAACAAAGAGCCGGAAGAACTGCCCTATATTAATGACTTAACCGCCTCTTTACTGCGCTCCTGCCCATTAGGAAGGATGCCCACACCCTTCCTCTCCGGGTGTGCAGCTCTGTCTTGCTTCTGTCTTAACTAAACAAACGGTTTCTCTGTGTGCTCTCCCACTTGTGCTGTGTCTCTAATAATAAACTTTGTACCTGGCTTTACAGTTTTTGCCTCCTTGAGAAATGCATTTTTCACTGGGGGCACGAGCCAGGGGAACTTTGCTTCTAGCCTCGAGCCCCTGGTGGACCAGCGGCTAGGATTCCTGGTTTCCATCCAGGCTGCCCAGGTTCAATTCCTGGGCAAGGAACTAAGATCTTGCTTCAAGCCACGAGTCTCTGCTGTCTCTCTGAGATCAAGTGGGCTTCACTCATTTCTCTCAGATCCTTTTCATGATACACTAGGATGAAATATACCATTTCTCCTACCCTTGAAGGAACACTGGTATTCAGAACATTTAAACCCAGGCACTGGCCAATCAAAAGAGTCTCTGGCCAGTGTTCTATTCTTGAGGGATATCGCTTTATCTGAGCCCTGGAGAAAAAGGTTGTAGATATTCTCCAGACCAAAGCTTCACCGGGAGTGGTGGGATGAATTGGGAGATTGTGATTGACATACATACACTAATACGTATAAAATAGATAACTAATAAGAACCTGCTGTATAAAAAAAAAAATTCAAAAAAGAAAAAGTTCATAATATTTCCTTAAGCCAGCATGAATAATTGTGACTAAGCAGGACATTATGGGGTCTTCCTGGGACAGACCCCTCCCCCCATGTCCTGTGCCTGCCTCTTGTTTGGAGAAAAGCTGTAGTCTCCCAGGCCTCTCCTGAGTCACAAAAGCCTGGCTCAAGAATTAATGATTGAAAGGACATGAACATGTAGCGACAAAAATAGCAGTTGGGCCAGGTGACAATTTAGACAGTAATCAGCCATATGGCAGTCATAGAATCTTTAGCCCCTCTCTGAATTACCTAGATGGTAGTATCTGATGCACATTTCCTGATCTGTTTTACAGATGCTTACACCACCCCCCCACCAAATGGCAGAAGTTAACTACTTGATGACCGTGACTACTAGCCCCCAGACCTACTGGAGCCCAAGGACTGATAATGTTAACCCCTGTGACACCACCCTGTTACCTGACCATCAATCAATCAGAATCAAGCTGACCACACACCCTGACACCCCCCCTTTAAAAATGCTTTTCCCAAAACCCATCAGAGAATTAGGGTTTTTTGAGCACTAGCTGTCCTAGATTCCTTGTCTGGCACCTGCTAAAAAATTTTTTTCCTCAGTGAAATTAAAACAACACTCTGTGTACTTTCTCCCTGCACACTGCAACTCCCTAGGAACCATGTAAAAACATGTCACTGTATCTTACGCATGGTATCAGGTATCGGATATAGGTTTTCATAAGAAAGTAAACAGGACGATAAGGTGTAGGAATTACAAAATTTGCATAGTTTAATAAAGAGCCTTTGTGTTATTTGGAAAGTTCTTTTCTCATACTTCTTTTATAATTTGTGTTTGAGCCATCTTAAATTTCAGGGGGTTTTCCAACTGTGCTATATATATTCTCTTCTCTTTTGCAGTTCCCTTCAACTGCAACATTTCCCCTTTCAAACTCAAATGCCTCACTTTTTCATTTAGCCAATGCCTATTCAAGTCTTCAGTTTGCAAATTTATTTAACACTTCTTTGGGAAAATTTCCCTTGGTTCGGTATCTCATTAAGTGCTCTCATAATAACTTATTCCACTGCCTTTTGTATCAATAACTTGTCACAATGAATCATATATACCCACTTAACTATTCAGTTTTCTATTAAGTTCCTCAAAGGAAGGGACTATATCTTTTCATTATTCTACACTCAGAATCCACCATGAGGCCTGGTGACTCAAATGTTTTAAGCTTCAAAAGTATGTGATAAATGGCAAGTGAATAACCATGTCATTATCCGGGCACTTAGTTTTCAGTTTCCTTTTCTCAGAATGAGGAGCGGTTACAGCACTGTGAAACTGAGAGATTTTATATTAATAGATTCAAGACTGAGTTAACACTGACCTTTATTTACTGCCTCAATTTCAAACTAATTTCCAAATCAGATCATTTAATCGTGGATTCTGTCACTAACTGTGAATTTAGAACAAATTTACTTGGTCCCTCACTCAAGGAGTTCATCTTAAAATAAAAGTAATAATATCAGCCTCATTATGTAGTTTGACCAATTAAATAAGACATATTTAAATCTTTTGTCCATGTTTCTGGATCCATGTTTCTGGTAAGTGATAGTAAACTGTAGCTTTATGTTGTCATGCCATGATAATAATGGTAAAAGTAATGTTATTAGTTCTGTCAGCTGTTTGGGAATTCCAAGAAAATGTGAAATTTATTAAGGTTACTTCCTTTTCTCTTTGACAACAAAATCATGAAATGATGTAAAAAGGAGAAACTTGCAAGTTCAAATGTACTTCTGTCTATAATAATGCAAGTTGAGAGAGAACAACCTGATGCTGAGAAGAATTAGAAGAGCCAGATTCAAACAAACAAACAAAACAATTTTAAAGGTGCTGGAAAGTTTTTAAGGTAACTGGAGGAACAGGAAAGATTCAGAGAAGTGAGTAAACATTTTGGGAGTCACTCGTCTCCTAGAGGTATTTTGGTGAAGGGTCGCCTGCTCAGAATCTGGGCAGAGAGCCATGGCTAGCAGGCACTCTCCTAGGTGAGATAAAAATCTCTGCCAATGCACTTGAAAGGCCAAAATCCTGAAGGCAAAAGAGGATCAAAGCAGTGAGATTAATATTTTTCCTTCAAGCCATTTGCCAAATTATTAAACTTCACAGGGAAAGAGACTAAGAAGAAAAAAGTGAAAAGCAGAGTGGAGTTGTGACAGTCATGTGGTGTTGAGGAGAAAAAAATTTAGATTCAGTCTCCAACAAGGAAAAGGAGCCTTAGTAATTATCCAGGATCTCAGATGGAATTTCTAGAAGGTTTAGTCATAGGTGCTAGGATAAAGAAGAAGTGGTGAAATGGTAGGAAAAAGGTAGATAGAATTTTGCAGAAACTGCAATTTAGACTTAATCCACTCAGTCACTGTTGGATTAAGACAATATCTATAGAATCTAACACTTACCAGAGGATAATGTGAATACTATCCGGAAGAAGGTTGCATATTTTATATATGTATAATTACAGTGAAAACAGTCAAGCAAAAATTCTCTTATTGTGCCAAGAGGTAAAACAAACAAACAGACAAATGAAAGATGCTGCAATGAAAGATTCCATGTGGTACAACTATGAACTGACGCAGCCATAAATAAATAAATAAATATTGAAAAAGAAAAGAAGCTTGGCAAATTTAAAACAAGATAGACTTTTGAAAATTATACCTAGGAACGTTATAGTAAAACTACTGCAAATTAAAGGCAAAGTTAAAAAGAAAAAACAGCAAAAAGAAGGAGGTATAATAAGAATGGCCAGTGCCTTTATAATGGAAGCAATGAGAAAATAAATGTTTTTTAAAGTGGTGAAAGAAAACAACAGAAAACCTAGATTTTTATAACAAGTGAAGATACGTTTCAGAAGTGAAGTCAGCACAAAGACATTTATGTAAAACATAAAAGGATTTATCACCCCCAAATCTACACTGAAAGAAACATTAAAAGGAATTCCTCAAGCAGGAAGAAAATGATTTCCGATAGAAACATGGAAATGTGGCCAAGAAATGAAAAGCCATGGAAAGGGTAATATAAATTAATATCGATTATACAAAGCAGTATAAAAATACCTTGAGAAGTGCAAAGAGTAAAACTAGAATTAGATGCATGACAACAATAAAATGTTGGGAAAGAAGTAATTTGAGTTAAAGTGTTCTAGGGTTCTAGTATTTCTTGGGAGTGGTAAAGTACTAAAATATATGAGACAAGATGAAGTCAAGGATACGATTTTAATCTTAGAATAAGCACAAAAACAATAGTAAAATAATGGTTGACTAATTGTCATATAGAGAACATGCTAACCAACGCTGAGTGAATACACATTTTTTCTATGGAATTGGAAATGCTCAGAAAGATTGATTACATGCAGGCTATCATTTGGGCCCAGGACAGACTGCCCCCAAATATACCTCAATGGAATATTGACTATTTTGAATTAAAGTTACTTAAGAACAGTTTGAATCTCCTGTCTGTCTCTGTGAAAGCAGAAAATAAATCTCTCATATGAAAAGTGCACTCTCTGTGTCTGGATGTAGGATGTACTTATCACCAGAGATAGGGAATCTTGTTACTTCTTTAATTTATTACCCCAAGCCCAAACTCTGTCTAGATTCTTCACTAATTAAGCCTAAGTTTTTTTCTTTTGTCCTGTCAATTCCTTCCAAATTTATTGTTTATTTTTCTAAAAAGTATAAAAGCCTGCTTTGGCCACTTCTTAGGTCCCATTTCTATGAGACCTCTGTGCATACAAATTAATATTTGCTTCTTTTTTTTCCTGTTAACCTGTCATGTGTTAATTTTTATTATTAGTCCAGCCACAAGAACTCAAGAGGGGTAGGAGGGAAATTTCCCTCTCCCTGAACTATAAAACAAATTTTAATGTATTTTAAGGGAATTAAATAATTCAGAGTGTTTTATCATCCACAGTGGAAATAAGACAAATATCAATAATGAAAGAATAATTTAATGATGCAAATATTTGAGCCACCAAAAAACTATGAGAGCTCATCAATGAATTTGATAAACTTGCAGGATACAAAATCAATACACAGAAATCTGTTGCATTTCTATACACTAACAATGAACTATCAGAAAGTGAAATCAAGAAAACAATCCCATTTACCATTGTATCAAAAAGAATAAAATACCTAGAAATAAGTCTCTCTAAGGAAGATTATAAGACACTGTACTTGGAAAACTATAAGCCACTGATGAAAGAAACTGAAGATGACACAAACAGATGGAAAGGTATATAATGTTCATGGATTGGAAGAATTAATATTGTTAAAATGACCATACTACCCAAGACAATCTACAGATTCAATGCAATACCTATCAAAATATAAATGGCCTTTTTTTTTTTTTTTTTTACAGAACTAGAACAAATAATTCTAAAATTTGTACGGAAACAGAAAAGATCCTGAATAGTCAAAACAATCTTAAGAAAGAACAGAGCTAGAGGTATCACACTCCCTGTTTTCAAAGGGTACTGCAAATCTACAGTAATCAAAACAATATGGTAGTGGCACAAAACCAAGCACATAGATCAATGGAACAGAGTGGAACACCCAGAAATAAACCCACACTTATGTGGGCAATTAATCTATGAAAAAGGAGGCAAGAATATACAATGGGAAAAAGACATCCTCTTCAACAAGTGGTGTTGGGAAAATTAGACAGTTACATGTGAAATAATGAAACTGGACTACTCTCTCACACCAGGCAAAGGAATACATTCAAAATGGATTAAAAACTTAAATATAAGACCTGAAATGATAAAACTTCTAGAAGAAAACATAGGGAGTATGTGTTTTCACATTGGTCTTTGTAATATATATATATTTTAATATGTCTCCTCTGGCAAGGGAAGCAAAAGCAAAAATAAACAAACAGGACTACATCAAACTAAAACGCTTTTGCAAGCAAAGGAAACTATCAACAAAATGAAAAAGCCACCTACTGAATGGGAAAAGATATTTGCAAATAATATAAGTGATAAGGGATTAATATCCAAAATATACAAAGAACTCACACAACTCAACATCAAAAAAAACAAGACACAATTAAAAAATGGGCAGAGAATCTGATTAGACATTTTCCAAGGAAGACACACATATGGCCAACAAGCACACGAAAAGATGTTCAACATCACTTATCACTAGGGAAAAGCAAAAATGAGATAGCACTTCACACCTGTCAGAAAGCCAACAAATAGCAAGTGTTGGCAAGAGACTGAGAAAAGGGAACCTTTGTACACTATTTATGGGAATGTAAATTGGTGCAGGCATTATGAAAAACAGTATGGAGATTCCTCAAAAAATTAAAAATAGAACTATCATATGATCCAGCGTTACCATTCCTGGGTATTTATCTGAAGAACACAAAAACTCTAATTAGAAAAGATATATGCACCCCTATGTTCATTGCAGCATTATTTACAATACCCCAATTATGGAAGCAACCTAAGGGTCTATGGATAAAGAAGATGTGTTATATATAATACTATGTACTATTACTCAACCATAAAAAAGAATGAAATCTTGCCATTCATAACAACATGGATGGACCTAGAAGGTATTACGCTAAATGAAATTAGACAGAAAAAGACAAATACTAGATGATTTCACTTATATGTGAAATATTAAAAAAATGAACATAACAAAACATAAACAGATATAGATTATATAAACAGTTATAGATACACAGAACAAACAGGTATTTGCCAGAAAGGAGAGGGGGAACAGAAGGAAAGAAATATGTGAGGGAGATTGAGAGGAAAAACCTCCACTTAACAAAATAAATGAGTTACAGTAAGTCCTTTACATATGAAACTTCTATTTGTGAACTTTCAGAGATGCAAACGTGCATTCACATGTCCAATCACATAAGTTAGCTCACGTGTCTGGTATACATTGTTACATGTGTGCATCCTCTACAAATGGTTGTGCTTTTATGTATTTTACTGTATAGAGTACAGTAGTACAGTAGTAGTAGTACAGTACTTTATTTCAAGCCCAGGATGTCCAGAAAAGCATAAAAGTGGCAGTGATGTAGCTGGTACAGTACTACCCAGACATCACTGGATCGTTTGTTCAAGAGGGTAGATAGAATTGAATCCAGCAAGGAACCAGAACCTGTGCCATCAATGTCAGGCATGAGTGAAACTGCAGCTTGCCCTCCATCTCCTATTGCTGACGATCCTTCAGCTCTACCATCTCCCACCTCCTCTCTCTCCTCCAGTCAGTAACTCTTCTTGCCTGTTCCCCCGATGCCAGCCCCTGTATGCCAGCTGTTGTACTGTACTACTGTACTTTTCAAGGTATTGTACTGTAAGATTAAAAATGTTTTTATTTTTTGTGTTTGTTTTTTTATGTATTATTTGTGTGAAAAGTATTATAAACCTATCACGGTTCAGTACTATATAGCCGATTGTGTTAGTTGGGTGCCTAGGCTAACTTTTTTGGGCTTTGGACACACACTCAAAACTGAGTTCGTTTGTATGTAGGGGACTTATGTATTTTTTTTGTGGCAAGTTGCCTTCTGACTAAAAATGTGTGGCTCACCGTGTGCCTCTTTCATTACCCAATTTAACGTTGACTTGACATTTTCATTTACTGAGGAAGTTCTGACCTCAAACCATTGAGTGTAGTTTTGGTTCTCTCATGAAAAGTGCAAACTGCATGACACGAATATTGTAGAGAAAGACTTTGTTCCAACCCTATGGATTGCAAATTGAGATAAGAAGTTGGGTTGTATGGAGTGAGTGTGGGAATTGGAGTGATAAGGTAACAACACTGATGGACTCTAGTTTCTACACAGGGAAAATGGTTAACAGGCACAGAGCTCTCGAGGATGAGAGATGGAGTGCTAGAGGTTATAAATTTGTTTATAATTTGTGTAAAAATAAGCAGATATTGAAATTCTTGTCCTAACAAGTAAGGAAAGGGAACTCTTAAGAGAAAGAGGTAAGAGGATGGAATCAAGTTAAATTTATGACTGAGAATGAAATGATTAATTTCACTGAGAACAATACATACTGTAAAGTGTTACACAGATGCAACATATTATATTATTAAATAAAGTAGAAAACCTATCATGGAAGCTCATAGGAGAGAAAACATTAAAAGGTAAGTAAAAGACATTTACAAATTAAAAAAGTGAGCAAGTCCAAGTAAAAACTTAGTAGAGCATTCAAATGAAATATCTTACATTGGATGCACTGTAAAATGAAAAATATTTGTATATATATGCGTATATGATATATATATTTAAATGAGCTTGAAATTAACAAAAAACCTTGTATTTGAGATTTTGCATGATGATTTAATAAGTGTAAAAAAGTGATTTTTACCTGTTGGGGAAAATTAAGGTGTCATAATTTAGGATGGAAATTTCTTTATCCTTAATAAAAGTAGTAATCAATTTAGAGAGAAGGCAATTCAGATGAGGAAAAGATGATTTTTAATTCTTGTTAAATGATTTCATTTATTTCTTCATTCATTTGGTATTTTGAGTAACTTTCTAATAGCTGATTATAATATTTGCTAGATAATTCCAACATCTGTGTCACTTCAGCACAACTTCTGTTGATTGTCTTTCCCCATGCAAGTCAAAGTTTTCATGGCTATTCGTTTGCTGGATAATTTTGGATTGTCTTATGGACATTTTGAATAACTATTTTGTTATGAGACTCTTGACCTTGTATGAATGTTTGGCGCACATTCAAATTTTTGGTTTGTGCAGGCAATCACTCTGGCTAGGTTCAGGCCTTCTGTGGGCTCTGGTTCCAGTTCAGTTTTCAGAGCCTTTGTAGAGTTATACAGATATTTCTTGCAAGTACATAGCCAATGGCCAATCTGGGATTTGGGCAATGTTCTATTATGAACAGTTTAGGTCTCGAAGTCTTTGGTACATTAGAGTCAGGTGTAGGCATGCACAGCTTGTGTGTGTGTGGGCAGGGGGAGTCCAGGAGTTTGCTAATAAGATTCAAGCGTCTCTTTACAAAGTCCCTCCCTCTTTATCACCTGCCCAATACTTAATGGTTCCCAGAAGCTTCTTTTCTCCATCCTCCTGCCAGAAGTTTGTGACGTAATTACCCTGCTCTACCATGCACTTCTCAATTGTGTCTACATCTGTAAGACCATATAGCAGGAAGAAAGAGAGAAAGGAGGGGGAAAAAAGCAGAGGGTTTGGTCCCACCTTCTTGGAAGCACAGCTCTACCAAATGGAGAGGATTGTTCACCTCCTTCAGGGTTTTGGCCATTAGGTGTCATAGTTGCCACTGTGGCTACCATCTTGAAATTGACAGAGGTTTGAGGCACACAAGAATGGAGAACAAAGAGAGAAAAAATGGGGTATTTTCATATTCTCCCTCTGTGTTAGGAGCTCACTTTCCTACTCAAACCAGACTGCTTCTCCTGGAGCTCTCTATGTCTGTGACCTAATAGATGCTCAATTCCAGGTTTCTGGGTGTGTTATATTCAGGACACTGATACGGGGGGTTGGAGGGGAGGTAAATTCAATATTAGTTTTTGTAGTACCCTGAATTCTGGTGTTTTGCATAGAATTACTGCTACTATATAGAGTTTATAGTCCTCAAGTAGCTGTTCTATGCATTCTGTCCAGGTTTTATAGGTACATTTAGTAGGAGAGACAGTGTGTGGTGTGCTAACTCCCCTTACTTGGAACCAGGATCACCCATTTGTTGGATGTTTATTGAATGCTTTCTATTTCATACGCACTGACCTAGACACTAGAGGGAACATGGCAAGCAAAAAGACAATGTTCTGTTCCTAAAAGAGCTAACAATAAAATGACAGAAGGTTTTTATTAATCATCTTTCCTTTTTTTAACCCAGCCTATTTTGCCTTTGGTCCATGCTTTTTCAAATTGGCTCCCAACTCCCATTTAAGGCCTCTTGACTGGCCTACCCTCTTGCTCTCAGAAATGCTCATAGATGCCTAAATGTTATAGTTTAGGCTTAACCTGAGGCCCCTCTTCTGTCCTGTAAGGTATATGAATTTAGAATCAGGGCCAAACAAAGAAAACTATCTTTTAAAGAACTTCAGATTTCTGGTTTAGCATGTAATGGGCTTTGAAGTCATTGCTCCCAACTATACAACAAGAAAAAAACTGAAAATCAACATCTCTTTTTAGATTCATCAGAGAACTGAGGTTACATGCAAAACCATCACCCCCAAATTGAAGAGAGACACTGGTGGATTCAGAGACCACAACTTACTGGAGCAGAAGCCCAGGAACAAGAAACTCCACAGGATCCAGTATCAGGCTCCTCTTACGCAGCATATCTTCTCTGGCTTTGTTTCTTATACCAACTGGGTGTCCTACACTTCAATTCATTTCTGACTCTAACTAATCGTAGTTTCCATCAGATCCCCCAAATTAAAGACCAACTGTCAGACACAGGTGAGGTCCCCAGGCTACTCACACGTCTGCCTGGCTGACTACAAAGTTAAGGCTTCCCACAACCTCCTCAGGTTTGATAATTCACAGATACAACTCTCAGAACTCACTGAAGACACTAGACATGTGATGACAGTTTTATTATAAAGGATACAACTCAGAAATAGCCAAATGGAAGAGGCACATGGGGCAAAGCAGAGGTGGGGGTGAGAGTACAGCACTCAGTGCCCTCACCTGATAGAAACCAGGTGCATCGAAATCCCAGCATGGAGTCTGTGTCTGGAGTTTTATCCAGGTGTTACTATATAGGCATAACTGATTAAATCATTGGCCACATGATTAAATTTAATGTTCAGCCTCCCTCTCTCTTTGAAGATCAGAGGTCAGGTAGCTGAAAGTCTCTACCCTCTAATCACAGGGTGGTTGACTTTTCTGGTGACCAGACCCACCCTTATGTTATATAGAACCTCCACAATGAGTAATCGATGCCAGCCCTTGTATGCCAGCTGTTGTACTGTACTACTGTACTTTTCAAGGTACTGTACTGTAAGTTAAAAATGTTTTCTCTATTTTTTGTGTTTTTGTATTTTTTATTTATTATTTGTAGGAAAAGTATTATAAACTGATTACAGTACAGTACTATATAGTCAATCATGTTAGTTGGGCACCCAGGCTAACTTTGTTGGACTTACGAACAAATTGGACTTACGAATGTGCTCTCGGAATGGAACTCATTCATATGTAGGGGAGTTACTGTACTCCAATTTTATTTCAATTAAAAAAAACTATTCTGGAGTGACACACCTACAATGTGGAAAAATCCACATTTAAGGTGAGTCCACAATAGAAGACAAAAAAACATTGTCTGGGAGAGTCAACAGAAGCAACGAAAAAGAGGATTAGGATCAGAAGAACCCAAGATCACGTTGTAAGTAATGCACCAAAACAGAGTATTACAAAATAAAGGAAACAAAAATAGATACTTTTTTTTTTTTTTTTTTGGCAAGGAGTATTCTTGGACTTTATTGCTGGACCAGACTCTATCTTGCTGTGAGATCTTTGGCTTCACATTTTTAAAATAACTAAATAGAACGTTTAGAAATGAACAATCTGTTAAATTTTTTAATGAATCAAATAAATAGCTGATTAAATTAAACCATATATACAATGGGATATTACTCAGCCATAAAAAGGAATGAAATTGAGTCGTTTGTAGAGACGTGGATGGACCTAGAGACAGTCATACAGAGTGAAGTAAGTCAGAAAGAGAAAAACAAATATAGTATATTAATGCATATATGTGGAATCTAGAAAAATGGTACAAATGAACCAGTTAGCAAGGCAGAAATAGAGACACAGACATACAGAAAAAAATGTATGGACACCAAGGGGTGAAAGTGGGGAGGTGGTGGTGGTGGAATGAATTAGGAGATTGGGATTGACATATACACACTAATTTGTATATAATAGATAACTAATAAAACATGCTGTATGATAAAATAAAATAAAATAAAATTCAAAAATAAAAGAAGTGAACAATCTGCTAAATTTTTTAATGAATCAAATAAATAGCTGATTAAATTAAACTGAAGGAGTAATTAATGTACTGTAACTTAAAGCTGAGGATAATAAAAGATTAAAAAACATAAAACATTTAAAAAACTTGGATGATAGAATGAGAAGATGCCAGAAATCATTTAATAATAATTCTATAAGAAATAAATGAAATAGATGACAGAGGCAATATTTGAGGTGTCAATGACAAGCAATTTTCCAGAATTCTCATTATTGGGAAATGAAAATATAAATTGCTACAATTCCTTTTAAGAAAAATTTGTCAATATCTAATAAAGTTGAAGAATGTGCATATTCATTCTATAAGCTTGTAGTTTTCTACTGGAGAGAAATTCTCAGAATAAGCACCTGTTTAGTAATGTACATTGCAGCATTGTTTGTAATAGGGAAAAAATAGAACCACACTAGATGAGTCTTTCACAGGGAAAGTCTCTTGACATACTCTACTTTCATACATTAGGAAATCTGCATTTCATCATGGGGGACAGTGAACTACTCAAAAATTAAACATTATGCTAATTAAACTTAACTGAGGAAAAAAATCTCATTAATAGAGTTTAAAATAAAATATATGAATAATACATAAGCCCGTAAAGAATTTATTAATTTTATAAAGATCTGCTGAAACACTGTGCTCAGAATAAAGCTAATAAATACTATACAGAAGCATGCCCCACTCTGATCCTGATTCAAAATCAGTTATGTAGTTACATTATGCACAGTTCTAATGGGTTTGATTATTTGAATAGTTCACAAACTATAAATAGTAGATTAGAAGTAAGGGATGAACATAGGCCTAGAGTGGAACATGAGGCTACGTAGCAGGGAATGACAGCTGGGAGAAAAAAACAAATGATGGAAAGAAGAGGTAGTTAACAAAAAGCTTGTCAGTTTGAGTCCCTCACTTTGGAGGTGTATAGTAGTAGGTATTTCTATTTGTCTTGAAGTCTTCATTATATTACAATATGGTTTAAAAGTCCATGTTCATGGACACAATCTAAATGTCCATCAACAGATGAGTGTATAAAGAAATTGTGGCACATACATACAATGGAATATTACTCAGCTATTAAAAAGAATGAGAAAATGCCATTTGCACCAACATGGATGGATCCAGAGATTATCACACTAAGTGAAGAAAGGCAGAGAAAGACGAATATCATATGATATCTCTTATATGCGGACTCTAAAAGAAAATGAAACAAATGAACTTATTTACAAAACAGAAACAGACTGACAGTCTTAGAGAATGAACTTATGTTTACCTGGGAAATGGTTACAGGGGGAAGGGTGGGGGGAGGGACAGATTGGGAGTTTGGGATTGACATATATATATAATATATATATATATATATATATAAATACATATATATATTATATATATATATTATATATATATATATATAATATATATATATATATATATACACTGCAGTATTTAAAATAGCCAACAAGGACCTACTGTATAGCACAAGGAACTCTGCTCAATATTCTGTAATAACCTAAATGGGAAAAGAATTTGAACTAGAATATATATATTCTTTTATATATTTATATAAACTGAATCACTTTGCTGTACACCTGAAACTAACACAACATTGTTAATCAACTATACTCCAATATAAAATAAAAATTAAAAAAAATAAATTCACATATAATACTAACAAATAGAAAGTCCATGTAATTACTACTCAGAAAGCCCTCCTCCACTTCCTGCATGTCCTCAATCCACTCTCAAATCACCTCTTCCGGTTAACTCCTACTTGATTCAAATTCACCTTAGGCTTTATTTCCTCAGGTAAACTCATGCTGACCCTCCTCAGTACTTTGAGTGGAGGGAACCCATCTGTTTTATTTCCCAGGAGCCAAAACTAGTAACAAGCATGTCATTGCTCAATGAATGACTCAAAATACCCTTCTTACAGTGCATTATTTGATTTTTTTTTGTTATGTCACAGAAAGGAATAACATAAAAATATAATTGCAAAGGAAATTCCTTTTCTAATTAGTTAAATAAAATTCATGTATTCAAGTCCTCACCATCTGGATCATGACCAAAGCAGTATGTTTTTCTTTACAGATTATTCTGCCATGTTTCATTTTTCTTTGAAAACTCTTAGTGTGTCTCTTGGTAAGATTTCATCTCTGATGGACAAAGTTGAACTCCAGAGACTTCTGGTGGCAAAATCGAAATGATAATGAGAAAACTGTCAACATGGTGTGCCTTGAGAAAAATTGGGAAGAATGTTGTGTCTTTCTGTTGTTCTTCAACACCGTTTGCTCAGTGTTCTACTTTCCAGTTTCAAGTACCCACTTTGAAACTCCTGATGCTCCAGTCCTGCCTCTGTTGTCCTCTACCTGGCCCACTCTTTCTTTCTTTTTTTTTTTTTGGCTGTGTACATAGGATGCTTTATTCTCCACAGAATGATACTTGCTATGGTGGGTTGGGCCTGGGCCGATGTCCCCATATGTACAGAACTGAATAAAGTGGGTCTCTGAGAGGAAGTCTGATTTGCCTTGACGTGGAATGGAGACGGGGAGGATGGAGGTGAACATTACAACCAGGATGTGTTCAGTCCTGTGTGGGTTCTGGCCTGGAATGCAGGGAGATAAGGCAACTCTCAAGGTGGTCATTTCCAGGCAGGGGCGGCCTGCCCTGCTTGGAGGACCTTCTGTCCTACATCTTCCCACAGGACAACTGATCTCTCTCGAGCCCAGGCCAGAATCCCTGGCACAGGCAGGCTTACTCCAGCCATCGTCCTTTTCACCAGCTCTACGCATTCTGGGTCCATGGGAATAGAGCTGTGGTTGCTCAGTCCTGTAGCTCCCTCCTCTTCTGCATCCTTGCTTTCTAATGGTGGGTCTGGGAAATGAAGCCCCAGGGCCTGCAGAGCCAGAGGTCCTGCAGGGACTCCAGCTTCACCTGCTCAGGAACAATGCCTCCTCCACCATACCTGGCTCCGACACTGGATATCAGCAACTACATCTTCTCCATCCCCCACTGGTGCCGGATCCACCTCCTCTTGTTCAGGATCTTGGTTCAGGGGCTGGTAAGAGTAGCCAGCTGGTCCTGCCCCCGTTTCCTCTTGCTCTTCCTCTGGTTCCTCACCGCTCCAATCCCCAGGGCCTTCTGTACCGCCCTGGTGTGGCCCGAGTTCCTCAGTCTGACTGGGGAAGATACTTTCAGGACCCACGGTGTCTCCCCCCCTAGAACTACTGCTGCCATCGGGCAGATGCCGCTCAGAGCCCGCGTCTGAACCCCTGGCCCACTCTTTTCGACAATGTTGTGTGCCTGCATCAGATCTTTCTCCATCATTAACCATTTCATCCAAACTCACTTGTCTCATTACCTAAGAGCTTGGCTCTCTGGCAAGAATAAAACAGTCAATGGTTCCAAGCTAGCTGATTTAATTCCTAAATAAGTTAACAAAAGTAGTGTCTAGAACTAAAAGAAGGATCCCTTTGAGTGAAATAGCTTTAATCACAATTGCACTGTAACGATGAAAATTTTCAGCTGTTTTGGTGCCCCTTTTACAGCATACATCTTCAAAAGTGTTGTCTATAATAATCCCCTCTTCACTATCCTCCTAGTCTCTTCCTTGAACCCATTTGGATGTCTGCTTTTATTTGTGTATGGTGTGTTTTTTCTTCTCTACCGCTTCACCAAAACTGTTCCTATCAGGGTCACCAGTGACCTCCCCTAACCCCTAACCCTCCCTGTGGCCGGATGCCTCCCTTGCCGAGATGCAACCCACTTCGCCCCCACTTCCGAGTGATGGTCAGAGGAGGTGAGATCAGGTCGTAGTGATGGTCAGAGGAGGTGAGATCAGGTTGTGAGTTCTGGGTAGGAGAATGCTGCAGGGCGGGGGGGCGGGGAAGGCTTCACAGTGCCTCGCAAGAGTGTGAGAACCTTAGGCTCTGGGCTGAGCTATGGAGAAGGTGTCATTTCTTCTCCCTCTTCAAATCGGGCAGACACCAGGAGGGATGAGTAGGAGGAGAGAGGGCTGGCACAAACACCTGCAGGGCGAAGGACTGTTGAACACCACAAGCACAGGATGTCGCCACCTCCGCCTCTGCAGCCCCATCCCCTGCCCGCAAGCACAGGCAGAGCTAAAACAAGCACAGGAAGCGTCACCTCTGCCCCAGCAGCCCCGTTCCCTGGCCGCAGCCACCGCAGGCGAAGACTGAGGTCAGCCTTCTTATTACCATTTGGATTTTGCCACTAGAAGTCTCTAGAGTTTAACTTTGTCCATCAGAGATGAAGCCTTACCAAGAGACATATTAATGATTTTCAGAGAAAAATGAAACATGGCCGAAGAGCAGAACAATCCTCCAGTGGAGACGGAATAGTTGTTTCTTCGGTTGACAGCTCTGTGAAATCGCCTTTCATCATGGAACGGAAGGCGAACGTGGTAAAGACACTGACCTCTCTACAGGAAGTCTTAGCAAATCTACTGCTCTTCCAGGTAGTAAAGACTTGCTGATATTCCTGGATGCACAACCTCATGAAATCCTTCAAGCTGCATGCTTGATCTGCTGCCAGATGTAAAAACCTCACTATCTATCTCTAAGCCAAATACTCCAACTGGAATGTTGGAAGTGGAGAAGGTAATTTTAAAGCAAACGATTTTGGATTAAGAAAGAGCCCTGCACCTGTAATAGGAGGACACTGTGGGAGGCATGATCAATTTTAAGAAAACTCAAAACAAGTCCTGCATCTCGGTGGGGTGATGCGGTTCTGTCTCAGCCCAGAAGGGGCAGATGAGGTACCTTCATAAAAAGTACCCTTGCCCCCAAAGGGGTGCTTTTTCTCATGTGTACAAAGCGCACCACATGGCTAGCAGGGAGCTTGTTTCAGCCCCTCAGCGTTCACAGTGGTTGACCTTGGAGTTAAATTTGCTCCAGTCAAATCTGGCAAGACAGCTTCAAACCATGGGCCCCATGGGGCTTACTTGAGGCAGGGACATCGACAGCAGCCCCTCAAAATGCCAGAGGGATGGGTTTTGATTAAGACAGGGAGGGCTCCTCTGGCTTTGCTCAGAAGGTAAATGGCTTTGCCAGGAGCACCAGCACACAGGTGTGCGTGGGGTGGGGGATGGCGGGGGTGCATCCCACTTCGTAGTTTGGGATTACAGTGTAGGAGCCAGGCTGCCTGGTGGGAATTCTTGACTTTTTGCTTATTACTTCTGTGACCCTGGGCAAGCTACTCAACTTCTGTGTATTCCAATTTTATCTTTTGTAAAATGAGCATAAAACCCCCCCCAAAACTGTTATCTGTCCATCTACAGATAGTTTTGTTTTACTCTGATGCTTGTCCAAAGGGTCTGCAACCAGCTAGAGGTCAGAATTTGTGACTTCAATGAAGAAGGACCGCCTCTGAGCCCCACAGAAAAGGACGGCACCGTGCACCTCAAACTCCCTACAGCCCCGCTCCAGAGGACAGACTCTTGGGAATGTCCTTATTTGGACAATATTCAGATCTTTCCAGTGTATTGATCAAGATTTCCAGAACTCTTCTTAGTTGAGAAACAACTCCATGAGACTGCCGACCCCAAATCCAGTGGAATAAGAACTAATGCCTTAAGGCTAAATGAACTGATGAGAGATATTTTACTGTGGTTGTTTGGAATACTGTTGATGTTTTTTAATGCTGGATTTTTCTGTATCTATAAGGAAGCCCTTTTTTGCAGTCTGTAACTCTTAACAATCTCATAGATTCTTTGGTAAACTGAAATGAAACATTTTAAAATGATATCTGATTTTTACTGTCTGCCTTGCTTCACCCCAAGTTCAGAAATATGTTGTCTTTACTTTTCGTGGAAATAGAGTAATTGCAAAGTTTCAAAGAAAAGAAAACCCAGAAGACAATAGTGAGGGTTAGTTCACATGTCACTTCAGGACCTTTTTCCTGTTATATGCAGCAAATGTGAGTTTGATCAACACACTGTGTTGTTGAGGGATTATCAAAGTCAGGAGCCTTTCTACTTGACAACATCCCTTAATGACCTGGGACCAAAAGAATGGTATGCCATAGATGTCAGCAAAGAGTCCTGCCAGGCATCCCAGATCCTAGACATTATGAAAGAGAAGAAAATAAAGGGTTTTTCAGCTTTTTCCAAAGCAGTGAGAAAAAGCAGGAGGAAACTGCATGTGCCCCTTCAATACTCCTAATAAGTAAGCCTTGTCTGACTTTTATGAGGTTCAATATAATTTCCAAATCATACTTTTCAAACTCCTGCCATCAGATCCACCTAAGAAGACATGCCATCCATTGCCTTCAGTGCTAGAGTTCTAGAGTGCCCCACAGGAACTTGCCCACACACAAGGGAGACCAGCTTTTTATGTAGTGAATTTCATGAGTGTTGATGAAACAAATTAGTTCTCTGTGGAGTAGATATAGTGAGAACAGGCTCCCTACACCTCAGTACCACATCCTTAGAGAATTCGTCTTTGAGAAGAATAAAGCAAAAAGCATCATCTCCATCCTCTGAAAACCTCCTTGCATAAGAAGAGCCATGTGAATGCTATGCAGTCTGTAGAAGCTGTGGATGCAAATAGGGCTTCGAAGCAAACTCTGCTGAAAAGTTACCCAACCCAGATGCCTGCCTTGGCCTTGGGATAACCAGTCGTGAAAAGTGCCCTGCCCCTATACTGACAGGTGCTACTTCTGTTTCTGAGTGCCCGGAAATGACTGATGCAATCGTAGCATTACTGCAATCTGGAATAAGCTCTTATTCAGACTTTGAGAGGTGGATAAAAATAAGCTAAGTACAAAGCCTAAAAATGAGGCTGAAAATAGTTCTCTGAAGTCACAAGACATTCCCTTTGTATCTACTGATGTAAGATATATGCCAAAATGATCCTGACTCAGCCCTTGGCAATGGTACTGCAGAGTCCTCACAAAGCTCCATGGGAAAAAAAAGAAAGAAGCAAGAAATACAGATGGAGAAGGACCACATGTTATGGTATACCATACAAACAATGATAAGATGGCAGTTGACTGTGTAAGAAAATTGGAGCTGTTGGGCCCAAACAAAGAAAAAGATAATATGAAATGTTTCTTTCCAATTAGCACAGAAGATAATGTGACAAATGGAGTGAGGAGAACAGAAGTCAGTGTAGGGATGTTGGCAAAAATAACTTCACGGTTGTGAAGTTGACAGACTATCAAACTATCAGGCCTTTAAAACTGATATTTCAGTTGTTATGGGAAAATGCTCTAACAGCTTCATTAGTATTGGATAAAAATTTGAATCACTCAGTGTAGAAAGGTAGTAAGGCAAGATGCACAGTGTAATGATGATCGTTTGACTCCTTTATTGAGTCCTTTTTTGACTTTTTTATTGAATTGATAAAAAATCAACTGCTTCTTATATAAAGAATCATCCATTTTATAGACAAGACTACAAACCCAAGTCAAAACCTTCAGATGAAATTACGGGAGAGTGTAGATCCAGAATTGGAATGGTTACTCACTTAAACTGAAATCTCACCTGGTAGTGGGGTAACAGGGTCACAATACAATGAGCGTGACTGATGGTGCAGTGGCAAATTTCTGAAATCGACTTCCAGGTCGATTAGAGATACTGGTACAAAAACCCATTTGTGCCAAATTTGGAAGATATAAAAATAATATTTAAACAATATTTTGGAGTTAAAACTTAGATCAAAGTTTTCAGATCTCCAGAACAAATCAAGTTTTTTGTTCAACATCTGGAAGAAAACTATTATCTTTATTCTAGACTAACATCGTTGAATCAGCTTTCTGCAATGGTGGAAATATTCCACATCAGTGCAACCAAAACTGTAGCCACCAGCCACAATGGGGCTCATGAGCACTTGAAATGTGCCTAGATTTTTAAAATTTTATTTAATTATAATTGATTTAAATTTAAATACTCAAATGTGATTAATGGCTACTATATTGGAAAGCAGCTCTAAAGGTATGGTTTGGATTTAGAGATGAACAGGAGCGTGTGAGCCTTAGCTTGGCCACTGTTAGCTGTGTAATATAGGCAAGTTATGTAGACTACAAGATTCATTCATTTTACTCTTAAAGTAGGAATAATAATAATAGTTTCATAACTTTTAGGATACAATGCCTTGGATAAAATAAACACTATACATGTTAACTTTTCATACAATTAACTTCGCCTTGCATGTCTAAAGCGTAAAATTGTACAAATTCAGAAAGATGTGAATATTTAAAAAGAGCATCCTTGGTACGCAGGGATGTGAATATTAAAAAAGAGTATCCTTGGTATGCAGGGAAAAATTACTTTGCTAGTGAACAATTAAATCTTCAACCTTCCCAAATCCAGAAGAATGGAAATAATGTAACTATTTATTACAGATAATCTGTGAATATAAGTTCATACCACTGGGAGGCAGTATAATACATTAGATTAAACAGGATTTTAGTACAGAAACAGATTTGGGTACAAATCTCAGCTACATTATTCAGTGATTCTGTGAACTCAAGCAAATTGTGTAAGCTCTCTAAGTCAAGTATAAAGTGGAAATAATGTCTGTCTTGACTACATCACATTAGAGCTAAGAGAATCACTTAAGAATTGTGTTAAAGCATCTTCAATTTTACCATATTATACAGGAAGTCCCCATTCTTCACAAAATCATTGCAGTTATGAGGTTGTATAAGAAAGCAATAAATGTTAAAAGCAATAGAAGCAAAATTATTTACTGATGAGCTGACACTTGCAAATTGCCTGCCACTCACTCACCCTTCCTACCTGGCATTAGCCTTCCTTCATCTGTGTCATGACATCAAGGACATTGTGGACTGCCTTTCACCAGCTATCAGACGCTAACACTTGATAATAGTGAACACAGTGTGTACTATGGCAATTACATTTACTTTCAAAGTAATTCAGATTTTACGAAAGCCATGAAAGTAGTAGTAGAGATTTGTCTAAGTTTGTCTAAGGCAAAGTTATTGCCTTTGTCTAAGGCAAAGTTATTGACAAATGGGAGAACATCAGAGTTAAACAAGTTAATGATTTAAATATAGAAAATCAACAGGGACACTAAGAAGATTGGCAGGTGCTTCAAAGGAGGATGAATTGAAGCACGAAGTATTAAGAGATGCTCTGGGTAAAAATAAAATCCAAAAGTATTCTGTTTTTTTTTGCAAAAATGACACATTATACATGTTACAGAAGTCAAACAAGAGGTAGAGTCTTGCTACCCTGCTACTATAAAATTATGTTGAGAAATAATGGCCCTCTCAACCCTTGATTCTTTCTTAGTCTAATAATTACTGCATATACACAATTGTAGCTTAAATCTTATTTATTGATTTTTCGCTGCATTGGGTCTTCATTGCTGCGTGCGGGCGAGCGAGGGCTACTCTTTATTGTGGTGCACTGGCTTCTCATTGCCGTGGCTTCTCTTGTTGCAGAGCACGGGATCTAGAGCACGCGGGCTCAGTAGTTGTGGCGCACGGGCTTAGTTGCTCCGTGGCATGTGGGATCTTCCTGGACCAGGGCTCGAACCAGTGTCCCCTACATTGGCAGGCAGATTCTTAACCACTGCGCCACCAGGGAAGCCGCTTAAATCTTGGAAGTATAAGATAAACTTATTTTCAAAACTATTTTTTTAAATTTTTCAAGATGAAGCTTACTGAACTCCCCTTCCCCACCATTTATTATGAAATGTTGGTCTTTCTTTTACATTAGTTTGTACAAGTGGACTTTATCTAGTATCAGTTATACAATGAGGACGTCTAGTACATATTAAGGTGACTTATTTAGGAAAAAATAAAATAAGATTTGGAAATTGCTGAAATAATTTGATGTGGTTAGATACATACTTTGGTGGGTTTTTGTTTATGTTTTTGTTTTTATGTTTTATTCTGTGCCTTTGTATCAACTGTGCCTCTTCTCACAAACAAGTGGAGAGACAGTCAATGCTCTCAGATGGGCTATTTATTTATACAAATAAGAATTTTTTCAAATGTTATTGACAGTGTATTTTCTTCTTTCACATATTGTTACTTCATGTTTTCTTCCACTTTTCTACTGCTGTTCTTTTTAAGCTGAAAAGAAAGAGCCCATTATATATCAAGGCTATAACTCCTTGTTTTACATATACATTGCAAATGTTTTCCATGTTATTTGTCTTTAAATTTTTGTTATGGTGTAAACATATTTTGCATATGATTGTCAATAAATCCATCCATTTCTTTGTTGTTCCTGTCTTTTTTTGACAGTTATAGAAAATTATTCTCTATATAATTTATTTCTCTTTTTGAATGTTTTGGTCAAGTCTCTAGATGACTAAATTGTTCTATGGTTGTACAAAGACCACTTTGCTCTACTCTCTTGGTCTTGGAGACCCTAAATTTCCTAATGCTTATTTTGATTGTTTTACCTATCAAAATGTTGCTTCCTCAGTAACAAGTAACTAGGAGGATATTATTCTTGGTTGAACCAAATTCACAGTAGGTGATTAAAAAAGGTGATTATTCACTGGTAAAGTTTCTCACAGGATAAAGGAAAATTAAATAAAGACACTTAGGTGGTATAGAATAAGTATCTTTGGGAAAACTTTTTTTTTCAAGAAATGATGTACCCACATGTTGAAGAGTCCAGGCTCTGCATCAGACAACATGAATCCAAATTCTAGTTCCAACACTTCATTAAATGACTTGTTCTCTCTTGGTTTCCTCATCTATAAAATGGGGATAACAACCCTCAGAGAGTGGTTTGAATGGTTGAAGAAGATATTGTATCTCTGTAATATTGTAAGCATGCATTACAATTTTTAAAATAATAACATTATTTAAATAAGTAATATAAATCATGAAAATATTTATTTTTCTATTTCTGAATAGGTGAATACCTCACTCATCTTTTCTATGATTGATGTATAACTGACATACATTATATTAGTTGCAAGTGTACAACATAATGATTTGTTATTTGTATACACTGTGAAATAATAAGTCTAGTTCACATCTGTCATAACACAGCTATAAAATATTTTATCTTGTGATGAGAAATTTTAAGATCTACTCACCTAGCAACTTTCAAATATGTAATACAGTGTTATTAACTATAGCCACTATGCTGTACATTACATTCATAGGATTTATTTGTTTTATAACTGGAAGTTTGTACCTCTGACTTCTTTTACCCATTTTGCCCACCTTCCACCCCTGCCTGTGGTAACCACCAATGTGATCTTTGTATCTGCATCCAGGAGCCTTTTTTTTTTTTTTTAAGATTCCACATATAAGTGAGATCATATGGTATTTGTCTCTCTCTGTCTGCTCTGTCTGATTTATTTCACTTAGCATAATACTCTCAAGGTCCATCCATGTTGTCAAAAATGGCAAAGTTTCATTCTTTTTTATGGCTGAATTATATTCTATTGTGTATATGCCACATTTTCTTTATCCATTCAGCCATCAGTGGACACTTAAGTTGTTTCCATATCTTGGCTATTGTAAATAATGCTGCAGTGAATATGGGGGTGCATATTCAAGTTAGTGTTTTTTTTATTTTTTCTTTTGGCTGTGTTGTGTGGCTTGTGGGATCTTAGTTCCCCAACCAGGGATCGAACCCTGGCCCTCGGCAGTGGAAGTGCGGAGTCCTAACTACTGGACCACCAGGGAAGTCCCTCAAGTTAGTGTTTTCATTTTCTTTGGATAAACATCTAGAAGTGGGATTGCTGGATTGTATAGTAGTTCTATTTTTAATTTTTTGAGGAACTTTCATATTGTTTTCCATAGTGACTGCACTGATTTACATTCCCATCAACAGTGCACAAGGATTCTATTTCCTCTACATCCTTTCCTGCACTTGTTATTTCTTGTCTTTTTGATAATAGCCATTCTAACAGGTGTGAGGTGATAATCCTTGAGGTTTTGATTTGCCTTTTCCCTGATGATTAGTGATGTTAAACATCTTTTATTGTATCCATTGGCCATCTGTATATCTTCTTTGGAAAATGTCTATTTAGATTCTCTGCCCATTTATAAATCAGATTGTATTTTTTTTCTTTTTTTTTGCTGTTGAGCTGTATGAGTTCTTTATATATTTTGCATATTAACCTCATATCAGGTATATAATTTGAAAATGTTTTCTCCCATTCAGTAGGTCACCTTTTTATTTTGCTGATGGTTTCCTTTGCTGTTCAGAGGCTTTTTAGTTTGATGTAGTCCCACTTTTTTTCTTATTTCCTTTGCTTTTGGTGTCAAATCCAAAATATCATCACCAAGGAGTTTATTGCCTATTTTTAACTCTAAGAGATTTTTGGTTTCAGGTCTTACATTCAAGTCTTCAATTCACTTTGAGTTAACTTTGTGTATGAGGTAATATAGTGGTTCGGTTTCATTACTTTTTATGTGGCTGTCCACTTTTCCCAACACCATTTACTGAAGAGATTGTCCTTTCCTCATTGTATATTCCTGGCTCCTTTGTCATGAATTAATTGAGCATACATATGTGGCTTTATTTCTGGGATCTCTATTATGTTCCATTGATCTGTGTGTCCGTTTTTATGCCAATATCATACTGTTTTGATTACTATAACTTTGTAATAAAATTTGAAATCAGAGAGTATGATGTTTCCAGCTCTGTTCTTCTTTATCAAGATTGCTTTGGCTATTCAAGGTCTTTGTGGTTCCATACAAATTTTAGGATTGTTTTTTCTATTTCTGAAAAAATGACATTGTAACTTTGACAGAGATTGCATTGAATCTGCACGTTGTTTTGGTAGTAGGGACATTTTTTTTTTTTTAAAGATTTATTTATTGATTGATTGATTGTTATGCTGGGTCTTCATTTCTGTGCGAGGGCTTTCTCCAGTTGCGGCAAGTGGGGGCCACTCTTCACCGCGGTGCGCAGGCCTCTCAGTATCGCGGCCTCTCTTGTTGAGGAGCACAGGCTCCAGACGCGCAGGCTCAGTAGTTGTGGCTCACGGGCCTAGTTGCTCCGTGGCATGTGGGATCTTCCCAGACCAGGGCTTGAACCCATGTGCCCTGCATTAGCAGGCAGATTCGCAACCGCTATGCCACCAGGGAAGCCCCAGTAGGGACATTTTAACAGTATTTATTCTTCCAATCCATAAGCATGGACTATCTTTCCATTTATTTGTGTTCTTTAATTTCTTTCATCAATGTCTTATAATTTTCAGTGTATAGGTCTTTCAGCTCCTTGGTTAAATTTATTCCTAGGTATTTTATTCTTTATGATACAATTGTAAATGCAATTGTTTTCTTGCTTTCTCTTTCTGATTGTTTGTTAATAGTGTATAGAAATGCAACAGATTTCTGTATATTGATTTTGTGTCCTGCAACTTTACTGAATTCATTTATTAGTCCTAACAGTTGGTAGAATCTTTAGGGTTTTCTGTATACAATATCATGTCATCTGCAATAGTGTCAGTTTTACTTCTTCCTTTCCAGTTTGGATGTCTTTTCTTTCTTGCCTAATTTATCAGTTACTTATGTTGAGTTGCTCTCAATGTCTTGAAGACTATAGAGAAACAGAAAATTTTTCTAATGATGCTTTCTAAGAATGCCCTTGTTTAATGGCTCCCTCTGCTGGAGAGAGTCTGCACTGTTTGTTGTTATCAGCTACAACTTGTGCAGGGACAAGCTAGCCAAGTTCCTAGAAATATCTGGAATTTTCCAGGAAATGAAATTTCCTGAAACCACTGCTAGCTGCATTGTGAGGGGGCTGGAGATAGGGTTGTCCTGCGCTTTCAACATTGCAGACATCTTCTGTTAAAATGAGGGCACTGATTGGGAAAAACAACATCTTGAAAACTAGAATGGGGACATAGGGGAAGATTCCAATCAAACTAGGCATATGAAACTCTAGATTCTATCGAGTCCTTTTTGCCATTAGAAGTATCCCTGTGACCCCTGTGTGAGGAGGTTAACTTTGTTTTGCCTGAAGAAACTGTAATGGCCTTCCTTAAGCAGAAGAGTCCTGAGGTGAGTGAACAGGGGACTAACTTGAATCAACAGACCACTGTCCCCTCAATCAATTCCTAGACATGAGTCAGTTTACAGAGCCAGAACCTCTTTAATTAAGGGTTGGGGGGCAAGTCACTTGAGGAAGGGCCCTGCTAAACTGGCAAACTTTTTATAGTTAATTTTTTCCCCACGTTTCCCCAAAGAGATCTATGACAGTTTACCTGGGTGACTGCGCATTGCGAAAAGAATCAGACTTTGGGGGAGTTATGGGCACTGACTCTGACCTGACACTAATTTCAGGAGACCAAGGACATCACTGTATTACACTAGTCAGAGTAGGTCAATATAAGGAGATCAGATGATCAATGAAGTTTTGGCTTAGATCTGCCTCACAGTGAGTCCAGTGGGTCCCAGAACCTATCGTGTGGTTTTTCTCCCAGTTCTGGAATGTAAAATTGGAATAGACCTACTGGACAACTGGCAGAGTCCCCACATTGATTCAATGACCTGTGGAGTAAGAGTTGTTATAGTAGGAAAAACCAAGTGGAAGCCACTTAGAACTGCCTCTTTCAAGGAAAATAGTCAACCACACTACTGAAGGGAACACAGAGACTACTGCCACCATAAAGGACTGAAAGAAACAGGGGTGGTGATTTCCAACAAACCCTCATTCAATGCACCTATTTGTCCTGTGCAGAAGAAAATGAATCTTGAAGAATGACAGTCAATTATTGTAAACTTAACCAGGTGGTGACTCTTATTGCAGCTGCTATTCCAGATGTGATTTCATTGCTTGAGGAAATTAACACATCCCCTGGTACCTGATATGCACCTATTGACTTGGTAAGTGCTTTTTTCTCAATATCTGTTAGTTAGTAAAGACTACCAGAAGTTGAGATTACATAGCAAGACTTTAATGCCATTTGGGCAGGTAAGCTTCTGCACCTCTGTTGTGCTCAGCTGTGTTTTCTTCTTCCTCTCATTTCACCTTTGTCTTCTCTTTTTTCCTCTCCCCCTCCTCCTGCCTCCTTCGTGTTGGCCTCCTTTTATCTTTTCCTTTCTCAGATTATCCTTCCAGGTATTCATAATAAATTTATATTTTGTACAAGGATTTTGTTGTATCAGGTTTTGAATCCTCACTGAATCTGACTGGCTTTTATTTTCCTCTCCAAAATCAGGTTTTTGTTCCCAACATCTTTCCCCATCATGTCCAGTCACTGTTTTGGTTTTGGAACCATCAATATCAATTGTACAAATGGTTTTTGCTAACCAACACCAGGTATATCTGATGTTCAGATGGGTTCCAATAAAAGCAATAAAAACAAAAGTTTGCTTTCAGCTGGCAAGGCCAGCAATACATCTTCACTGTCCTACCTCAGGGATATATCGCCTCTCCAGACTTATAATTTAGTCTGCAGAAATCTTGATCACCTTTCTGTTCCACAAGATATCACACCAGTCCATTTTTTTTTTTTTAATTTTATTTATTTATTTATTTATTTATGGCTGTGTTGGGTCTTCATTTCTGTGCGAGGGCTTTCTCCAGTTGTGGCAAGTGGGGGCCACTCTTCATCGCGGTGCGCGGGCCTCTCACTATCGCGGCCTCTCTTGTTGCGGAGCACAGGCTCCAGACGCGCAGGCTCAGTAATTGTGGCTCACGGGCCTAGTTGCTCCGCGGCATGTGGGATCCTCCCAGACCAGGGCTCGAACCCGTGTGCCCTACATTGGCAGGCAGATTCTCAACCACTGCGCCACCAGGGAAGCCCCACACCAGTCCATTTTAATGATGATGTTTTGCTGATTGGACCTAGTGAGCAAGAAGTCTCAGCTAATCTAGACATATTGGTAATTTGCATGTCAGAGGGTGGGAAATAAATCCAACAAAAATTCAGGGGCCTTTGACCTTAGTGAAATTTCTAGGAGTCTAGTAGTGAAGGGCATGTCAAGTTAACTCTCCTAAGGTGAAGAAGAAGTTGATGCATCTTGACCCTCCTACAACCAGTTTTGGAGGCAGTATATGTTCTAAATCAGAATACATGATATCATTCTGTTTTTCCCATAGCCAGGAGTCAAGAACCCAGGAATCAAGGAGTGGAAATGAGAGTGGCACCACACTATTACCTCTATCGATTCACTGGAAAAACTTTTGCTTCCTATCCCTGTGACCTTAGTATGCTTTCCTGGTCTATAGGTCTTAGTCCCAAAAGGAGGAATGTCTCCATTGGGACCACAGCAGTGATTCCATTAAACTGGAAGTGAATACTGCCACCTAACCAGTTTGGGTTTCTCATGCCTCTGAATCAATGGGTGAAAAAGGGAGTTACCATTACTGACTGGGTTAATTGATTCAGATTCTAAGGAAAAATTGGACTGCTACAACACATTAGAGGAAAGGAAAAGTATGTCTGGGATACAGGAAATTCCCATGACATTTCTTAGTACTACCACATCCTGTGATTAAAGTCAAGGAAAATTACAACAGCTCAATTCAAGCAGAATTTGTGGAATGAATGTTTCAATCGCTCTACCAGGCAAAGAATTACAACCAGCTGGGGTGCTTGCTGAGGGCCAAGGGAATATGGAATGTATAGTGGAGGAAGGTAGTTGTAAATACCAACTATGATCATGTGACCAGTTGCAAAATGAAGACTGTAATTGTTATAAGTATTTCTGCATTATTTTGTTATGAATATGTGAATGTATGTATATTTACACATAATATTTGTTGTTTTCCTCCCTTATCTTCATATCATATGTTAAATAAGATGTATTTATAGTAGTTAACTTTAATCTCAGTATTTAAATTACATGATTATCAAGGAGAAGACTGAACGTTGCCCAAGGACTTTGCATCTTCTTCTGTGGAAAGGTTAACATGTTTTTAGTTGTATGCAAGATAGTTGTATCATATTAGGCAGAAGCATAACTTTGTTATTGTCTTCATTTGGAGATTAAGTATGGTTTAAGAAGATTAAATATGGGTGCCAAACTGACAAAGCATGGGATGTGATGGTAAGTTGTATGTGTCAACTTGGTTATGGCTAAGGTATAGCACTCTGTTATTCAACAAACACTAATCCTGGTGCTGCTGTGAAGGTATTTTGTATATCTCATTATCATCTATAATAAATAGGCTTTAAGCTAAGAATATTATTCAGAGGTAACCTGGGTGGGCCTGATCCAATCAGTTGAAAGGCCTTAAAAACAGAACTGAAGTTTCCTGAGGAAGAAGAAATTCCTTCTGTGGACTGAAGCATCAACTCCTGCTGGAGAGTTTTCAGCCTGTCCTTCCAATCGTCTGGTTATAAATTTTAGATTTGCCTAGCCAGCCTCCATAATTGTGTAACCTAATTCTTTGCAATCTATCTATCTATCTATCATCTATCTATATCTTAAATTATCTATCATCTGTTTATTTTTAGCTCCCACAATGCATAAGCAAATTTCTTGCAATAAATTTCTCTGTTTCTGTATAGCTATCTATCTATCATCTATCTATATCTATCCTACTAGTTTTGTTCCTCTGGTGGTACCCTGGCTAATTCAACTCTCTTCATTGAGAATTCTGGTGACCCTTCTTCACCACAAGAGGAATGTCTCCTGTCTAATGAGTGGCTCACGGATCCCTTCTGCTGTTTACACAGGGCCACCAATTGGGAACAAGTAAAATCCATAGCAATCAGGCCCCATGAATCATGAGGTCCTGGCCATGGGGCCCCATGTATCCTTTCAGGCTGCCACTAGAGGGTGACATAGGGTCTTTGAATAAATCAAATTTGATTGTTTATAGTTATCTTTTTATATATTAATAAATTAGTTGGGATTTTTTATCTATGACTGAGGTTGACCTTTATTTCTTTTCTTTATTTATATCCTTTTGGGTTGAGCGTCAGAATTTTTTTGATGTATAAAACAATTTGGGATATTTTGCAAATAATCTCTGAAAGAGATTGTGGAAGATTTGCTTTACTTTTTTTTTTTTCCAGGGCCTGGAATTTTGTAGAAAGTTATAATTTATAGATTCAATTTTATTATAGTTAAGAAAAAAAAATTTAAGTTTCTTCTTGTATGAAGTTTTGTAAGTTGTGTTTATTTTTCTAGAAAATGTGCCATCTAAATTTTCAAGTTTATTGTCATAACATTGTTTATATTATCCTTTTATCTTTTTAACGTGGACAAAATCTGCTGAAATGTACCCTTTTTATTTTTGAGATTGCTTATATGTGTTTCCATCTTTTTATCTTTATCAATCTAAAAGTAGCTTTAACAATTTAATTGGCTTTAAAAAATGCAACTGTATTTCATATCTCTATTTCATGTTCAATTTATTATTTTTGCTCTTAATTTGGTAATTTCTTTCTCCTTTATCTCGATATAATTTGCTACTTTTCATATTTTTGTACAAATGTTCAGATCATTGATATTCAGCATTTTCAGAATATGCATTTCTTTTTTTAAAAATTTTTTTAATTTAATTTATTTTTTTATACAGCAGGTTCTTATTAGTTATCCATTTTATACATCAGTGTATACATGTCAATCCCAATCGCCCAATTCATCACACCACCACCCCTACCCCCTGCTGCTTTCCCCCCTTAGTGTCCATACGTTTGTTCTCTACATCTGTGTCTCATTTTCTGCCCTGCAAATCGGTTCATCTGTACCATTTTTCTAGGTTCCACATACATGTGTTAATATATGATACTTGTTTTTCTTTTCTGACTTACTTCACTCTGTATGACAGTCTCTAGATCCATCCACGTCTCTACAAATGACCCAATTTTGTTCCTTTTTATGGCTGAGTAATATTCCATTGTATATATGTACCACATCTTCTTTATCCATTCATCTGTCGATGGACATTTAGGTTGCTTCCATGACCTTGCTATTGTAAATAGTGCTGCAATGAACATTGGGGTGCATGTGTTTTTTTGAATTATGGTTTTCTCTGGGTATATGCCCAGTAGTGGGATTGCTGGATCATATGCATTTCTGATATATATTTTCCTATAAGCACAACTTTAGATATGACCTCCAAGTTTTGATATACATTATCACTCAGTTAAAATTATTTTGTAATTATTATTGTGATCTTTTAATATGATCCAGACTATTTTCAAACAAATAAATTTTTTCATATTATATTTTTGTTACTTTTTCCTTTCTTAATATTGCTTAGTGATATTGCTAAGATACATATTTTATGATTTCAATCTTTTGTAATTTGTAGAGCTCTTTTCTTTTTTTAATAGCCCAGCTGAAAGTCCATTTTATAAATGTCCTTTGTATAATTGAAAAGAAAACTGCAATTGTTTCATGTACTGCTCTTGATAGGTCATTTCTGTTAGACTTGTTAATTTTTTTTCAAATCTTTCACATACTTTAAAATTTTTTGTTTGTCTTAGCCATTGTTGAGAGACTAGTTATTGTTTTCCTTGTTTTAAAATATACCCTGACAATCTTGTTTATTTGTAGCATTTGTTGACTTACATTCAACATAATTACTTTTATATTTGGGTATAAATCTCTCAGCAGTTGCTTTCTTAAAAATGAGTATTGAGAAGTCAAAGGGAGTTTTTGTTAAAAAAAATAGAAAGTATATGAGAACAATCAAAGAACTCTTCTTAATGGAATTAACCAAAATGCATTGTTATGTATAACACTGACTGCTCTTGTAAGAAATTGGGTTATGTTAGTGCGGGTTCCCAGATGCTCCCCAAAACATGGTGGATTTGTGGGGTCAGACTGCGATAGGGACTTGACAGAGGTGGATTTCTCCTTAAAATGAATGAGAATAAAAAGTGTCAGGAGAAGGGTGGGTACCTGAGAGAGAGGCACCAGAAAAGTGATGACCTGAATGGTTGGAGATGGGGGAGAGTTGAGACCATCAAGGGCAGAATACAAAAGAGTCTTGGGGGAAAAAAAATCACACTTGGAGTATGATGTGCACTTCTTTCTCTATATGTCACCTTTACCCTTACTGTATCAGTTTTTGCTAATATTTGTGAAAGACATCAATTAGGTAAGGGAAGTCTAGGCTCAGCCCCCAGCAGATATTGATTCTATATTGGTCCTGCAGTCTTCCCACTTTTCTACATCGATTATGTAAACTCAGAGAGACAACCAAGACAGAAACTCTTAGAAAATAATAAGATATCATTCTTCTCAGGGGATAGATTGCACAAGGCAGGCGTAGTATGGATAGGAGCTCTCAGACCATCTAAGTATGGTTTAGGGCTCCAGAATGAAATCTAAACACAGAAGATTCAATGGCCATGATTTATTAAAAGATTTCAGGATACTTGCAGAAAGAGAGTATTTTACCAATATTAATCAGTCACCCTCCCATATCAGGTGTAATCAGAGGGAGAAGTTGACTTGGATTTTGGACAAGTGGTTTAATTTTCTTATGTCATTGATTCCTAATTGAGAAAAACAAAAGTAAAAACTAGACTCCATACCACACAGAATTATTGTGAGTTTCACATAGGATAATGTATATAAAATCACTTTGTGTATGATAATACAACACATACATACACACACACACACACATCTCACCCTTTTGGCATTGACCATTTGATCTTGTATGCTAAAGGTTGGAGATACCAAAGTCTAATCTCTTAAGGGTTTTCCCCAAGGACTAGTTCTACTCAGCCTCACATAAGATGATAACATAAGTGATTTGAACACTTGTGATAGATTCTCTTGATTTCCAAGCTTGGAGAGCTTGACCCAAGACTGGCTTTCTTTTCTAAAAAAGTGATGGATTTACTTTCATTCTTTCCTGTATCCTTTTTCCTCACATGATATGTGGAGTTCCAGGGCCCTAGCACAGCTTGGGTTGACATTGAGTAGGAGAAACCACAGGGAAGGCAACATGAAGAAAGCCCTAGGGCGAGAGTAAAAGGATGTGGTGAAGTCAGGGATATCGGGAAATATGAATCCTGCTAGGATGGCTGGGTCCTCCAGTTCCTGTTCTGCTTCTGGCTGGAGCTTGTATCTTCTGTCTCTTGCAGCCACCGGAACAAGCTCTACCTTAAGGGCGCCTGCTGGCAGCTCTTGCAGTAAGACCTCTGCTGTAGCAATGGTGGAAGCTGGGCTGCTGTGTAAGGAACTTGTGGGGGGAACTTCTTTGGCCTCCACAACTCTGTGTCTTTAGCTTTCTCTAGCTCTGGTGTCCACCCTCTCAGCAAACACTTCGAAGTCACTAACCACCCCTGCTGAGCACTCTCTAGTTCTGGTCTTTTTGTCCCCTCTTTTCCTGAGTGCTCTATAGGGCCCTTCTGTCCTTACTGGTTCCTATCTCAGCTCTGATCTATTCTCCCTCACTATCTCCCCTCTTCTCATTTTGTCATAACTTCACTCTGGGTCTTGCTCCCAAAGAGCTCCTTTTACTCAATCATTGGGCTTCCCCTGCCACCAGACACCACTCTGACATTGGTCAGCACATACTGACAAATCAATTTCCTTGTGCCCCACCAATGGTCTTATAACCTCTGCCTTGAGTCTTCTTGGACACTGGGTTCTGCTAATCTTTCATGTGTTCTTTGTTGACCTTCATAATTGTTTTATGAACACCACTGTGTCCATAAAATAAAACATGTTTTTTTTGTTGTTGGGCTGTAGTACCAACATGCCACAATGTAAATGCTTTGCTCACTAGTTTATACACAATGTCCAACTCAGCATGTATAAGGTGGTTTGTGTTATGAGATAATATGCAAGAAAACTTGTAAGGATATAATCAAGGTAAAGAGGTGAGCATAAACATCACAAAAATGTTTGTCTCTGAAACACTTAACCCTTCTTATAAACTCCTTCGGTATTTATAGGATTCTCTTTCTATATGAGTCACAGAGCAGAAAAAATACTTGGGTTTTCAGTTGACTTTTAATGACCTAACAATTAGACCTCCATCATCTGAGTCTTTTTCTTTTGCACCCCATCTCCCTAGCCACGTATCAGCATTTTACTTCTGTGATCTCTTAGAGAAAACTTAATATAATAAATATTTTTTGAGTAGTTATTATGTAGTAGGTAATTTAAAAGGCACTAGAAATATAAAAACAGATATTGGGTCTTTATGTGATTTACAGTCAAGTGAGGGCAGAGGACATTAATCAAATATTCACTCAAAAGACTGGTGTAGGTAAAACCTAAAATGTGGTAAGTGCTGGGGAGGGGAATATAATGTCAGAATATTTGACCTTGTCATGGAGCTCAAGGAAAAGCTCTTAAAAACTGAGCAGAGATATAGAGAATATTTGGGAGGTAACCTGATGGAGAAGAGAAGAAGGAGAATTTCAGGTCTAGAGAACAACTTCTGTGAAGGCAATGTGGTGAAATACAGCATGAGTTCCGAAAATTAGTTTAATGGAGTTGTGGTCCTGAGAGTTTGGGTGTTTGGTGTAGGAAGAGACAGAATAAGTAAGGAAAGGTTAAACCTGATAGGGATTTCTAGGCCATGTTATGGAATTTGGTATTATTATAAGGAAGATATTGAGGTATTTTTTAAAGGGAAGATTGCATTGTCAGTATATATTTTTTAAAATATCACAGAATTCAAGGCAGGGAATGATTGAAATGGAAGAAAAGTAAAACAGGAAGATGTTGTTATTGCAGTTATTTAATATTTTAGTACCTTTGTATTAAGATCATGAAAGGGGTGATGGAGAGAGGAGGACAAGTTTGAGAGAGATTTTATAAAAAAATAAATAAAACTTGGTGATATGAGATGGAAAGGGGATAGCAGCCTAGAGGTGTATGTGTGAGAGAGGGTAATAACAAGACCACAGCTGGTTTATAGATGGCATAATTGTCTTGTATGGCATACCCTTTATTGAGATATGGAGTGCTGGAAGATGGTTCCTTTTATGATGAAATTTTATGAATTATTTTTATATGTTGAGTTCAGAGTACCTTTGGGATTGTAGATTTGCTGTGTTAAACAGGCAGGACAGTATACAGGTCTAGTGATCAGGGAATGATCTGGGCTAGAGATATAACTTTGATAGGCATTGCATTGTATGTGGTAGTTGAAATCATGAGAACGTAGGTGATTAGCTAAGGATATCATAGAGGGAAGATGCAGAAAGGATAAAGACTGAAGTTCCAAAAATACTGGCAAAACGAGACGGATGATTGAATAACTACATTGATCATTCTCATGCAAAAATCTATTCATCATATCTACTCATTTTCTAAAACATTTTATTTTCTCTATTGCCCTTTCCACACTTCTGAGAAATAGTACTATACCCACATGAATCATAAATGGACACACACACACACACACACACACACACACACCCCTCTAGGACACAGGCAACCCTCTGAACTTTCTTATGATCTGATCTCAAGCTTCATGTGGTGTCTCTCAGTCAGACAAATAGAGACCAATTTTCTGCCGAGTGGATTACAGTTGACAAATCCACTGATGAAGTTTCTCACAACTTTCTTCAGCTATCGCAGTATAAGACACCAGGACACATTTCATACTCCTGGTCCGTGGCTTATTTTCTTTCTTTGAAAACCTATAGAAAGAAAGCAAATGGTTACCTTTACGTCAGCCATGAATATATGCATATGTCAAGAGACTTAAAAGGAAATATTTTTTAATTTTTTGATGAAAATATAATCAAACAATTTAAATACTCAACAGTATGATGGGTAAAGCAATTCTTCCCACTTTTAGCTTTATTTCTCCAAACCTGTCTCCAGAGAAGTTAATAGTTCATTAGAGATAGCTAAAATATTACCTCTGACTTTTTTTATCATTTAAAAATTGATCACTGTAAGAAATAAGCAGAAAGTTACGTTTTGTAAACTAAACGTGCACTCATAAGAGAGTTTATACTTGCTAATTTACCTTTTAGATAAAAAGACAAAATCAGGCAGCGGGGCAAATCCTGTTTCTCACATAAATCTTCTGAGTGGCTGGAGGGAGATTTCTTTTCTTTCTCAACTTTCTGTGTGAACCATTTTATAGAAATATTTATCAGACTGTAAGAGTCAGGAAATTTATACCTGTTCTATCAGTTCAGGGCCAACAATGTCAAACATCTCTATCTTGTCACATACAATATGGGATTAAAACCACAAAAAATGCAACAAACTTACAGCTGAGGGTCAAAACTGCTATTGTCCACCCAGGTCCATAATTCCTCTCCAGGAGGGATCCTCAAACCAACCCAATAAGAGGCTGAAGCATGTAGGTTCTGCCATAGGAAAGTCTAAAGAGAATAGGAAATGTTACATGAAACAAAGTGATTCTGACAGATGCAAGAAAAATATCACAAGTGCACCTTCTATGTGCTTGGCACTGCACTGGAAGCTGGGAATGAACAGGTTAGACATGCTTCATGCTTTCAAATAGATCACAGTGGAGGGAAAAACTACTGCAACTCGATGGGATGACCGTTAAACAACAATTACATACAATGTTAGTAGATACCAAAGCTGTGGAGTCTAGCTCCCTGATTTGAGTCTTAGCACTACTATTTACTACTACACATCTTTGCACAGTTATTCAATCTTTTTACTTCTGTATTTTTCCAATCACTAAAATTCAGATTATAATAGTACTATCTCAAAGAACTATTATTGTTTTGTTAATAAATAATATTATTAAACTCTGCCTGGCATATAATAAATGCTCCTTGCATAAATGTTAATGATTACTACTAAATACAAGTATGAAATAATATCTAGACGCAAGAGAATACACAGGGAAAGTTACGGAAAGAAAGCAATCTCTGAGCTGATGGGACACATACTGTTCATAGGTTTTTTTGTTTGTTTTTGTTTTTTTTAAAGTTTTTTTGGTGTGGACCATTTTAAAATCTTTATTGAATTTGTTACAATATTGCTTCTGTTTCATGCTTTGGTTTTTTGGCCACGAGGGATGTAGGATCTTAGCTCCCGACCAGGGATCGAACTCACACCCCCTGCATTGGAAGGCGAAGTCTTAACCACTGGACTGCCAGGGAAGGCCCTGTTCATAGGTTTTTAATGTCTCTTTTTGTACAGTGACATAACCCCTGAGCCAAAGTATATGGCCAGCCACAATAAAGGTAATATTTCCCAGCCTCCCTTTTGGCTAAGTGTGACAATGTGACCTAATTTCTGACTAATGGGATAGAATGAACAAATACTGAAATTCTAATTAAGCATTTAAAGAGTAAGTTCATATCCTTCTATTCATCATTTTCTTCTCCCCTGATGGCTAGACTGTGAACTGTGATTGGTTCTAGTGGTGAACCAATCAGAAACAAGTAGACACAGCACCCTACTGATGGGAGCAGAAATCTCACAGCAGTTTAGACTACAATGTGAGTGACATAACTTATTACATATATTCTAAGATAGATCTTTCCCCTATTTTAACACTTTGACTTTGGAAACATTGAACAATCTATGGCTTATGGTAGTTGAATTGGCAGCTTAGTTTTTGCTTTTTAATTGCACTATTTCTTTTAGGGGTACTAATGATACATCTTATAATTGAAAGTGTCTTAGATTCAATGAATAAAGTAAACATCCACTTGTTTCAGCTACAGCAATTCTGGAACTCTGTCACATGCAGCTTAACTCATATGCTAAATGACAAAGCTGTTTGTTGGAAAATAGTCATTAGGCATATAAAAGAGAGAATGGTGTTTCTCCACTGAATTATCTTTGCACTATGGTCAAAAGAGATCAGTTGACTATATTTGTGTGGGTCTATTTCTGGCCTCTCTATTCAGTTTTGTTGATCTATAAATCTCTTCTTTGCCAATACTATACCATATTTATTAATTTAGCTTTATAGTAAGGCTTGAAATTGAGTAGTGTAAGTCTTTCATTCTCCTGCTTTCTTTGGGTTAGTTTGCTCTTTTCGTAGGTTTTTTTTTTTTTTTTTAAGTAGAAGCTTAGAGTAATGATTCTACATTATCTTCTTTTCAAATATAAGCATTTGATGCTATAAATTTCCCTTTAAACTGCTTAAATTGAAACCCATGAATTTTGACATTATATTGTTATTTTCATTCAACACAAAATATGTTTTAAAAAAATTTGCCCTGATGCTTCCTCTTTGACCCATACATTATTTAGAAGTGTGATGTTTAACTTTCAAATGTGTGGGATATTTCCAAACATCTTTGTGTTTCTAATTTGCAGTTTAATTTTGTTGTGGTCTGAGACATAGTCCGTGTGATATCTGTATTTGTAAATTTTTAGATCCCAAAATATGATCTGTCTTTATGAAAGTTCCTTGGAAAAAAATGTGTATTCTGCTGTTGTTGGATAGTATTCTGTAAAATCAGTTAGGTGTAATTGGTTGATAGTGTTGTTCAGATTTATTTATTTATTTATTTATTTATTTATTTATTTATTATCTACTTGTTTTGTCAGTTACTCAGAGAAGAGTGTTGACATCTCCAACTATAATTGGGGATTTATCCATTTCCCCTTTCAGTTCTATCAGTGTTTGCCTTGTTGCATTCACCTGTATAATGGATCACTATAATGGGCTTTAAGGGCTAGAGGGTAGAATATTATGGGCTAAATTGTGTCTCTTCAAAATTCATTCATTGAAGCTCTAACCCCCAATACTTCATGTGACTGCATTGGGAGACACAGCCTTTGGAGAGGTGAACCTAAAATGTGGCTGTTAAGGTAGATCTTAATCCAATCTGATTGGCATCCTTATAAGAAGAAGAAATTTGGACACACAGAGAGACACAGATGCATGCATACAGAGGAAAAACCATGTGAGCACACAGCAAGAAGGTGGCCATCTACAAGCCAAGGAGAGAGACCTCGTAAGGAACCAAACGTGCCAACACCTTGATCTTGGACTTCTGGCCTTCAGAACTGTGAGAAATAAATTTCTGCTGCTTAAGCCATAAAGTCTGTGGTACTTTGTTTTGTTAACTCTAACAAACTCATACAATCCCTTTATTATTATGTAATACTCCTTTTTGTTCTTGGGAGTGTCTTGTTTTTTCTTATATTTTTATATACCTCATATAGATTGTTGAAAATTGGACATCTGGTCTAGAACAGTAGAGACTGAGTTACATAGTTTTGTGCTTGGAAATGAACACGCAGTTCCTCCTCCTAGGTCTTTAATGTGGAGTTTCAGTCAATCATTAAGTGATGGGCTAGATTTCGTATTTGTTGTTGCTATGGTTACCCTCACTGTTCCACAGGTTTCAAAAATCCTGTAATGATACCTGGTGTTTCGCTGGTTCCCAGCCCCCGACTTCCACCCACAGAGCAACGCCTCCTTAACCTTGACCATTTAATTTTTCCCTGTGCGGGTCTATTCTAATTTTTCTACTGTGTCTCAGAAAGGATCTCTGCACATTCTTATTTCTCTCTTGTCCTTTTCCCAGCAGTATTCTTCTTGACTTCTTATATGAAAGTTGTTGGCTTGGTAGTAAAATGTGGTGAAGGGAGTGGTCTTTCTTGTTCCAATTATGCTTCGGGTTTAGGCAGGCACTGAATCTCTGTGTCTTCAATGTGTGACTTTTCCAGTTCTGCTGTCCCTACCCTGGCTGTAGTTGTTGACCCAGTGTGTATTCTTGCCCCTCCCACAGGAGTATTTTTTCCCCTGGTCCTCTTTCCCACCTACAATGACATTTCATCAGTTCCCTAAGGACAGCAGTGTTTGTTGCCCTTCTCTCCCCACACACACATTAAATTAAGCTTCTGTTCATAGTGCAGATAGCAGACAGGGAGAAGGGTCTTGGTGGAATTTCTTGCTACTTCGGTATTAACTGCTGTTTTCTTTTACCAGATCTGCACCACAATGAACACTTTCTTATGGTTCTTTCCAGTCTTTCTTTGAGAGCCGTTGGGGTCTGTAGAGAAATAGCCTTCAAGAGATTGTAGAATTCCTCAATTTCTGCAGACCTTAGGAGCTTCACACTGTCCTGCCACCCTATACTCCTCCTTAACTCATTTTTTTCAATTATTTTGGCTGAACTCTTCTTTCCCATGTCTGGTGTCTGATTTTTCAATCGCAAGTAAGAGAGGATGTGTTTCCTCTCTCCCACAGGTGCCTGCTGCACCCTAGATTTTGGCTCTGCAATGTCAACTCTCCAATGGATCTGAAAAAAAGCTGGCAATTTAAAGTCAACTTAGCTTTTATTCATTGTAAAAGAGGTAGCAAAATTACTTCCAGATCTTTGCACATGGAGTGAAAGCTATAAATCTCCCTTGCTTTTTTTTTTTTAATGTAAGCTTTTTTTTTTTTTTAAATTTTAATTATTTATTTATTATTTTTGGCTGTGTTGGGTCTTCGTTTCTGTGCGAGGGCTTTCTCCAGCTGCGGAGAGCGGGGGCCACTCCTCATCGCGGTGCGCGGGCCTCTCACTATCGCAGCCTCTCTTGTTGCGGAGCACAAGCTCCAGACGCGCAGGCTCAGCAATTGTGGCTCACGGGCCCAGCCGCTCCATGGCATGTGGGATCCTCCCAGACCAGGGCTCGAACCCGTGTCCCCTTCATTGTCAGGCAGATTCTTAACCACTGCGCCACCAGGGAAGCCCTCCCTTGCTTTTTAAAATACTTTTTCTCACCTCCTCTTGTTCTAACTCTCTCCCGTCCTCCTCCTCTCCTTTCTTTCTTTCTTTTTTTTTTTGCCATGTGAAGATGCATGTGTATTCTAGATGGACTAATAATTTTTTTGGTCACCTTATCTTTAACTTATTTGGGAGCTGGAGAAGTATTTCCTAGACAATTATTTTCTGTTTCATAGAGTAATTATTCTTCTGTAATAGATATTTTACCTGACTTTGGACTTTGGAGAAGTTTCAAATGGAGATACTTATGCAGTAATCCTATGCTGATTCCTTTTGTGTTTGTATTTATCTTTGCAAGGGAACAATTGTGTTTGGCCCATTCATTTGCTTAAGAATGTGAAGAGGTGTAACCTAAATTGGAGGAGGAAAATTCCCATTACTTTGTTGTCTCAGTCCCACTTTTTTTCCAAAATCTGGTTTCTTGATTGCCCAGGAGACATGTTTCTCCTGCATTTCAGCATTTTTCCCTTTGATGGTGAGCAGGAAATAGATAAGTTTTTATGAAATCTTTCATCTACTCTTTCTCCATGCAGTGATTTATTGCCTATTCCTTTCAGGGCATTCTTTTTTTTTTTTTTTTTTTAACATCTTTATTGGAGTATAATTGCTCTACAATGGTGTGTTAGTTTCTGCTTTATAACAAAGTGAATCAGTTATACATATACATGTGTTCCCATATCTCTTCCCTCTTGCGGCTCCCCCCCTCCCCCCCTCCCTCAGGGCATTCTTATCAGATGTTTTCCAGCTTCCCCTTTTTTAAAATTGACCTCTAAGAGAAGAAAAAAGTCTCTTCTTAGTTCTTAATCTATTTTTGGATTTGGTTCATAACTGAACCAATTTGGACTGCATGTGACAAAGAGTTTTACAGTTTGATATTTGGGGTTACACTGGTTACACGGAAGATAGTTTACTTCTCTTTTTGTTTTTCTTGTTGTTGTGGATTTCTGTGAAACTCAGGATTTTTTTCTTTCCCCCTCAAAAGTTTCAACAGCTGCCCTGTTGTAAATAACTCCAGATGGCTGTTGTTCAACCGGGATTGTAAAGCACTGCTAGTCATTGAGTTTTCTGAAACTGAGCCTTTGACATAGCTTGTGATTCCAACATACTAATTCTTATGCTGAACCCTTATTTGATGTTTGCCAGTCGTGGTGGCGCAGTGGTTGAGAGTCTGCCTGCCGGTGCGGGAGACATGGGTTCGAGTCCTGGTCCGGGAGGATCCCACATGCCTTGGGGCGGCTGGGCCCGTGTGCCACAGTTACTGGGCCTGCGCTCTAGAGCCCACGAGCCACAGCTGCTGAGCCCTCGTGCTGCACCCACTGAAGCTCATGTGTGTAGAGCCCGTGCTCTGCAGCAAGAGAAGCCACCGCAATGAGAGGCCTGTGCGTCGCAAGGAAGAGCAGCCCCCGCTCGCCGCAACTAGAGAAAGCCTGCGTGCAGCAGCGAAGACCCGACGCAGCCAAAAAATAAAAAATAAATAAATAAATTTATAAAAATGAAATCAATACTGGCCTTATTTAGAAGGTTTAGTGTCCAACCTACTTGTAGCAAAATTTCAATCTAAATTAAGCCAGAGCTAGAAAAATACTATTTTTCTTCAACAAAGAGCAGAACCTAATGAGAAGGATTATGCTGTATTTCCTTTCCCCCAACATCATCTTTAATTTCAGCTGCCATGCAATCTGATTACAACGCTTGTGAGCAATGGATTAAACATGGGAGATGAGATAGATATTTTATGTCATACATTTAAAATGAAATCTGGTAAACAGTGGGGATCCCTTGTAGAGAAGAACTTAGGTATATAATACCAAATGAATTCCTCTTATACCTAGCCAAAACAAAAAAAGAAGCCTAAGGTAATAATATAGTTCAATGATTCATTCAACCAATAATTGTGTAGTTAATAGCAATGAGGTTTAAAAAATTTATTTCACAGAAATTTTCAAATTTGTAACACAAAGAAGGTATTGCAGTTGCGAAGGATGCTATAATCTCCAAATTTTATATCTCACCATATCAATGATGTCTCGGATCACCATAAGATGTGAATTTTTCATGACACAGTCATTTTTACTTTCATTCCAAGATTTCTCACTTTCAGCAACCCAGTAACATTTCCCCCCATGTAGCTTCCAGTCTTCAGAGGGGCATGATTTCCTAGCAGTAGAAGAGTTGAAAGAAACTGGAAGGAAAAAGGATAAGTAATTAAAAGGAACTTGTGACTGTATCCCTAATACTGTGTGTATACTAATTAAAGCTTCTCAAAATGTGTTAAATTATGGCCTAAGCTTTCTTTGACAAAAGTAAGTGCTTTTCTCTGGGTGGATTTGGAAAAAATAAAGATTAACAGAATTGCAACATGTGTATATTGTTTCTTTCTCTCTTTCTTGTTTCTTTTTTCTTTCTCCATTTACTACTGGGCATATACCCTGTAGTGGGATTGCTGGGTCATATGGTAATTCTATTTTTAGTTTTTTAAGGAACCTCCATACTGTTCTCCATAGTGGCTGTATCAATTTACATTCCTGCCAGCAGTGCAAGAGGGTTCCCTTTTCTCCACACCCTCTCCAGCACTTGTTTGTAGATTTTCTGATGATGCCCATTCTAACTGGTGTGAGGTGATACCTCGTTGTAGTTTTGATTTGCATTTCTCTAATAATTAGTGATGTTGAGCAGCTTTTCATGTGCTTCTTGGCCATCTGTATGTCTTCTTTGGAGAAATGTCTATTTAGGTCTTCTGCCCATTTTTTGATTGGGTTGTTTGTTTTTTTAATATTGAGCTGCATGAGCTGTTTATATATTTTGGAGATTAATCCTTTGTCTGTTGATTCATTTGCAAATATTTTCTCCCATTCTGAGGGTCTTTTCGTCTTGTTTGTAGTTTCCTTTGCTTTGCAAAAGCTTTTAAGTTTCATTAGGTCCCATTTGTTTATTTTTATTTTTATTTCCATTACTCTAAGAGGTGGATCAAAAAAGATCTTGCTGTGATTTATGTCAAAGAGTGTCCTTCCTATGTTTTCCTCTAAGAGTTTTATAGTGTCCGGTCTTACATTTAGGTCTCTAATCCATTCTGAGTTTATTTTTGTGTATGGTGTTAAAGAGTGTTCTAATTTCATTCTTTTACATGTAGCTGTCCAGTTTTCCCAGCACCACTTATTGAAGAGACTGCCTTTTCTCCATTGTATATCCTTGCCTCCTTAGTCATAGATTAGTTGACCATAGGTCAATACAAGCCTACCTCAAGAAACAAGAAAAATCTCAAATAAAAAATCTAACCTTACACCTAAAGGAACTAGAGAAAGAAGAACAAACAAAACCCAAAGTTAGTAGAAGGAAAGAAATCATAAAGATCAGAGCAGAAATAAATGAAATAGAAACAAAGAAAACAATAGTGAAGATCAGTAAAACTAAAAGCTTGTTCTTTGAGAAGATAAACAAAATTGATAAACCATTAACCAGACTCATCAAGAAAAAGAGGGAGAGGACTCAAATCAATAAAATATTATTTTATTAAGATGAAACAAATTTAGAGTTGGTATCCTTTCCTGATGGATTGAAACTAGGATTCTAGGACCTGTTATAGATACGATTATCTGTAACAATATAAGGATTAGAAAACAAGTTAGACAGAATTTAAAGCTAGAGGTTTATTAAATACCACTGTTACCACCTGTATCAAGGGTATAGGAGTACAGTAATACACTTTTGTTCTGGGGATAATGTCCCACAGAATTTGCCCTGATAGTTTCACTAGTTAAAAAAAATTAAAATTTTTAGAATGTGGTCAAGGGAGCTTGGGAACATCAAAATCTATTTTAAAGTTTTAATGAATTCCTAGAATTTGAATGTACACTATAACATGGACTGGTAAGTCTTTCTAATAGAATTATATATGGATGTTCAAAAAAAGAAAGGTATATCATTTTTCAATATAGAATTAAATTAACGGATTAAAAATAATAAAGAAAACAGCTGGAAAGAAAAAGAAAACAGAAAGGACAAATGACTGAGTGTCTTCTTGACTTTAAAAAGTAGGTAAATACATTCAGATGAGAAAGCAAGATACAGTTTACCATTTACATTTTTTTACATGTAATAACATTAAGAATTGACAAAAAGCTACCTGACATGATCATGAATTTTAAGAATGAAAATATTTTGATCACATTCTGCACCCGCACATGTCCCAAAAGAAGGTAAAAAAAGAAAATGCAATTATTCCAATATAATACCTCTATATTCATTTACAACTCATTATATAAGCTTATTTTTCTCATTTGTCTTGGATCTTTAAATATTTTTGTCAAGGACTGTAATAGGTCCCTGAAAAACAATGATCTAAACCATCCCTCACTTGGGGTAGAGGAATCTCCTCTTTATTCAGATATACCCAAGTAAACTCCACACTACTGTCCATACTTGTTTACTCAGGAATTAGGCAATATAAAATAACATTACCTATTGAGGTCCTTGTTTCAGATTTATTTTGCCCAGTACAGTATTTCTCTTTTGATTCACTATTTACTTTAGTATGTCTTGCAGATTTGAACTGGATAACTAATAAAAGAAGAAACATATTTTCTGTATTAAATACAAAGCAGAAAATCATTGGACTCTAGAGACTCTGAAGTTCATTAATGTGGAAACTCCATAGTAATTTAAATGATTAAAAATTTAGAGGGAAAAACAACATTACTTTTTCCAAGATTTGGATGTTCCTTTGCAAGCATTCTTGTTAATCTTATTAATGTTAACTTTAGGGGAATTGGAAAAATATGATCTGGGACCAGAAAGATACTCATTTGTTTTTCTTCTGGAGTTTTGATATTTATTTTAATAAACTCAAAATAATCAGCTCTGGATATAAGCCTCATTTGGATAGTTTGTGCTTTGTGAGTTCTTATTAACTGTATCAGGTATCATTTGATTCATGGAAAGCGTTTTATGTGTTTTGATTTCAGTTCATGATTCTGTTCCTTTTGAGATTGTGCATGTAAATCCTACACATAGAAGGGTAGGGTGAGCCCAGAGTATTTTTCTACCATGAAGAAGACAGCTGTCTTTCTGATGGCCACTTAACTGAAATTACTTTTGGTAATTTATAATCTCACAATAGTGTGTATTAGGCAATTAAATCTTTAAAATCTATTGTAGTAAAAAACAAATCTGTTTTACTAACAAAAAACTGTTTTGATAACAAACAAATCTATTATCTTATAACAAAAAGAAACATAGCAGAGATAGTTTCTTGTTTTTTGTTTATTGTTTTGGCCCCACTGCCTGGCATGGGGGGATATTAGTTCCCTGACCCGGGATCGAACCCATGCCCTCTGCAGTGGAAGTGTGGAGTCTTAACCACTGGACCACCAGGGAAGTCCTAGCAGAGATGTTTAATGTTAAGTATTTTTGCTTCCTCCCCCCAATGTTAAAGCCCCAATTCAGCTATTGACTAGTTACATTAAACTAGTCAAACCACTTATCACTCTGGGCTTTGGATTGTTCACCTCAACTGGAGGTTTGACCTTGCTGATCTCTAGAGCCCCATTCAGTTCTAGAATTCTATGACTCTGCCTACTGACCTCAAATTACTAATGACATCCATAATTACTAATATCATTCACAAGGGCAACATAGGCAGACACGGCCTTTGTCTGTTCTAGAGTTTGGTTTAATCTGGAAATCTGAATTCCTTAGAATATATATATCATCTGGGAGTTTTTCTCCAAGCATTTATTCAATAAAATATTAAAATAATTGTCACATGAAATTGGGCTATGTTTAGCTATATCCACAGTATATGAGTATACTTTTAAAATACTTGATTGAATTGATTGATTTTAGACAAACTTCCCATCCATGAATACAAGATTGATGATGATGTCCAGTAGTAACTAATATGAATAAGCTTAAACAGAAATATGCTTCGTTATTTAATTTGCTTTCACTGACCACAGTTTCAGAGAAGATGGTGTATAACTCAAGATCAACTGCATTGGGAAATGCATTGTGCATAAAATGCACTTTATGATTTTGGTCATAAAATATAAATCTAATCTCTTTCCTTTATCGATGAAATGAATCCGTAATATGTATTATATCACAAGCTGAAGGTCTATGGAAAATCTCTAATTTTAATTGTGTATCAAATTTCATGCTTTTTGTGGAGTTATAATGTATAGGAACCACTTACAATTACAATAGGTGGTGCTAAAATAATACTTTGGGAAAAATAAATGGTATTGATAATTACTTACCAAAAATGCTCAGCACAATTACTATTACAAGAAGGATGATAATCATTGCACATCCAACTTTCAGGAAAATTCCATGGTGGTGAGAATCTATAAAATTGGATAGATTTCACTAATAAGCCCAGTAAATAATTCCTTAGGTAGTAAGAGGTAGGGAAGGGCTGAATAAACTTTGTCAGTTATGGTCTTGAGTTACTTTCCTTTGAAATATGTAGCTCCAGCTTCCTTTTACACACACACACACATACACACACACACACAGCATATTTGGTCCCCTGGTTTGTGAAAAGGGGGACCTAGAAAACTGTGGATAGATGTAAATTTTTCCTTGTTGATTTACCATACATATTCCTCAGTATTAATCTTAATTATGATTTACTCTCTGTATCCCTAAGTTTTTGTATAGGACTGTGAAATTCCCCAGTCTCTAATAAGCTTACTGACAACGCTCACTTATTTGGATTGATCCGTTCTTTTATGCCTCCTCCTTTATACAATATACCTATTTCCTGTGACATGTAATTGTAATTTCATAAAATCATACATTTTAAAATAAAAGTAATTTTAGGGCTAATCTTGGCCAACATTCGCGTGTTAAAAATGGGGATTTCAAGTCCACAATCACACAGTTACTTGATAGCAGAGCTGAGACTGTACCTTGGGCCTCTTGACTACCAAAATTAGTACCGTGTTCACTATCTACTCTGTCTCTTGTACTCAAAAGATAAATAAATCATAAAAAGAAACTGGCATTTTTAGCTTTGGGTTGATAGTTAAAACCAATAGGCTCTTATCCCAAATAGTTACAGTATATCAATTCCACTAGATATGTGATATATATACACACATACATACAATATACTGAGAGTGTACTACTATAACTGATGTTGAAATATAACCAATTACAAAACCAAGTGTCGAGACATTAACCTGAGTGTTTATTTAGTGGAATCCTATTATAGAGTGTTTTGTCCACATTATTATTGTTATTAAGTAAAACATCTTTAGTGAGAATTTATTAATTCTCAAAACACTAAAAGAAGTCCATGTATTTTCTTTTATTAGGCAAAACAATGCAAAGTATACCAGTCAAGGCCATCACCAGAAGAATGTGATAATATCCCAACACACATTTCTAGTGTGAAGAACTGGGATTACAGACCTAAAAAGCTGGAGAATAAAGCATCAGAGTTCATGAAAGGACGAATATAAGGGGTACTAGGTCATTCTTTTAGGACCCTGAAGTAAAGGTTATAAAAGCATGAATTTCTGAATCTTAGCCTGGGATATTCTCAGTGGAATCACACTTTGTTACTGAGATTTCACTCAGTGTCATGGTGATAGCCCTCTTTGTTTTATATCTTGGAGAACTTATGAACCTACAATATTTAAAGTGTTTAGTATAAATGAGATCCATTTATTTAGTCATCCATCTATTCATCCACCTACCAAGCATCTATCGATTGCCTGCTATGTACTTAGTACTGTGTGAGGTGCTGGGTATACAAAGATTAAGAGATTAGGGAGAGGGTTTCAACACATATGAGGCTCTGAAATGGGAAGGAATATGATAATTTTAAAGAGCAAGAGAGAGCCAACAACCAGAGCAAAATAAGTGAAATTCACCAAGTTTAGAAGAGAAAGGCCAGGGATAATTGTGTAGGACTCTGTAGGACATTACAATCCAATGTATCAAATAGTTCTTTCCCTCTTCAATGATATGACACATGAGAACAGAAGTTGCGTTTATCCACAACAGAGACATGCAGTGAAAGAGTAATATGATATTTGACTTCTGGTCGTAAGCATGACTGTAGGTAGATAATTTAATTTTTATGTATTCATATTTCTTCATTTTTAAGATTAGAATATTGGACTGGACAGCATTAAAGATGTTGTCCCAAAATCTTTAAACCAGGAAAAGAGTAATGTTCTTCCCATAAACAGAAGAAATTAAATCCTGGAATGTAGAATCAAAAATACTGGTTTTGTTGCTTGAACTGAATTAAAATAACCTCTAGAAAAATGGACCAATTATATGAGATTTGGGGGGAATGGGGGAATAAGAGTACAGTTCTAGTGCATGTTATTTTTCAAACGAAGTTCCATTAACTCATATAAAATGAAAGCTCCCAGTCTACTGAGAAAAGAAAGCAGAAAAGCCTCTATTGCGCAAGTTAGAGAGAAAATATTTAAACACAGGAAATAACAGACTCTTGCAACTGGAGAAAGCAACTCATCAGATCCACTTGAAAACTGCAAATGCATAAATATAGAAGAAAAAATACATTCTTGGGAAATAATAGAAAAGCAAAACATCAGATTCACTCCACAAGGACAAAGCACTATGAGGAGACTTTAAGTTATTCAAACATTTTAATAAACTTCACAATATAAAAATTCTTACGCTAGAGAAGAGACTATAAATGCAACATGGAAATTTCCCTAATGCTTCATGTATAAATACACTGGATTTGAAAATCTATTATTTCTGAGGTGGTTTGTGATTAAGGTTACAATCTTATCTTTAGCTGTGTGCCTATCTACTCATGTTCCAAAAATATTCTATTACTCAGACAGTCATTAATTCTAAACTTCAGGAAATGAAATAGTAACATCATATGTCTCTTTAGTTTAGCTTAACATTTTTATCTTACCAATATGCAAATTCCAAAAGGCTGAATAACAATGTGAATAATTACCAGGGATATTTTTCTCAGTGTAAATGAGTTGATCATATTATTTTAAAAGGGCAGATTTGATTCACGATGAGTAAAGCTGTAGAGCAGAAAGGGGTTATGAGTTTTGATGTCACCATGGGAGTATAATAAATGTTCACCACAAGAAATATAAGGAATAGAGGGTCTATGAAAACCAAAAGCCAAGTTCTACATATTAAGATTAAAGTTACAATTAACTTTATAACACTTGGTGTCATTAAAAACATTCACTCTTATTCTTGCATTCAGTAAGTTTTGCTTTGAATCCAGTCTCCTATTTCCAATAAGACAAATACAGACACAGGACAGAAATAAGGGAGATTAAAAGCAAAACTTGAATTTTAATAAGAGTACTAAATCCAACTTACCAGATCTCTGACGTGAAGATGAATGTTCTGAAGATGAATGTTTGATATCAGCATAGACTATATCTCCAGCCATTGCATATATTAAAAAGAGAGAAAAGTCACAAGTAGTAGTCTGCTGAAGGAGTCTCATATTTTTGCAAACTTCCTGTAAGTGAAATAAATTGAGATGGATGATTTCATTCCCCTCTCCCAAGTTTGGTGGGTTTCCCCAATGAATAAAAGATAAGAGCAATGCGTTCAGCCTTATCAATCAAGGCAATAGATTTTTGAACACTTGCATGATATAGAAGAAAACTACTATCCATGCAGTATTTTCTTGCTCTTCAGTTAGTTTTCTGCCTACATTTGGAATAATTTTAACTTTTAATAATACTACAGAAGATATTGCATCACTTTCCTCTATAAACCACTTCCTCTTTTAGCTAAGAAATATTCTCTGGCAGAGGCTCTTTGACCTTCTATCATTTTCTCAAAAGTGGAATAGCAATTTAGAAGGCAGGACAAGAAAAAAAGAGGGTTTTTAATATGAATGTAATAGAAAGAATTGATAGACTCCGCACCTTGAAATGCACTGTAATTACCTAGGTAATACTTTAAAAATACCCTTAAAGCTATTTCTTCTCTTCTATGCTTTATAGTATTAACATCAAAGTAAGTTGAGGCATAGATTATGCAGTGGATTTCCAAACTGAAAAATAATCTATATGAGATAGAAATAACTCTATGTCAAAATAATTCAAGGTTCTGTCATAAAAGAAAATGCATCTCATTTTTAAATGAGGTTCACAGAAACTTACCACTGAATGCAATGTATTAAGCATAGATTTTAATCTCCCATTTCTTCTAAAACTCCACTAAAATTATATTAAAGGAATAAAAAGGTATAAGTTCAAAACAATTAAAAAAATGAACGGGTTCTAACAGATGAAAAAATTCAGCGAATTCCTGGAAAATGGAGAGTAGATGGAGATGTGATAATTGATGGAACAAAACAAAAGAAAGTGAAGCCTAGAATATTCAGAGGTAAATAACTGAGGAGATAGCCCAGCTACCCATGAAGCCCTCATAACACTCAGAGCTCAGAAATGGCAGGTATGAAAAATGACAGGAGACATTAGCTGATAGCCAGTAGGGTTGATTTCCTCAAGATCCACCCAAATGCATTGCATAGAATTATTTAAACTGTAGTCACCTCTCCAAGACCCCAGTCCAAGTAATTTAACCTACGTTAATCAAATAGGTAGAGAACATACCTTGGCTTCTTGACATGTAGGGGGTCTCTCAGTGTAAAGACTAACCCCACAAGGCTTCTGACCTTGAAGGTCAGCCTTGAGCACCAACCTCTGTCTCCTAACACCACTTTGACACTCCCTCTTTTCTGGGCTGTTATAACACTTTATATGTTGATCTGCATTTTATATATGAAAAACTGACTTTGAGAAGTTACATGCAGATGGTTTGCATAACCATTTTCAGAGTGGGGATTTGAACTCATCACAAACTGAATCCAAAGCCCAGGCCATAATACAATGATGCTTTCTAGATTTTGAGGGTAAGAATCATGTTTTATTATTCTTGCTATTTCCATCATTCAATCTATGCCTGAAACATAATAGACACTTAGTAATTATGTGTTGGATTACCCAATCAGTTAATGTTACACTGAATTTTATTACTGGAGTGTAACATTCCATAATGAGAGCAATTACCTTTGACTAAAAAGTAGACTTCCAATCATATGAAAAGTAGTATTGATGATCTAGCCATATACAACTAAAACAAATACTAGCATGTGGAGAACCTATTATAAGTTATATAATAAATCCTTCGAATTTACAAATTTAATATTAATGATCCCTGTCTCCTCTCTCTGCCCCCAAGTAACAAAGGGTATGCATTATGTAGTAATCTATAAATTCGATGAGATATGGTTTTTAATTGAGTGTCATAATCCCTATAGGTAGGGTTCACTTAGCCAGAAAGACCGTTTATATAAAGTCAACTTGTGGATGAATTACATAATGGAATGTTAAAAGTAGCAATACCGTGGAATGCATGTTATTAAGTAATCCAAATAAAACACGTCTGGAAACAAAATAAAGCTGTTTAGTCAAATAGTCTAAACTCATCAAATGCTCATCAGCAAAGATGTGAAAGGGTAACAGATATTTAGTTAAGCTGCTGTATTTTAGGTATTATGTGTCCATAGTGATATTCTCAAATTTGGTGACACAACTTTCCTGGGTATAACTTTTTTGAATGTCAAGTTTAAGCATTAGTGATTTAAATATGTGGTGTTATCATTATTGGTAGATACTACTTCTAAATAATGGAGTAATATGTACTTGAAATAAACTTTATCACTGCCCTAACATTAATAATAATTTTGTCAATCACTTTTCTGTGCATGGATTCCAAATCGAATCCTCAATCCTAGCCTATTTCCTGGAGTACAAGTCCTCATTTCCAACTGCTTTTCGGTATGTCAAACTCGAAACAATCAAACAATCAAAAGTAACCCAGACTTTACTGCTCCTTCCACTGTGTCACCTCTTTCTTTTGTTGGCTCCCTTCCTTTGGAGAAACTCGGGCTTAATATCTTTCTTTTGATTCCCGCTTCTTTCACTTTTCGAAGTTACATGTGGGTGAGTGATGGAGGGTGGCAGATAATAAGTCATTCATTTGAGTTGAAGGAGTCTTTTTCAACTTAGATGAACTTGTGACAAAGAACATGCTCAGAGAAGATAATGCCATCTGGAATCAGGAAGAACTTAGTGAATGATTGAAAGTTTACCAATCAGAAAAGTAATTCCTCCTGTGCTTGCTGGCAAGAGAGGAAGGTAGAAAGTGTTTTCTCTTCTCTGAATACTTCTGAGGGGAGAGAAAATTTTACTTTGCAGATAAATATCTACTTTGGAATATGGAGACAGGAAAAGAATTATGTGTCCTATGCTATATTTGTATTCGTGTGTATGTATGTGTATACATTTTTAAGGTCAACAATATATGATATATGTTTTTTAAAAAGCATATGCTTGTATGCATGCATGAAAAGATTTAATTTTATATAGAAATGACATGTCTTTTGCCTTTTTCAGTAATCTACAACACTGTCAAATATTCTAGGCTAGTGGTTCTCAACCTTGACTGCACATTGAAATTTCCTGGAGAGTTTTTTTTTTTTAAATACAGATATCTGGACTTCACATGAGACTTTAAAAAAAATTTTCATTTGTCTGCATCAGAATTTTTAAAATCTCTCTTATATGTGATTCTATATATAGCCGGAGTTGAGAACTGTCAAGCTACCACACATGAGTTTAGAGTGATGTACAGGTTCAGCAATAAGAAGAAAAACTCAGGCAGCTGTAACAGGAGCAGAAATAGCAGCGCTGATGAATAAGAGACCACGTTTCCTATATGCCAAACCAACAACAACGACAAGGTCCATCATTTTTCCCACACCAGGGCAACTCCTTAGTAGTAGAGGCCAGATCTCAGGGAAAAACATGACTCAAAAGCTGGCTTTGATTTCTTTTTCAAAACAGGATCCACAACTCAATGTGAACTGAAGGAAATGCATCTATGGATTGGTTTTGGTCCATGGGTGCCCAGGTGTCTCCATGACCTAGAGAGTGTGTCTTGGAAATTCAACCTACAGAAATAAAACAACAGAGGCAGTGTGTATAGAAATAACACTTACCTTACACTGGAGGAAAAGTAGATAGATGTTTGAGAATTTTCATTGGTTATTACAGCACATTAATTTATTTGAGAAGTATGATGTTGCATGTTACAGGTCCTAAATCTGAAGATTCTACATTTAGTAGGAGTACAGGATAGTCAGTATTTTCTTATTTCAACCACCAATTTGTGCTCTGTTGTAGCACAGCAATATTTTTGGAAGTAACTGACTATATGTTAACTTAGATGGGCCTTAAGGATCTGTTTACTTAACGTTTACTTAGGGACTTTTAAAGAAAAGATCAAGATGTTTTGGTGTGTTGCTTACTTCTGGAGGAGTTCACTATATCCCTAAACTAATGGAGGTGCTGAAATCTAAGTTAGCATCCTTGAAAGAAAAGAAGAAACAGAAGCCACGTAAGAGATGTGGCTACTAATCCCAGACAGGAAATATTTACCAATGGTGATTTAGAACAGTGAAAAAAGAAGTTCTTCTGAGAGGACAAATAATAGTACAGCCAGTTGCATTATATTTATGTAACATTTTCATACTGGTATAATTCGCATGATGTGTGTATTCTGGGCATTTCATATAAATGGAATCATACAATATGTAGCCTTTTGTGTCTGGCTGTTTCATTTAATGTTTTCAAGGTTCATCCAGATTGTAATATGTATCAGTACTTCATTCTTTTTTATAGCAGAATACTATTCCATTGTATGGATATACCACATTTTGTTTATACATTCATCAGTTGATAGACATTTGATTTATTTCCACTTTTGGCTTTCATTAATAATGCTGCTATGAGTTTTTGTGTGAACATGTCTTCAGTTCTTTTAGATACATACTTAGAAGTGGAATTGTTGGGTCATTTGTGAACTCTATGTTTAAACTTTTGAAAAATTGCCAAATAGTTTTCTGCTGAGGCTGCACCATTATACATTGTCATCATCAATGTATGAGTATTTCATTTCCTTCACATCCTCATCAACACTTGTTATTTTTCACCTTTTCAATTATAGCTGTCCTACTGGGTGTGAAGTGGTTTTGATTTACATTCCCCTAATCCTTTGGAGCACCTTTTCAGGTACTTATTGGCCCTTTGTATATATATCTTCTTGAGAGAAATGTCTTTTCACATTTTTGTCCACTTTTTAATGGGGTTATTTGTCTTTTTGTTTTCAAATTGTAAGAGTTCTTTGTGTATTCGATTCAGATGAATGATTTGCATATATTTTCTTTAATTTCTTCTATTTTTTATTTTTGTTTTCTTAATAGTGTCCTTAGATGCTATCTTATAAAATTAGGATAAGCATGCTAATTTCTGCAAAAAGACAACAGAGGTTTTGATAGGGATTACATTGTATCTGCAGATCAATTTGGGGGGGGGTTTATTGCAATCTTAATAATATTAAGTTTTCCAATATACCTACACAGAGTCTTTCCTTTATTTAGATCTTCTTTAATCTATTTCAATGATGTTTTGCATTGTCCAGGGTAAAACTCTTGAACTTCTATTAAATTTATTCTTCTGATGCTATTGTAAATAAAAAAAATTAAAATTTAATTTCTGGATCATTCATTACTAGTGTACAGAAATAGAATTGATTTTTGTATATTGATTTTGTATTCTGTAATTTTGCTGAACTTATCAACTCTAACCATTGTTGTGTTTTTGTGGATTCCATAGGATTTTCTTTATACAAGATCATCTCAACTGCAAATAGAGATCTTTTTACTTTTAGCTGGGTATATATCTTTTCTTTTCTTCTTTTTTTTTTTTTTGCATCATTGCCCTGGCAAGAACCCCCTGCACAATATTGAATAGAAACCAGGTTGAAGTATTACTAAGGATTTGCTTTCCAACACTGGGGCAAGGAGTTCTTGTTACATATAACAGAGACGTAGTCTCTAGATTGGAAACCACTGAAGTTTGTTTACATAGTTCTTTTAGATAAGAGTTTTTGCCAAGGTTATCTTATTTTATTTCTTCTCTGGGTTAGAGGTGCTTAAGTTATCATTTAAACTTACACTGATGGGCCATAAACCTGACTTAGAGACAGGTACACACTTCTGAGATCCTGGAGGTGAAGAGAAATACAACTGTGTGGAACTATATTTCCCTTAATCAGAGGAGGGGGACTGCATGCTTTATGATGTATACATTTTTTTTTTTTTTTTTTTTATGATGTATACATTTTCAGTTATGGTTTGCGTAGTTAAGTTTTTGGAAGGGAAGGTTTTTATAGTTAGTATGAGAAGGAGAATGTGCTCATATGGCCCAAACATTTAACATCTTTGTATGCTAGCTGCATCATTTCTATCATTTCAGGGACTGTTCTCATTTACACAGTTACTTCGCATTGTTCACATTTCCTGGTTTTTGGCATGTTAGGTAATCTCTGATTAGATGCTGGATATTGTGATTTTATGTTTAGAGTTGCCTGATTTTGTGCTCTTCATTTAAAGAATGTTAGTTTTGTTGTCTTCATTTGAAGAATATCAGGCAGTTGAATTACCTGCAGATAAGTTTAACAATTTTGAAACCTGGTTTGAATTTTTGCTAGGTACTGGGTAATGTAGCCTTCCCTTCAGGGATAGTTTATTCCTATTACTAAGGTCTGATGCTTCTGTACCGAATAGCCCTGATGATCACTGAGACTCTCCATGTTGGCTGTTAAGAGCATGAATGTCTCCCCATCCTGTCTGAGCTCTGAGAATTGATCTGCAGATAACTAATTCATTGTTATGTATCCAGCTTTGTGCATTTTCATTCTATGTATAAGCATAGTAGTATTCAGCAGAATCAGCAAGGATTTTTTTGGGGGGGGGGTGGGGGGATGGGGGGGAGGGCGGGGAACTCTCCCAACAACTTACAGCTGCCTCAGGCTCCCAAAGCTCTTATCTTTGCCTCCTCTTTCATTGAGGCTGCTAGCTCTCTTTGGATGGTCCTTCCTGCTTCCATGTTATGGAAAATTACCCCCAGTGAAATCTGGGGTCATGTTAGTGTTCATCTTTTTTGTTTCCCTTTTCTGAAGGAACACAGTCTCGACCTCTCCGTTGTATAATGTCTGAGAGCATTTTTGCATGTATTTGCTAAATTTTCTAATTGGTTATAAGTCTGATTCTTGTTAATCCATTGTGGCTGACGGTGCTATACGTTTTAAACACATTTTCTTTCATATTACATTCCATAAACAAGTGTTTTTTAAAAGTGTATATTATATGGCTAAATTGTTTTGGTTTCATTTTTTCTCTATTATTTGGTTACAAGTTTCCAACACAGTCCATTGCAAGCATGCTGGATTTGGGATTTTAAAAGCCTGGGCCTGAGTCTTGACTTCAAAATGTAGTAGCTAAACAACTTTGGACAAATTTATCTCTTTAATGCCAAAGTTCTAATCTACAACAGATATAATAATATGAAAGTACTATTGTATGATATAGAACATTATAACATGTAATAAACTATATACATATTGCTATTTTTCTCTTACACACCACTGGCTTCCTTTGACATTTACCCTACTATTTCTCTAACTTCTTCCTTACCCTTTTATGGTGCTTTATTTTATTTTTCCCCTTCCATTAATCTGGTGTTCTAAAATAGGCATTTTTGTGTTTAGAAAAAGAGACTAAAAATAATAATGCTTAAGGAAGAATGGTTATTTAATAATAACTTGTATGCATTTTTAAGAATTTGGAAAAGTCCCTTTTTTCTACCAGTTATTAAAGTACAATGAAGGAAAATAGGATACAACAGCACAATAAAAGATGAATGTCAATAATGGTAAATGTCAAAGACACAGAACAGATAATATAGTGTGTTAAGTAATTAACCACATTTCGGGGAGTAACTAAGAAAAGGAAGTTGCACAAATCAGGAATGTCAGACAGTCACAAAAAGAAGAAATATGTTCTAAAATAAAGAGCAAAATTTTACCTTAAATTTTACCTTCTTTTAATTTAATTTTACCTTCTTTTAATTCTACCTTAAAAGAAACCATTGAATCATCAATTTCAAGTACACACAGAGAGACTGAGTTTTAAGCAAAAGTGGAGGAACGACCAGTAGTCTCAACTAGTAAATAATGTCAAAAATACCTGAGACACTTATTTAGTTATCAGCACAGAAATTTGATCAAAATAAGGTCAAGAGATTTGACCAAATATTTTCCAAATATTTTCTGCTCAGGGAAACATTGGGTGTATTTCTATTAGTAGATTAATTTTCATGAAATGTTATATAAAGTATTTAAAAATTTAACAAATTTATGGTAAAGATATTTACATAAATACAGTAACCTCCATTTACATTAAATCTCTGATGAGTTCAGAGCTCCATGGTGCAGCCGCACCACGATTTACCTGTTGTACAGTGGATGGACATCTGCGTTGTTTCCAGTTCGGGGCTGTGATGAATAAAACTGCTGTGAAGTTTTTGCACCTTTCTTTGGACGCATATCACATTTATTTTTGTTAGCAGATAAGTGGAATTTCTGGATGAGGCATCTATATGTTCAATTTTAGTAGAGACTGCCAAACCAAGGAAGTAGTCATCAATTTACACTCCCTCCAGAAGTTTTTTTTCCCAACTGATGTAAATTCTCACTGACATTTAGTATTCTCAGTTTTTGTTTTTGTTCATTTCTTTTTAAAAAAGATGTTTTTGACAAACACTTATAGAAGTTAGGGAAAGAGTAGATGGTTTTAAAAGCATCTCATCTGAAGATGAACAGGCAAGCTTTAGCAACAGGGTGGAAGCTGAAGGAAAAAAAATGTCATGTCGGTAGGGGGCGCTGTGTGATTGCGGTTGCCATAAACATAACAGCAATGAAATCTGATATATTCAATTTTAAATATTCTATATTTTTATGTGCCTAAATAAGCCATATTTTCTCAGTGTCGAATTGTCTGGATATGAGTCCTAGATCTGAAATGTAAAGGCTTTGGGCAAAATACTTCGTTTCCTTATGACTTGGTTTCCTTGCATATAAAATGAGATCTCAATTAACACCTAAATCCTAGGGTTGTTGTGAAGATTAAGTAAATTGATCATATGTAAAGTATTTAGTCCCTGACATATAGAAGCACCAAATAATGTTGGTTATAACCATAGCTATATTTTTATTATGTTTATTGGAACAATATCATCATTCAATGCAAACTTGTGTTACTTTTATATTTTTGGCGCTTTGGATAACACAGGGAGCAAATGTCCTCAAACTTAGCAAAGTAGTGTGAGTTGAAGACTGCACCACATGGAATCAGGTATAATTCAGCAAAATGTAACTAATGGAAAGCCTGGAACAACAGTTAAGAGTGAGAGATATTAAGCAACAAACAAGTTTTTAAGCACTCCCCAAGAACTTTGGTAATTATTCAGAAGAGATTTCTTAAAGGCAGCAGGAGACTTCAAGTAGTCTTATTTGGCTATTCATAAAAAGCATGGATAATCATTCACTAGGTGATACCAACCCTGTCCCCACTGAGAGCAACCTGTAAAGTAGGTAAAATATTTTAAACCATATTAAAGGTATCAGTGAGATAGAAAGTAGTGAAGAATAACATAATGCAAGTCCAAGAGAAAGTTGAAACCTGAAAAGAAGAGCTGCTTTTCCTATAGAAGATTTTCAAAGACAGACAAAGAAGCCGAGTTCCTGAACAGGGCTTTGGTGTCTTAGAAGCGAGGGTAACTCTGTCTTCAAGCAGGGGTAAGGGACTGAAAAATCAGTATATCTCGCTGGGTTGGTTCACCAAAATCTATACCCAATGACAAGATTTTCCAACCTTGGAACTATTGACAATTTGAGTCAGATTATTCTTTGCTGTTGGGGGGTGTCCTGTGCATTGTATGACGTTTAGAAGCATCCCTTCATCCCTTACTTCTACCTTCTAGATGCCAGTAGCAAGCTTCCCTCCACCTTTACTCCATACCATGTTGAAGAACCAAAAATATCTCTAGACATTGCTAAATATCCTTTGAGGGACAAAATCCTCCCAGGTTGAAAAACACCACCCTAGGAGTAAGGTTGATTTGAGAGTAGACTGGTCTTTGAAGGAGGCGGAGCTCAACTTCAAATTCCTTCAGTCTCTAAAGAGTTAAAGGAAGTGATCCCAGATTGTTAGTGACAGCGATGATTTGCTGGAAGCAAATTTAACTTCTGCAAGATGTCAAAGAAAAATTGTACTGAATAAGTTGAACAGGAGAGGAAGACTTTATTCAAGACTATTGCAATAAGTGAAGAAATTGAGGTCAATTCTGTTGAAACAAACGGCAAGAAGATTTTCAAGTGCTGGGGTCAGAAGGTGCTGGATGATGTTAGGGGAGCTGGTCAATGTGCTTAGGCCGTTTGTATTTGCTAATTGGTGCTCATTTGCCCATTGGTATTTTGCTCTTAGTTTAGGTCCCTACCCTCCTGCAGAGACTGGAAGGTAGGGGTGCTCTCTCCTTGGTGATTACATTTCGAAGGGATGGCTCACAAGTCCTTGAGAAAAACATTTCTGGGCCGTCAAACTGGCAAGAGGCCGGAAGAAGATTTACATCTCAAAGGGACAGGGAAAGAATTTTCAATTACAAGTTTTTTCAAGTAAATGCTCTAAGAAAAGGGAGGTCAGGAGCCTGTAGTCAGGAAGAAACCTAAGATTTAGTTACAGTGAGAGGAACATTAAGTCCAACTTGGTCAAATAATATAACCTTATTTCAGTTCTCAGACAGTTATTACCATGTTTCACAGACAAGATCTAGCCCTCAACAACAATGACAAAAAAATGGGTATTTGAGTAAATAAGGCAACATGAAAAATAACAAATAGAAATAATAGACAGCTGTTAAAGACCTTCAAGGGCTCCCGAAAGTGCAAAGTGAGACACAGACTTCGACATAAGAACATTCAAATATAATTTAAAGAAAATTAGATTTATATATATATAATTTCTAAAATATACATTTTTTATATTTTAAAAGTAAATATAAATATTTTGAAATAATAACTTATTTAAAATGAGCTCAAGGAAATAAAATACATATATTAGAATTTAGGCTGAAACTTGGAAATTATTAAAAAAAGATGAAAATGGAAATTCTAGAACTAAAGACTGTAACAATTAAAATTAAGATCTCAGAAGAAATAGAAGAGATTTTTCTTAATATGATAATATGTATCCCCACCACCACCAAAAAAAAAGAGAAAAAAGAACAAAACAAGCAAAGAAAACTACAGTAAACATTACGTTAAAGGTAAAATGTTGAAAACTTTCCCTCTGAGATTGAGAACCAGACAAAATGTTCATGATCATCACGTCTATTTAACATCATTACTGGTGGCCTTAGCAAATACAAAGTTATAAAGATTTGAAAGGAAAAATCATAGCACATATCAGCCGTAGATACAATTCTGCTTATAGAAAATCCAAGGGAATCTACTGATAAATTATTAGAATTAATAAGCGAGTTGAGAAGGTCCCTGGATGCAAAATCAATATAAAAAATCACTTGTATTTTTATTCAGCAGAAACTAGCTGAAAATGAAAATTTAAAAATACTTTGTATTAGTTTTCTCTTGGTGTCATAACAAATTACTACAAATCCGTCATCTTAAAACAACATGTATTTCTTATCTTGCTGTTTCTGTAGCTCAGAAGTTCAGGCTCAGTGTGACTCGGTTAGTTCTCTGCTTAGGGTGTATGAGGGCAAAATCAAGGTTTCAGCAGGGCCTCCTTTCCTTGTGGAGGACCTCAGAAAGAATCACTTCTAAGCTTGTGCAAGTCGTTGGAAATGCCAGTTTCTCTGGCTGAAGTGTCGAGTCCTCACTTACTGGCTGACTGTCAGTCTCTCTCATCTTCTTAAGGCCAACAGCCTTCTTTATCCTGCTGCCTGCTCCGTCTTGAAGCCAGCAAAAATGCTTCTAATTTCTTTGACCTCTTTTTCGGTAACTCTAGCTAGAGAAATTTCTCTGCTTTTAAAGGCTCATATATAGGCAAACCTCAGAGATATTGCAGGTCCTTATCCCGGTGGCCTCGGCCTGCAGCGGCTTGAAGCAGGGTTTCTGTTCCCAGCCAGAGATTGAAGTCAGTCCTCGGCAGTGAGAGTGCTGAGACCCTAGCCACAAGACCACCAGGGACCAGTGGCCAATGCCAAGGCCGTGTACTGTCTGCTGTGTAGAAATGAATTTCCACATAGCGATGCAAAGTAGTGAAACAAGTAAAGTGTTTACTAGGAAGAAAAAGAGTACGTGTGGATAGACACACGGGTGGGCTCAGAGAGAGATTCGCACCCTCGTGGTAGTTTGAATCACTTTTATGGGGCATTTCTTCTGGGTTTCCTTTGGCCAATCATCTTGCTTCACCTGGTTCTGGGTCCGTATTTGGTTTGTCTCAGGGTCCTCCCGTATGTGTGCGCACGCATCTCTTAGCCAGGATGGATTCTAGTGAAGAGGCCTTACTAGGAGGTGGCGCCTCCTCCCTTTTTGATCTTCAAGGGGCCTTTCTGCGCATGTGTAGTCAGGAAGGTCTCCTTGACTTTGCGCATGAGGAATATGTGGTCCTTTATCTCTTATCTGGGCAGGGCTCAGCTTCTCCTCGCTCCTGCTCTTTTGGAGTATCTGTCGACAGGGGACGGACTCCGGCTGTTCAGCCTGGGGCCCATCTACCTCCTGCCTCAGTTTGGTTCCAGACCACCACAATAAAGGGAATATCACAATAAAGTGAGTCACACAGATTTTTTGTTTCCTAGTGCATATAAAATGTATGTTTAGACTATACTGTAGTCTATTAAGTGAGCAATAACAATGATGTCTAAGAAATCAACAAACATATCTTAATTTAAAAATACTTTATTGCTAAAAAATGCTAACCATCATCTTGTTGCAGCAGGCAGGTAGCTAGATGTGAGCAGAGAAATGGGGCAGGGGGCAGGGGGCAGGTGGCAGGAAATCACGCATCTTGTAAACAGCGGGGGTCCATGGGTAGACAAAGAAAAGCAAGAACCTCCAGACTGAAAGGAAACCACACATTCTGGGTGGTAAGGTGTCCTGCAAGTAGACAAAGAAAGGTGAGGAAAGTGGGAATCTCCTGCATCCGAGTGTACCTGTTGCTCATTTTGCTCTCATTACAATAGAATTAGCCTTGCAGATAAGAAGTACCCATTATGCACTGACGTCATGACACTTCTGGTCTAAGCTAAATAAGTACAAAAATCCCTCCTGCCCTCAGGAAGAAGGATCTGGGATGAAAATCAGGGAATACGACCCCCAAACTCCTCCTTCCCCAGTGAATATTCCGCTCCTTCATTTGTAAGCCCCTCATGAATGGCTTGCCAAAGAAACCCAGGGTAGCAGCTTCTCACCTGTCTGCTCTCTCTCCCTGTGAGAGCGTATTCTTGCGTAAGTAAATAATCACTTTACTTTCTTAACCTCCCTGCTTTGTCTCCGAATTCTTTCACGACAAGGCAAGAATCTTAAATTCACCGGGAACGATCTGAGTCATAATCTTTTTGCAGTAGTAACACCAGAGATCACTGATCCCAGGTCACCATAATATAATGAAATATTTCGAGAATTACCAAAAAGTGATAACAAAGATGCGGAGCAAGAAAATGCTGTTGGAAAAATGGCACCGATAGGTTTGTTTGATGCAGGGTTGCCACAAACCCTCAATTTGTGAAAAATGCAATAAAACAAAGCACAGTAAAACTCCAAGGTACGTTTGTAATTAGTTTGGGACTACCTGGACAATTCAGGAGAATCTTTCTGAAAGTCGGTAACATTAATTCCATCTGAATTTCTTTCCATGTAATGTTACATATTCACATTTTCCCAGTCGTGAATCTTTTGGGGTGACTATCTTGTCTACGTGGGGGAAGGAAAATAATTTTCCCTCTACCCTTCTAGGTTCTTGGCTGAGACACCTCTTGTAATAAAAGGCAGATTAATGGGAGAAAAGCAAGCAGAAGTTTAATAACATGCATACTTCCTGTGTATGTGGGAGAGAACCAGGAAAACCAAGTAACTCCTCAAAGTGATCCAAACCATAACCTTAAATAATATTTCCAGGTAAAGACAAAAGAAGATGTTGGGGAGGGAGAGGGCGGCCAGGTATGGAGGCCACCAGGAAAAGCACAGTAAACAAGGGTAAGGTTGTTACACAAATTTAAGTTGTCGCCTTCTCCACTAAGATTTTCTAGACATTTAGGGTCCCTTCTCTTCCTGTACAGAAAGGGAGACACCCTTACCAATGGAGATTTCCCTTATAAATGTAAATGTCTCTTACAAAAGGGTAACTTCTATTCAGTTTTCAGAGCTTTACCTGTGAATGCTGTTTTTTATTTATTTTTAAATAATCAGCGTAATATGATCCTTAAGCCGAAGAGACATATTTTGAGGTGACAAATCCTGCTCCCCTTCACCTACCAGACACCATTTGCAATGGTAATAGACACATGTAATATATACATGTATATATACATATGTAATATACCTAGGAATAAATTTAAAGAGATATATAGGAGTTCTATACAAAAATCTATAACATATAGAAAGAAATTAAAGATAGAAATTAAACAAGACTAAAACTAAAGGATTTAATGGAGAATTAAATCATGGCATGGAGTAAAAGACTTAATAAAGATGTCAATTTTTGCCAACTTTGTTTATCAATTCATTGAATCTCACTTAAAATCTCAATAGGTTTGTTGTGAAAATTGTGAAAACAAGTTTAAAATTTATATGGAAAAACAAAGAATCAAGAATAATCAAGACACCCATAACGGACTACAAAGTGGGAAAAGTGGCTCTGCTAACTATCAAGGTTCATTATAAAATGCTGGTATTTAAGACAATGTGGTTTGGCAGAATAGAAAAATACATCAATGAAACAGAATAGAAAACAACCACGCACACAGAAAAACTTGATTTTTGACTAGAGTGGCTCTAGAGCACTGGAGAAAGGACAATGTGTCAAATTATACTGGCACAACTAGATATTCATTTGAGAAAAAGTAGAACTTGACTCATACCTCACACCACACACACACAAAAGTAATTCCAGATGGATTATACATGCAAATGTAAATTAGTCCTGAAACAATAAGGCTTCTAGAAGATAACAGGAAAACACATAACCTCAGGGTAGGAAAACATTTCTTTAAAAAGATAAAAGTACAAAAATAAACAAAAATGCATAAACTGCATTTCCTTACAATCAGAGACTTGTGTTCCTCAAAAGAAACTGTTAACAGAATGACAAGGCAAGTTATAGAGTGGAAGACATTGTAACACATGTAATTGATAAAGGGATCTATTTGTCTCTATCTATCTATCCATCTATCATCTATATCTATCTATCTGTCATCTATATCTATCCATCTAGCATCTATATCGATCCATCTATCATCTATATCTATCTGAAAATCTCCTCAATAATAATGTCAATAATAATGTCAATAATAATAATAATAAAGTCAGTAATAATAAGCCTGAAAGAAAAATATTCAAGAGATTTGAAAAGGCACAACACAAAATATAATGAATAATTATATGAATAATACACCTGTGAAAAATGAATGATACACCTGTGAAAAATGTTCAAAGGAAATGCAAAGGTAAAGGAAATGCAAATGGTTTAAACTATTTAATACAATTAGATACCTTTATCCACACACTAAAACAGCTAAAAAGTAAAAGGCTGTACTACCACATTTTGGCAAGGTGTATGGAGCTACAGGAAATGATATACCATCAACGGGAATGCAAATTGATAAAACTCCTTTGGAAATCTATTTAGAATTATCTATTATAATTGAACATGCCCACACTACATGATGCAGATATATAGTCAACAGAAATTAGTACTTACATATATCTAAAGAAAAAGTACAAGAATATCAATAGTAACATTATTTGAAATAGTCAAACAGGAACAACCCAAATATCTATCAATATGCCCTATTCACACAAGAAAACACTATATAGTCAAGAAAAGTAACTAACTACAGCTACATATATGGAAGTCACCCACATAATGTTGACCTGGAGTTTGAATTTAAGATATTATGTTGAAGGAAACTAGACACAGATGAATGCATACAACATGATTCCACTCACAGAGGGCTCAAGAGCAAACCTCAAACATCAATTTTAGAGATCAGGAAAATAAGAATCTCTGTATTTGTGGGGGAGATGAAAAGGATAGAGATTGAGAAAGGACAGGAGGATATCTTCTTTGGTGCTAGCAACTTTCTGCTTCTTCTTTGGGTAGAGGTTTCATAGATGTTTGCTTTGTAGAAATGACCCTACATTTATATTTTGTGCATTTCTGTATATGTTGGTGGCAATTATATATATATATATATATATATATATATATATATATATATATATATATAACACACATATATATGTATATATATATGTATATGAAGTATTTTATTCTTTTTGGTGCTATTGTAAATGGGATTGTTTCCTTAATTTCCTTTTTGGATAGTTTGTTGGTGTATAGAAATATAACTGATTTTTGTATGTTGATTCTGTATTCTGAAACTTTACTGAATTCATTGAGGTTAGATTTCATGTGTGTTCTTTTCTTACATGTTGTGTTCTTGAAACACAACACAAACAAATAAAAAACCTCCCAAAACCCAAGGAAATTTTGGAGGTGACAGGTATGCTTATTATCTGGACTGTGGTGACGGTAACACGAGTGTATACGTGTGACCAAACCCACCGAATTGTATACATTAATTAGGTGCAGTTTTTTTTTGTATAAAAATTATACCTTAGTAAAGCTGGAAAACAAACCAAAGCAGAACAAAAATACATGTTAGGAATTACTATCTGTGGTGCAAATCATTTGCTTGGTCTGTGTGTTGGGCAAAAACTAGATGCAATGTCTCTATAATGAAACACAGAAACCTGGTTATATTACTCATAAACTTTAAACTGTGTTTTAAAAGAAAAAAAAAAAGGAACTACAATTGTCCCCAGGTTAAATATATCTTCTAGACCAAGAAACAACAAAACAGACAAAACCAAACCGAAACTGCAGTGATTTTATCCAGCCACTAGATGACACTGCAGCTTTTACATGGCCACACCATGTTTGGGGAACAAGACAATTTAGCATAGGGGAGATTCTGGAAGCAAACTTACCTTTAATATTTGTAATTGTGTTACAGAGCAAGAGCTTGTGTGCCAATGGCAGGCAAAGAAAGCCAAACTCTGACCGAGGGTGTTTGCAGCAAAGTAAAGGTTTATTTGCAGGGCACCAAGTAAAGAGAACAGGCAGCTTACGCTCAAAAGACCCGAAGTTCCTTATGCTTTCAGGCAAGGGTTTTTGAAAACGGTGTTAGGGGAGAGGATTTGGGATGTGTGATCAGCTCATGGACCTTCTTCTGATTGGTTGGTGGTGAGGTAACAGGGTAATGTTTCTGGAATCTCAACCTTCTGGTTCCAACCAGTCTGGGGTCTATGTGCTTATGGTCAGCATGTGGTCACCATCCTCTACCTGGGTGGAGGTCTTAGTTTCTGCAGAACAACTCAAAGACATGCATCAGATTATCTATATCCCTTCAGGAGGAACTAGGGGTCCTGTGACTCTATTGTCCTAATCGTTAACTGCTTGAGTCTGCTCTTTGGAACTTGGGGAAGGCCTTGGAGACTAAAGCCATTTTTTCTACAAACAACAAACGGGGGACATGGAGGGAATTTTGTACCTGGGAGGACCCCACAGGATCCTGCTTGCTTTCAGTGCCCCCTTTTCTCTGGTACTCCTCAATCCTGAGGGGAGTAGAGGCAATGACAAGAACAGGAACAAAGTTTTGGATAGAGAGGTTAATCATAAACTCAGCAGGGGAACTCTGTTTTAATTGGTCACCAGAAAGTAGAGTTGTAGTTTAAATAATGAAATTATTTCCTTAATGCTACAATATTTAGGCTTATTTAAAATAAAAGGTTTTTTAAACTTAGGAGTAAATATAGCTATCCATTATCGAATATTTTGAAACTATAGAGAAACATGGAGAAGAAAATAAATATTATCCATACTCCTACTACACAGGGGAAAACCATTGTGCTTACCTTTATAGTTTTTCTCTCTGTCAGCATAGAGAAACATGAAACATAAATATTCAGTATTTAGCAGGATGAAATCTTATTGGCTATATTAAGTATTTTAACTGACTTAGCAATAATACTTTGTATATTTTCTCATATCCATAAACATTCTTCTTAGTTATTATTTTTCAAAGGTAGCATATTATTTCATAGTGCACTAAATTAATTTAATTTAATTCTCAGTTTTGGACCATTAAGTGGCTTCTGATTTATCACTACTAAAAATAGCCCTTTGATAAACATATTTGTGGTTATGTCTTGAACAGCCAAGATTATTTCTTTAAAGTTCCACCCCCCCCAAAAAAATGTTCACATCAAAGGAAAGACATAAATATTTTTAAGGCTTTTTATAAGTATTTTCAACTGTTTTCCAAAGGTTGAACTAAACCAATTTATATGATCACTAACAGTCTTTTTGGTCATCTATTTTCCAGTATTTTCTCTAGAAATTTTATTAGCATTTTAATCTCATTTATGATAGATTTTCATGTGTGAAAATCTAGTCGAAATTTTGAAAATTGAGAACAAGCTTAGAAAGATCATGTCTCTATTAGTATTATAAAAACTTTGAATCAATTGAATACTGACTGTAGGATCTGACATTTCAATGGCTTTTATCCTTTTAAAAATACTTTTAAACTTATTGAATCCCTATAATCATCTGAGATAAGCAGGTAAACTATTATTCCCCTTTCCAGAGGAAGAAATTGAAATTATGTTGGAGAAACCAAATAAAACACAGAAAAGCGATAGTTAAAAGTTTGAATACAGGACCAAATAAAGTAGGATATCTGTGATATATTTCCACAGCATCCTGCATATTCTCTGCTATAAGGCTCCATCACCACCATAATATAACCCTTTACTTTACTGTTTGTTTTACAAATAGACCGTAAATTCCCCAAGACTAGTTTTCATGCCAAATTTGCTTAGTGTTTTAACTTTACTGTCCACCACAGTGTTGCTTAATAATCACTCACTGAATAATTAAAAAAAAAAACAAAACCCTCAAAAAATGCTATGTAGAAATAGACACATCATGTAGAAATGCTGCTTTTTGCTAATACTTACTTTGAGGGCATGGCGTTCCCATTTATAATGATCACCACTAAAATTTAATACATCTTTGGGGTTCACTGTGAGCCACATGCTCTTCTAAGTCCATTTTCATGTATTAACTAGCTTAATTTCTAGCTAATTTTAATGAAATTTCTACCTAATTCTAACTAAAACAGCTGGTCAACTAGAGAGAGGCAGAAATGAAACTTGGACAGTATTTCTCTTTCACTCCAGCTCTCAACATCTACACTTTCCCGTACACATTTCACAGTGCATGGATCCAAGACATTGCTTTCTAACATGACCCAGGAGTAGATTGTTGTTATTAATGATAGGATATCAGAGTTTGGAGCCTGTAGGAACTGAAGGACACTGAGATTAAGAAACTCTATATTATTTATCGCTAAGCAGTGTCTGGAATCCAGATTTCTTTTCAATATGCCATACTAGTGACAACAGTTTAAAGATACTACATATAGCATACATTTCCAACTTTCAGAGAAGGAGAATATTGTGAAATACATTCATAAAACAATTTTGAAGGTAGTATTATTTTTCCTGATTGAAATATCTCATGAAGATTATGTAGTGCCTTATTTCTATTGAATGAATTATTTTATGTAAATAACTACGAGTATAGCATTTCAGAAATGAACAAGATGCTTTCAGAACATCAGTTATGAGGACAAATTATCCTCTCGTTTGGAGAGAGGACGAGCTTATAAATAAATCCTTGCAAAGTGACTTTAGACGCCTCCAACTTTCTCTGTGCCTCTTCAGGGTGATAAACAATAAAAGAAAGAAAGTGATAGAGTCAAATATTTTTAAATGACATAAATTCCTCTAAAGTCAATTAGAATATTTACTGAACTTTTGCTGTTTACAGAAAAGTAGATACAGCCCTTTGAAAACACACATGGAAACAACTTACAAAGTACAAACCATATTAGAAATCTAAGGTTTTACAATAGAAATATCTTTGAAAAAAAGTTACAGTATTCTGTTTCTTCCTTTCTAGCATGAGATATGTTTTAATATATTTTGAAGGAATGACCACTTTTTAGAAACCATTTTGTTTATTCTACTTTTATTTTAACATACATAAAAGCAGGTTATAATTGCACTGGAAACAAAAGACAAACAAATAAACACACATATTGCACTTAGAAAATACTTCACATGAAGTATTGCACATGATAGAATAGATCAGGAAAGGCACAAGGTTATAATCAGATAGGACTAGTATTTGAACAATACAGACTTTTTCCTGATAGAGATTTGCCACATCACATATTGCACATTTTCCAACACTTTTATCTGTTTTACAAATATTCCTCATATTCTTTGTTTTTGTCCTTAACTCTGTAAAACACTGTGTATAAGGCAATAAATTATGTACCATTGAAAAAGACAAGTCTCTGCTGAAGAAGTGAAAAAAAAAATATGATCACCCCATTCTTTGGGGGGCAAATGACAAAGTAACTTGACAAACTTCTTTAAAAAGAGAGAAACATTACAAAGCTTCATTTCATAAGCATTTGCCCATTTATATATGTCCTCTGAGTTAAAAAAAAATGCATTTAGACTAAATATCTCTGTTGCCAGTTAAAATTTCATTTGTTTACATTCAGTTTTTAATACTACTATCTAATTCCTTCATACAGTGCAAATGCGTGAAGGGCACACATCGTTCACAGTCATTCAACAATAAATAATAACTCTAAACTTAGTTACCTTATTATTTCTGAATTAAAAAATTATAAAGTGCATTCAAAAGCTTTGAAGTCATTTTTCTCATTCTTGGACAAAATTATCAGCCAACCTGTAACATTTTCAGCTCTTGGAAGAAGTATTCCACAGTGCAGATATTCCTGGAAATTTTCTCCCTTTTTTCCACAGTCTTGTTTGGAAGAAAGTTTCCAAAATAGTAAAAAGTTTTTTTCACAAAGTCTTTATGGGAAACTTCTGACCATAGAGCGCCATTTCGTCAACACACATTTCCTTGAGTTCCATGATAGAATAGTATATCAGCAAATATGATTCCTCTTTATTTGGAGGGTTTGCTACATATCCAGTGTAAATTCTTTTCACATTCTGTGCTGCTGACCTCTGTGCTGTTCAGAAATGCACAATAGTTCTCAGATCCTGTAAGGTTGAACCTGTCAACAATAAAGAAACCAGAATTATGTTCAGTTTATCATTTCCGTTCAGTTACATGAGAATCAACTTTGTGGTGGTGGAGGTGGTGGTTTCTGCTTTTTTGTTTTTTCTTAGTAGGAATGCACGAGGCAAGTGTGCCAGTCAAATGATCACAGAGTAATCTGCAGAGACAGTAGACAAAGATCCAAAAGAATAGTATGTGGAGAGAAGATCCAAAATTAAGAGTAGAGGACTCCATTTGTTTGGCTGGTGTATCACCACAGGAGTGACTCGTTCATTTCTGAGTTCACAAACCATTCCCAGAAAGTATAAACGTTCAACAATCATGTATACTAGCGCATACAGTTTTAGAGGGTAACAGTCACTGGTGCCCATTTGTGGGTGTGATACATACCAAGGATTCCTTTTCTAGAGATTTAAACTAATTTTCTGTATCTTTAATTTTCATAAAACTATTTAGGGAGCTAGAAATTCTTTCAAGTCTGAGTTTTCAGATGACAAAGATTAACACTAAACTTATACAATGTCCTTCAAACTTTAAAATGTACAGTTAATGGAAATAAAGTCAGCATCTTTAATTCTGGGGCAGGTTTTCTCTCAGATCCATAGAAGCTTCTAATTAGGTATTGAAAATATTGTTCTTTATCCCTGTGGAGATGAGAACTGGGAAAGCAAAAAGGGAATTACTAGCTTGTCAATAAAATATAAATATGAGATTGGAAATGTTGGATTATTTTCCCATCATCATATTTATACCTGGAATATTTCTGAGTCTTATTCCACTCGAATTTGCTGAGATCAAATTACTAGAAGCATTTATCGTATGAATTCCAAGCAGATAAAAAGAAAAAAATGATAATATTAAAGCCCTTCTTTAAAGAAGTCCGTAGAGTATAGCATACAAAAGAGATTGTTAAAAGTTCTGCTTATAAAGAGCTCAACCTTCATATAGAACAGTACTTCTACAGGAAAAAAGGATAGTGTTTCCCTTGAACTGCCATCCTGGGGAGGATAAAGAGATATCTTGAAACTCACCAGTTATTAAATTTTTTGCCATTTGACCATTTCCACATTTGGTCAGCTTCATTTTTCAGCCCAATCCAGTGTTCAGTTCTACCCACATGTTGTTTTAAAAAGATCTTGAAGAAAGCACAAAGGAACTGTATGTTAAACCACCCCTCGTGATAAGTATGTAATAAATCTTGTTTCTCAAATCTGCAACTCATTGGCATGATAGCTAAGCTGATTATTTACTAGTTCTACATAGGTTCAGCTCATGTGGATTTCTGGCCTCTGAGTCTAAACAAATCACATTTAAAGACTGAATTGAACTCTCATTTTGACCTCAGACTGATCATGTGGCTTTCTGTGACTAAATTTTCCTGGGTGGGAGACAGATACAATGTCTTCCCTTAGAAGGAAACAAAAGGAAACCACAGATTAGCTATATAAAATAGAATAGCAATATCTTATGGAATTGTTTTTGAATACTATCTTACCATGTCCTCTTCAGAATCAATGACAGCAAGAGTGGCACTGTGTTTGGAGCAAAAGTTTTGCGCCAAGGTCCAGTTCCTTGTTTTCTTGGAAATAAGGTAGCATTTCCCCTGGTATACTATCCAATCATCTGAGCATGAAGAAACATGGGTGTTTGGTGACACCGAGGACATATATTGGCCTGGACAGTTGTACTGGCCCACTGTGAACAGGAAAAGGGTTTGTTTTAGTAACACAAGAAACCAAATACCCACAGTGTGCAAAACTAGTTCAGGGGATGCTGTGCTATGCTAGGTGATAAACAAAGAGAGGAAAGAAGGTGAATTCTTTTTTTTTTAATGAATTCTTTTTTAAAAAAAAAATTTATTGAAGTATAGTTGACGTACGATGTTATATTAGTTTCAGGTGTACAACATGGTGATTCAAAATTTTTATAGATTATACTCCATTTAAAATTATAAAAAAGGAAGGTGAATTCTGGAAAGAGTAAGAAGAAGGCAGTTTCTCACTTTATCTGATCTCTCATTGTGCCTAATCATCATTGTACTCGGTATAAGAAATAAGAGGGAGTCACTTTGGTCAGAAAGTGGAGGGTAAATTTAAAAATCTTGAAAATAGTCTTTGGACTAGAAAGGCTAAAATACATTAAAATTCCAGGTAAGGTTTTGCATCTGAATGCAGATGGGGAAGAATTTGAAGATGTAGTATATACAGACCTATATTGGAAGGTGGAGGAGAGAATACTTTGCAGAGGAGCAATTCAGAATGCAGAAAAATTTATGGCTGGGGATGTATCATAAAACTGTAAAATTTAATGTTTGTATAAAACACAAATGTATCTTGGTATAGCTGTATGTTTCGAATACCATGACACAACTGACTCTCTGGGAGCTTCTAGATATATTCTATATCTATATATATATATTCTGTGGCTTTTGAGATAAGAGACTGACCGATTCCTGATTAATCTATGGCTTAGATATTATTTTTTTCATCAACAATGAATGTGCAGCCCACATTTTTCCAGTTAAATGTCTATATATTTAGACTCTAAATCGGCCCCTTTTATTCCAGATTTAAACATCTGCTCACATGTAATTTTCTCCCACAGTATTGTATAAATCATAAGCACTTTTAATATTTCTAAAGCACTACAAAACTAAAAAAACGTATGGCATCAATTATTCAAGGAATGTGGAATCATATTTAGCATTTCCTAGGAAATTGGCCATGTATGAAAAATGAGATTGTCCTAAATTAATCAGAACTTTTGATGAATTCATGAAGTGCAGACCCACCTGATAAAGCAACGAGAGCTATGATTAGAGTGGTGATGAAGACCACGTTCACTACAGCACATGGGATGGGAACTTGAATGGACCCTTCATGATATGCCGCAAAATGGGGCCTGGTGGCATTATCTGAAGAGAGAAAGTAGATGATGAATTCAAGAAGGCTATAGAAGTAAGAAAGAGACATTTGACTTTCTCTTGAGGCATTTAAAATAAAAAAATAGCTATATGTCTCCCCATCTTCTTATATGAAATTTATAAGTTAATTTCCCTCAAGTGTTGAGTGAATTTGGATAGTTTATTTTTGGCTAGAAATAAAACAATCCAGTCACAATAATGGTATCATAAAATATCTCCCCCAAATATGTACTCAGTAGCTATGAAAATTCTAAATATATCATAATTGTATTGTTTTAACCACAATAAGAACATTTAGTAAATACCTGATTACCCTAGAGGACATATAAAAAGAACATCCTATGTACAATCCCTTAACTTCTCTGTAGTTACTGTTTAAGGGAGATGGTATAAATGTGGGTGATATAATAAAATATGTTGAATTGATATAAAAATATATACAACTGGAATGACTAAAAATTTAAAAAAAGATGGATGGTACATTTTTGTGAATTTGGTAGATGTGAAGCATTGAAATTTCCATATATTACTGAATGGGAGAATAGAATGGAAAAAAATACTTTGGAAAACTATTTCTTACATAATTAAATATACACTTATCCTATGATCCAGAAATTCTACTCCTATTATTTTCTCAAGAAAAATGAAAATACATCTTCAAAATGTTTTATATAAGAATGTTCAGAGCAACTATATTCTTAACAGCCAAATCCTAGAAATAAACCAAGTATCCATCAACAGGAAAATGGATAAACAAATTATGGTATACCCATACAAGAAATTCTACTCAGAAATTTAAAAAATGGAACAACTGATGCATGCAACAAAATGGATGAATTGCAAAAAAAATGTTGAGCGCAAAAAATCCAGCCACAATTATATACTGTATATATTCATTTATATGACATTCAGGAATAGCTGAACTAAACTTGATGATAGAAATGAGAAAAATGATGCTTTTATGTGTTGGAAAATTAATTTGACTGGAAAGGAACACAGGGAAACTTTCTGGGGTGATGGAAAATGTCAAATGTTGATTGGAGTTGTAGGTATATCTCATTAAACTGTATATGTATGATCTGTGCATACACTGTATGTCAATTTTACCTCATTTAAAAATAATAGGTGAGTGAAAAATAAGATGTTTGAATTTTCCAAGAGAAGTTAAAATAATAGAGGAAATTTAACAGTACTATAGACTAAATATTGGGCGGAAATCAGTTTTTTCATTTATCCTTTGTATAATGCTAAAACCAAGTAAAAGTTTCATTTCATCAATGAGAAATATTTTTGTGGAAGGATTTAGAATATGAATATGATGTGAATGATGATTCTTAGTTACCAGAAAAAACCCTCCACCACCACCAACAGAGCTAGAAGGATATCTGTTCTAGATTAGAAATAAATAATTGAGAAAGGAGAGAGGGGAAATTTGTGACTCAGAGTTTGAATTTGATTTTTGCTAGGATGAGCTATCAGGAATTTTTAAAATTCGGCCTCACAAGAAATATACAGATTCCTATTATGCTCTCAAAAACTGAAATGTAAAATAACTACTTGAATGATATTAAAACTTACCATGAAAAATAGTCTCAATATGCAAAAATATCCTATTTTTCAGTATGGGTGGCTTTCATAATTAAAAGGATGTCTATACAGACACACCTTGAAATTCATGTATTTTTTTCCCTTAAAGCATTTCTTTAATGTTAAACTAGGCAAAGAGATGCTGCTTTCTTTCACAGTAATTTTGCTATGTAATGGATGTCAGCATCAACTGTTGCTTCTTCTGAGGATTGTTTTTCCCAGCATAGATCTGCATTCAGGTTTTGCAAGAGAAGACTTTACTTCACTCCTATCTGGTTCTATTTCTCTCAGCTTCTTAAAGCAAACCTTCCTTTTTTCACCAGCATGCAACTGTCACCGGAAGTAGCCTTTTGTAGCTAGGGTAGCAAGTTCAGAACTCTCTGTGTAGTTTCACTTCTTACCATGTGAGACTCAATCATGGGGTTCAAACTCAATGCAGGGACAGCTCTCGCTCCTCAGCAAGTGCCAACACATCCAAATAACTCATGCATGCCAGAGCCCATTGGCTTATCCATTGGACTCACTCTATTGGCTTATCCAGTGGGTAAGCTATGGAGATGATTCTCAGACTGTACTTTATATCCATTAGTGAGGGCTATTGTTACTCACAGTTTGACTTATCACCTAGGTAACAAAACACTCCCTTAAAAGCATACTTCCGCTCTGATTACAAGCCCTGCCCATTAATGGAGAAATTGAAAAGAAATCCACTGGTACATATTGAATCACCAAGGGTGGTGCTCAATGATTGTTTATACTAACAAAGCAAGTACAAATAGCAGCGTAGTCTAAACATTCGTAAATTAACTATTCAACAGAAAATTGGAATGATCTCAGGAACAGTTAAGAATTACTACAATAGTTCCTTCTTCTTTCAACTATGCTGTTTATTGAGTGGTTTTATTCTTAAATATATTTTTTCTTTTGGGCAGCTCAGCTGAGCCATCAAGTTATGGCTATCTGGTTACCAAAATATTTGTGTGGCTTGTACTTGCTATCCACACTTGATTTTGTGTCCTTAAGTGAAAGATGGGTTTATCAGAGGTAATGAATGCTTTTCTAAAGCAAACCACTCTAGTAGACCCATACTCAGAAAACAATCCCTTCCTCTAGATGTTTTTAGCTCTGCTGTTCATAACACATTCTTTGGTACTGGTTAGATTTGCTTACAAGTAAACTCTAGTTCCTACATGCTAGTGTTTTGGGCACCTCATTAATTAGAGAGGAAGAGAGAGATAAATGAAACAAATCAAGAAAACCTCACCAAAACAAATTATTGTAAAACAATGGGAAAATCCTGGTAATAGAAAATAGAAAGGTCTGAGGACAGAATAGACAAATAGAAAAGAAGAAAAAGTACATAGCAAAGATGATCATATTTTGATGAAAAATAAAAGAAAGGAAGAAAAATATCTGATTCATGTAGAATTTGAAGCCCACGATTAGAAGGGTGAAATAGAAGAGCGAAATGGAGGAAAAGAGTCCCATAAAGAATATAGATGATTTCATTTTCAAGAATTCTTTCATGACTTTCTCCTAATAAATTACCATTGGACACTGTAAATGTTCAGATGTTTATATGGATATTCTCTCAAAAATTAGAAACCTTTGTTCCCAGCAACTGGAAGATGCTGTCTTGAGAACACAAGATAAGGCACACACAGAAAGCACAAAATGGTACAAGGTAAAGGCAATCAAGAATGTAATTGTTGGGGCTTCCCTGGTGGTGCAGTGGTTGAGAGTCTGCCTGCCAATGCAGGGGACACGGGTTCGAGCCCTGGTCTGGGAAGATCCCACATGCCACGGAGCAACTGGGCCCGTGAGCCACAATTACTGAGCCTGCGCGTCTGGAGCCTGTGCTCCGCAATAAGAGAGGCCGCGATGGTGAGAGGCCCGCGCACCGCGATGAAGAGTGGTCCCCACTTGCCACAACTAGAGAAAGCCCTCGCACAGAAACGAAGACCCAACACAGTCATAAATAAATAAATAAAAGAACGTGAATTTCTAAAAAAAAAAAAGAATGTAATTGTTTATGTGGAAAACAGAGTTTTCCATAAAGAGAGGCAGTGCTTCCTAGAGGATGGATATGGGAAAATGATGGACAGTTCACTGGGCTAGGGCAGTGAGATTTCTAATTAAATCTGAAAAATTGAGATGATATAAACTAAAACAAAGAAACAAACCTTTAGAGAGCTTCTGAAATTCACCCTTGTGATTTCCTCTCAAGTTTCTATTTTGTCTTCTCATAGAAAAAGAAATATTTACTTCTTCCCCATTTTCTCCTTTATCCCAACTGAAATAGAATGTAACCAAGTTCTTCAAAAGGCAAGCTTCATTTTCCCCCTAACTACCATTATATACCATAGATAGATAGGTAGGTAGATAGATATAAATATAGATATATTGATAGATGCTACCAGTATATAAGGAGTAAGACCTGACTTACTTTGTTGTCTTCTTTTCAGATGCAAGGAGCTGGTCTCTGTTGCAGAACAATCTTCAGAATTCATCTTTATCCTCGTCACGATCCCTTGGTTAATCCCAGGTCAAGCCAGTCTGTAGTGAAAGTCTTTGCTGGAGCTCTTGTTCAGTCTCTGAGTCTCTGAGATATCTCAGCCTTTATATTCAGTTACGTTGTCTCCACCCGCTTCCTCTCACCTCCGGATCGTTCAGCTACTCCTGTCCTCTTTAATTCATGCTCTAGTGGCCCAAACAGTTTACAATGTGGTGTTGTGGTGAGCTACGGGTTTTCCCTGCTGTCTGAAATGTGCTTTCTCACAACTGTAGGTGCAGCGTGAAGAGACAAGCGAGACTTTCCCAGAATCTGAGCTATCCTTCCTTAAATTTGTAGAAAACAAATAATTTAGGAAACAGAATATCTAAGCAAAGAATTAAAAGTTAGGGATTCCTATCTTTGAGATGGAAATAATGTGGGGAGTAATATTTCCCTGGAATCCCATTCATTCATATAATCATATACTTAACAATTATTATTTTATTGAACATCTACTATGAACCTGACACCGTTTGGGGTTAGAGGATTTATTGTTGAATAAGAAAGTTACCATCTCTATTCTCATGGATCTTTCTCCAGTCTGGAGGAGTTTAACTTAGCAAGCTATAAACCGGCTTTCAGAAATGTGTCATTCGATTCTTCCCTGGGGACTAGTTTTTCAAGGTATCATTTAGTAAGTAGCTGGTTTAATGGAGGAAATAGAAACCTTGTGGCTAGAACTTCCTTTCTGTGTTCTAAAGTTGTTTATCTTAAATGATCTGTTTCATTTATCTCCTGTTAATTTTCATGTCATATTTTACTGTCATTTAGACTGCCCTATTTTTCCCCTCAGTAATATCTTATTCTAATTTTCTCCAATCTGCTAGATTATTATTTTCATATATCTCTGACACTTTGGATATTTGAGAATGATTGTTATAAAAATATATTGCCGTAGTATCAGTATCATCCAGATAAGTTATTAAGGTCAACACAAAATGAATGCAGAATATCTGTGTCTAGTGATTTAAGGAGGGGATGAAAATATCACTCTGGTTAATAATCTTAGTGCCCTCAAATTTTATCATTAATATGACTTTAGAGTACAGATATTCTGTTTTCAGAATAAAGCCTTTGTGAAAATGTTATGGTTAAGAGGGTAGAAAATTACCATCTACTGTAAGCTAGTCAGACCATCATATTTATTTGTTTACCTAAGACATGAAGAGGTACACGTTGGTCCTAAAACTCTCTATGTTCTTTATTTTTCACTCAGTTCCTAGTATGTTTTCCACACAGCAGCTAGAGGGGTTGTTCTATAATTAAGTAATATCATTTTGGTGAGAAGTTCACTTCTTCACTTCTCCCACTCGACACAGCTTCTTATCAAAATTACCGTACAATCCAAAGACCTTCTTGTGTATTTGAGAAGACTTTGCTTTATCCATGATCTGGCCCCTGACTACCTCTCCTACCATAGCCACTGCCCTCTCCGATAGTCATGGCTTTGCTGTTCCACAAAAATGTCAAGCATCCTCCCACTACAGGGTCATGCATTTTCTCTAAAAGTTTCTTCCTCCATCTAGTTGCATGTTTTGCCCTCCCTTTAATTCAGTTCACTCACTGTTCAACTATCATTTACCCAGAGAGGTCTTCACTTGCCTTCTCTATGTAAAATAGAACCTCCTACTCTATGACTCCACATGACTTTATCTTTCTCTATGTCACTTGTCAAGATCTGACATTACATTATTGTTTATCACCCACTTTCTTTACCAGACTGTAAGCTGCTTGGGGGTAAAGACTTTTTCTGACTTGTCCCTTCTGTGACTCTAACATCTGACATAGTAACTGGAACCTAGTATGTACTCAGTACATACTTGTTGAATTTGTGAATAAATAAATATGAGTTAATGAAAGAGTATGTATAAAAAACATGAAAGTTCCAAAATATAGAGAGCTGCTCAGGGAGGTTAGTGGGATAGTAGGGTTGAGAAATGAATGCCTTTACATTGCCAGTGGGTAGCAAGGGCATACTTGAGTACTGCTGATGAATGACAAAGGGGAAGTGAAGTTTGGTACTTAAGGGAATAGCTGATGTTTTTACTAATTTCTTTGGGTTAAAGAAACTTCGATCTTTTAAATGTTTCTTTCATCTCCTAGAGTTGGGAATCTGGGTTAATGTCCACACTTTGACACTAATTACACACAGCGCGTTGTGAAGAATGCATGAGATAATATATATATATATATATATATAAATCTGCAATCTTCCAAGTCCATGGGATATAAAGAGAAGGAAAGAATACATACTTACCCACACTGATAACCTTTGCTATGTGTCTCTTCCAGTGCAAAGCAGGGTGTTTCAACAGCTTATTGGACTGACATAAAAGCCATGGTCCAGTTATACCATTTTCCAATGTACGTTTTCCCCTCTGATGATTCCCATATAAGTGTGAAACTCTAATTTTCTTAGCTGGACACCGACTCCCTGCGAAGTTTGAATGTTTCAGAACAATTAGCAGGCTAACAGGCACGCAAAAGAGTGTAGTTTTTACAGATAGTTAGTTATCTCCCACAATGTTCCCTCTTACTTCTTATAGGCCAGCTATGTTGACTTTCACTCTGTTCCTCGAAAAAGCTGAGCTTATTTTCATTTTATAGGCTGTGCTCTTGCTCTTATTCCCTCTGATCTCAGATTTTTCATGGCTAAGTCTTTCTTCTCATTTATATCTACCTTACATGTTACCTACTCAATAAGACCTTCCATGACCACCTGCACAAATTACCTCCCATTAGTCATGACTTATTACCTCACTCTTTTATTTTATAGAACATAATATCATCTGAGACTTTGTAGTTCATTTGTATATAAATATATATATAGTTTTTAAGGTAATAATTATTAATATTTACTTCCCTTACTGGAAAGTAAGGTCTTTAAGAGCACGGACATGGCTGTCTTATACAACAATGAATAACTTGTACCTATAATAAGGCTTAGAACATAGAAGGAGTTCAACGAATATTTGTTGGATATATACATGAAATAATGTATGTGAATATCAACTCAAGCATTTGTTAGCTATGCAGATTTGGGAAAGTTATACAGTTCCACTGGATTTTGGCTTCGTTATGTGTACAGTGAAAGTATCAGCATCCAACTTATAAAGTTTTCGTGAAGAAAACATCATAAGTGAGAAAATTAATTTTCTACCACAGTGTTTGTGTAGATTAGGTATTTAACAATAAGTAAAGGAATAACAGTTTGATTCAGGTCATGAGAAAGAAAAGTTCCTCATTTCACGTAAGATGTTAACAGATAATAACTGAGCAGTCTCAGCATAACTGCTGATATGATGTAATGTGACTCTTGTCTGTCTAGGGTACAGACAGACAGAGGAAGCTGCAGTCTCCTACAACCAACTTTAACAGCTTTCGTGACACTAAAACACTTGTTTATGTGTTCAAGTTTTCTTGCTTCCACAGCCATAATCAGGTGAATAGATATTATATATATATATATTTACATATGTCTATATATACAAACACATGCATATATATTTATATATTAATGTATAATGTATGTAATAATAAATGTATAATATATGCAATATATGTTAAATATGCCATTATGTAATATATGTAATTGATGTTATATATAACATATATATGTATAATATATGTAATATTTGTTATATATGCCATTGGACACAGGAAAGTGATGTCTAGAGATCTTACTTGATGAAAATAAATATTTTTAAACATTATGCCATTAATCAAAATCTATTATTTTTGTTCTGAAATCGTTTTTCTCTACTTGTTTTTATGAGAGCAGCCAAAGTATTTTGTTGAAATCAGCACTTATACAGGTGGCAGTAAGCAGACTTTGAAAACATAAAAACCAGTCAGATTACCAAGAACATATGCTATCAGTGGGCTTTGTAGGTATCCACTGGCCCTCATGCTATTCAAGTCCTCCACAACAACTTGAACTTTATTGCAAAATTAATTATTTTCTTATTACTCCTCCATCCTCTTTCACAATCAATTTTTTAAGTGTAAGAAATCTGCCTGAGATCTGAGAAAGCAGTCAACTTAAATCTATGCAGAGGCATGAACAATGAATAGGGGTTGCCCAGCACAGGACTGGTTGATACCTGTTGTCCTGATGTGATTATTAAAAGCATGTTATTTCACTTGCAAGAGTGTCTTCCTATGTATATATAATGAATTACATGTTTATATTACTAATCAGTATTTGTTAAATCAAAGGAAGGTATCTCACCTGTGAAATTACACTAAATAGGACAAAGCAAAGTGTAGAGGGTCAGGATGCAGTGTGGTAGAGATTTTGGGGTCAGAAGGTTTTTCGGTTGCTCCTTATTTATCTAAATGTGAAAGCCAACTTCCTGTGTGGTCAGCCCTGATGGCTTCAATTCTCTAAAGCAAAGAAACACATCAAGAAACCTAAAGAAAGAAAACTTGTGCAAATAAACTCTTTAAAATCTCCTTACAAAACACACATGGTCATAATACATAACTTTCAAATTTTTCGGAGATATTTTCTATGTTTTATTTCATAAAGAATACATCAAAACATTAAGGGATATCCACAGGGCAAAGATGATCATTAAGATCTCATAGTTCAGTTGAGAAAGCTGAGATTTAGAGAGAAATTAGTGCCTGGACAAATTTGGAAGAAGTCACTCAGGACACCAGAACTCAACGCAGGTTTCTTTCATGTTTGACCTTATATGAAGAATCCGGGGAAAGGTTCCAGAAAGGAAATGAAGTAATGTGAGCTGCATGCAAAGTGACACAAAGAAGACAGGATATACAGTCCTTATCAGGCAGCAGCTCAGCAGGATGTTCTGGTGGCCCACGTGCACAGAGACCGCAAACTTCAGACCTGATAGAATTTCCAGAGGCAACCTCTTCATCTTTTTTTTAATTTCTTTTTTTCTTTCAATGGGTGAATTAGGTTTCTGAACGGCTTTTAATCTCCTTGGGAATCAAAGCTGCCATTTCTAATGTCTCACCTATTGAATTATACAAATTATGTAAATTGGTAAAATTTATTTTTAAATCACAGATGTGTGTGTGCTCTCCCACTGGTTATCGTAAAGGGTCAGAAGAGGGAACCATGAGTAAGTAAGTGGGGAATTTCCACTTCTAACCACTTTCCAACCTTCTCTCCTCTTTGAACTCACCCTTTGAACTTTCTAATTTTCCTCATTGGTGGAACATCTCCTAAAACATAGAAATGAGTTGGTTTGGAAAGTGTGAGCTGGTATGTTTCTTCTTCCTAACTTGACATAGTGAAGGTAAAATACAATGTTCATGAATACATAAACTTGGACTCTGAAAAATCTGACTATTTTTCAAAGTAAAAGGCATAAAAGAACTATACCAAAGATGAGATATATCTTTATGTAAATTAATTCCAGGCTTCTTACATGTAGGAAATATTTGGGGGGAGTATTCTCAAAGACAATAGTGTTGAAATGGCAAATATAACACATAGAAATTTTAGGTAGGTAAGGGCCTGTGTCACTAAGTGATGAAAAAAATATATCCATTTGTATCTGAATCTTGATAGATACACAATGAATTTGAACAGACCTGCTTCTCCCACCTCCTGTGGATATGTTTGTACCTACTTACATAGAGAAAAATCTCCAAGTAGAAGACATTCAGGGGTTATTACCACTCTTTTCCCCAATAAATTTGAAGTTTGAATGTATGTATTAAAATATTTCTTGATAGATTGAATTGGCCTTTACTGAGGCAAGATGTTAGGAAAGGAAAATGAAACCCATGGAAGGGAATTTGCCAGAAAGTGGGAGAAGTCAAGGCAGACATGAAAAGTCATAATAGTTTATTATGTATCATTTTAAGCTAACATACTCGACAATTTAAGTAAAATGGACACAGCCTAGATAAACACCTCTTGCAAAACTGAAACAAGAAGAATTTTTAAAAATCTTAATTGTTTTATAAATTTTTAAATAAATTGAACCCATAATTAAATACATCCTCCTTGGGAAATAAATAAAACATGAAAACATAAGTAAAAAACACCATGCCCGGATAGTTTTATGTTCCCACCTACCAAACATTTAAGGAAGAAATAAGAAATTTCAGATTCTTCTAGAGAATATAAAAAGATCAAGTCAGAAAAACACTGCATTCAGTTCAATGTCCTTTTAATTTTTCTTCAGATTTCCCATTTGATCCATGAATGATTTAGAAATGTGTTGTTTCATTTGCAAATATTTGTACAACCTAACACCACTGGGCATTGGTAAAAGTCCTCCTCTGACACCAACTGCTGGGTAGGGGAAGAAGTCTAGTTTTTGCACAGAGTTGCCAGTGACTCCCTTGGGAAGGAGGGCATTCATTACTGCCCAGTGAGAATGAATGTCTTGGGTCCTTAGGTGACTATCTCTAACACCATCCCATTAGGAGTGGGGGCAGTTGGAGTGTCTTGTTACAGATCGGCAAGTGTGGAAATTCAGGTTTGCACCTTGGAGTTTGCTGCTGTGCATGACAGTGGGACCATGTTTTTTTTTCTGTGGTGCTTGGCTGGAGTAGAGTAGTTATTAGCTAAAAGTTTTCTGTTTTGCTAGGCTGTCCTTTTCCTGGATTTTTGGTGGAGAGCAGGGTTTTGTGGTGTGGATGTTTTTCTGGCTTCACTGGTTGGCATTTCTGGCTTGCTGGCTTCTTCAGCTCCGTGTCAGGGATAAATGAGACAAAAAGAAAACCCATGGCACTCACCACCGCGCCATTTTTCTAGTCCTGAATTCTCCAATCGGCCTTATCCTCACCATCTTTCACTCTTCTTATGGTTATTTCATATGTAATATCCAAAGATTTTGTTGTACTTAGTGGGGAGAATAGGGAAAATACTTCATATCTTCTCAGAAGTAGATTCATAAATTTTAGTTTTCACAGTTGATATTATTGAGTACATAAGAAACCCCAATGAATCTATAAACTGTTAAATAAACTATTAGAATATTTAAGACAGTTTGGCTAATTTTCTTGATAGAGAAATAAATGTATATATAATTGAATTTATATAAACGAATAAGAAATATAAGATAAATTTTTTAAAAGAGACATTCTCAACTGTATCAAAAAATCAAATATTAAGGAATAAGTCTAGCAAAAGACATTTAACAAAACTATGAAATATTGACGCAAATAATAGACATATCCTGTTTAAGGATTAGAGAACTTAATATTGTAAGCTTGACCATTCTTCTCAAATTGATTTTTAAATTCATTGTAATCCCACTCAAAAATCTTAACAAAGTTTTAAATGAAAGTTGACAAACTGGTACTAAGTTTAGTTAATTCTTCAAAAGTCTGTAAGTGATCCAGGCTCTCCTAACAAAGAACAAGATTGCAAGACTTGCTTTACCAGTCATCAATAGTTATAAACCTACAGTAATTTAGAGAGTGTGTGTCATGGTACAGATAGAGAAGTTGATGTACAGAGCAGAGTAGAGATACCCATTCGTACGTAAAGACTATTTAATGATACAAGTGATATGGCAAGGTATTGACTAGGTGATGCCTTTTCCAATAAATGTGCTGGGACATTGGATGTCCATGTGAGAAAAAACTAACTTGATCCCTATGACACACACACAAATTAATTCCTCATGGATTGTAGACCTAAATATGAAAAGCAAACTGACAAAGATTTAGTATTATTGTAATATTTATCCAACCTAACTTTGTGTTTATGATAAAAGAAGGATGTTATAGTTCAATATGATATATTTACAGAAGCATAAGCTAAAAGTCCCTGCTGTGAGAATAATCAACCTCTCCTGTTTCTCCTACAATATTTTTCTATACCAAACACACAATTACACACACATATAATCATTTTGAAAGTGAATATATCTGGCAACTATAATTCATGGATATAGCGTTTCTCACTATATTCAGTTTGAACTTTATTTGACTGCTTTCTAAAAGCCACCTCCGAACTAATTATCCTTTATTGCCAAGCCCATAATTTTTATTTCTTGTCTACTGACGCTATTGCTTAACTTCTGATTCTCTTTTCTTCTTCTATCTCCTATGGTTTTTCATAACATATTCCTCTTCCCCACTCCTATGAATGGTTTAATCTTCCTAATTCTTTTGCATAATATCTTTTCTTCTAAACATCCTACAGTATCTATTCCTAGAGAAATAGTTCAATTATATGACATAAATCTATATCTAAGAATAGTTTCTATAATAAAGAAGTAACTGTAAGGGGACAAAGAACAGTGAAAGGGAAAATATGAGAAATATTAAAAAAAACACAAGCTACTTTTAAATAATCACATTTAATTCAATATTTCAGAATTCATTCAGCCAGCTCTATTTATATTGTGAACACTGCACAGAAACAAACGCAACAGGTTTTTTTTTTTTTTACCTCAAATAAATAAATAACTTGCTCATTAGAAGTACATTTTACTAAACAACCTGACTTTTGAACCCATGTTTTCAACTGTTGTTTCACATACTGCTTTTGTCTGGGTGGCTGTCATTGTTGCTGCATTTCCATACTGCAAGATTACTGCCCTCAAGTTAGGGAACTAGAAATTTATCATGTAATCAAATTATTTAAGGAGTATAAATACAAACTTTATAGTAGATTTTTAAACCAAGAATTTATTTAAGATCAAGAATTATTTTAAAAACTCTAATGTTTTAAGCTGATGATCTATAAAATATGAATGACGGCCAAAAGATGGACCATTAGAGCCATGAACTAGTTAAAACAGAAGTGAGAGAGAAGGAGATTTTAATGACAAACTCCAAATGGCTAATAATTGGTTACTTTGTTAAGACAAATACAACAAAGACTGTTAGAGAGGCAATACAAATGTGACTTGCATCAATGCAAGTGAAATCTCTTTTTCTTGGACTATATTTTCAAGATTAAAACTCTTCTGGAACAAAAACTCTATGACAAATATGTAGGGTGCTTGGGGCAAGCTGAAGAAAAAGGCACATTAGCTTCCATAGGTGAAGGAATTGTCCAGTAGTAATAGAACAAATACACCAGAAGCAGCACTTCATAAAATTGGCCTTTATAACTATTTCTTTTGTCTGTGTAAACCTATGGCAGTAGGAAATTTATTATGGGAAACAGAACTATATTGAATTTTCCCCTATCTATAGAGAACAATGCTTCGATTGTGTTAAACTCTAATATGCCAGTAATTAATAAACTAATCCTTGAACAAATACTTTTTATTGTTTACAAGTTCCAAGCTCTGTAGTGATGTACTGTAGAGGAAACAGAGAAATCTGTAACCTAGTTATAGTCTTCTAAGACTGACAACATAGACAGGAGAAATAAGCCCACAAATCTAAATACAATAAAGATTGAAAAAGCATGTAAGACAATAATATAAATATGTGATAATGTCATACTAGATCATATGCTAAATGAATGGTTTAGTTTAAAAATCCTATAGGAAAAAATTAATCATTTCAGGTTACAGCAGTGGTAGACATTTCTCAGAGGAGTAGGCGGAAGTGGGTAGAAACTGAAGGTAGAAATAAGTTAATTATGTCTTTACAATATCCTATATGTGAGATGATTAATAGGACATGAAGAAGAATATGTATGTGAAAAAAGCTAGTAAGAAGAGCTGATAACTTAGAAAATGTAAACTGTCATAGAGAAGAAATAAAGATGACTAAACTACTCAATTTAGTAGTACCCTTTATCTAGCTAATAATCTCATAGATTATATTAGCCAAAATAAGTTTACGCTTCCTGGTTATTCCAAACGTAAGATATAAAACATCTACAAGCATAAATTGTAACCACATCTTAATCATCTTTTAACTAAATGCATTTCATATACCTATTATTCTTGTCTCCATGCCAATACTATAGATTCCCTTCTGGTCATCTGTCAGAATTCTTCTCACCTGCTGCAAATGTGCCAGTTTAAATTTTCCTATTTTTCGATTAAAAGGAGCCTAGTACATGCTTCCTCATAGTCTTCTCTCTGACCAATATTCCTCAAAAATATTCCACTTATAATCAAGGATTTGGCTGGTCTTATAATATGAGTTTGGTAGTGTTTCCAAATCCACTATTTTTCTGAAAAAGTTTATGTTTGCACTTATTATTTCTTTGAGTGTTTAAAAGAGTTGACCTATGAAATCACCTGGGCCTGGAGGATTTTTGTTGTTTGCTTTGTTTTTTAAGGGAAGATTTTTGATGACTACTTCAATTTCTTTAATAGATATAAGGCCATTTTCTGTTTCTTCTTGCATCATTTTAAGTTGGAATTTCAAGGATTTTGGTCATTTCATTTAAGTCATTGAATTTGTTCGTTCATTATATGCTTTTATTATCCTTTTCATGTCTACAAGATAGGCAGTAATAGTTACTCTTCAGTTCCTGATACTGCAGACACAAGAGCAACCAGTGAAAAAGAGGAATATATATATATATATATATACAAATATATATATTATATTCTCTAATATCTAATCTTTCACTTCTGCTGAGATGAAGTGTAAGTGATCTGTCCGTGGGAATTTGCTAGAACCTTGTAAGCATTTCTGTTTTCTCCAGCCTGATCAAATTCTCACAACGTTCAGGCCATTGTTATTGCCATATCCTTTGAAATAAGCTTCTTTTCTCTGTCTTCCTACTTCCTATGCTTCTTCCTGCCTGGAGATAACTCACATTCTAGTTATTAGAGTATTTTTTCTCAGGTTCTTCACACATGGACCAGAATCTTAGTAATTTCAGTGTTCTAGCCCATATGCTGCATATCTCTGAGAAAGTCTATTGCTGATAATCTATGCAATTCCTCTTTATCAGGGGATATCAAGTCTAGAGTAATTAAATTCTAGTTATTTTAATTGGCCCTAAATTTTATTAACTTTACAGTGAAAATAATATTTGTACTTATCATATAAGGTAGTTACAAAAAATAAGTTAATACATGTAAAACCCTTAAAACAGTGCATGGCTTAAAGTTGGTGCTCAACAAGTGTTAGCTGTTATACCTCACTGGTCTTTATAATCTGACTGCTGGCAAAGAATTGATATCACTTTAATTATGGAGACCAGTTAGGATTTATTTTCTGAGTTAAAGAATGGTATCTACTGCCTCCTGAAATACCAGGGCTACATGCAAGAGCCTGAATAGATTCTAATTTCTATTAGGAAGGGTGAAAAGAAGAATTGTCTACTGGGTAGGAAACCATAACAACCTGCAACAATTATTGCAAAAGATTTACCAAAAAGAAATCTTTGTTGCTGATCTTCATATTCAAGCTCTGGAACTTTATATCCCTAGTTTACATTTATCTTAGTCTCCTAACAGGAAATTTTAAAACCACATCAGGTAACTAAAAAAAAATTTTAAGTGCTATTGCCCAAACACCATAGAGGTTTTCTATGGTAGAGAAGTTAAAGAAATGGGTGGGGAGTAGCAAGATCAGATAAAAAGGAAAAAAATAAAACTAGTTTATATCACTAGTCAAAGCCAGAAATAGAGAGGTTTAACATGCCTTGTGATGCAAATTGTAGAGCCTTAGGTAGGATATCATAAATGGATGCAATTTGAAGATTAGCTGCCATTAATGGATGAACTTAGAGAAGCTCTTCTATTTAACTGAATTGTGCTCATTCATTTTACAAATATTTAATGGGTACCTACTTTGTGGAAAACATTGAAATAGGTACTGGAGATACAGAACTGGCAAAACAGTCATGATATCTATGTTTTTACGAGTGTTCAGTCTATCAAGTATGCCAAACAATTGGTAATTTAGTCTTTTCTCTTTTTCTCTTGGTCATTATAGCCAAAGTTTTAATATGTTGTTGATTAAAAAAAAAAAACCTTCTGGTATCACTGATTTTTCTGTATTGCTTTTCTATTCTCCATTTTCTCTCACATTTCATTATTTCCTTCCATTTTCTTGCTTTAGGTTGAGTTGACTCTTCTACTTCTAGTTTTTTCTGGGAGAAGTCTAGCTTATTGATTTGGATCTCTCTTCTTTTTTACTGTAGGTGTTTATGGCAATACATTTTCCTCTAAGCACTGCTTTTGTTGCATGCCATAAGGATTTTTATTAGGGGGGGGAGTATGTTGTATGTTTATTTTCATACATCTCAAAGTATTTTCTAATTTCTCATGTGATTTCTTCTTTGACCCACTGTTATTTAGGAGTGTGTTGTTTAATTTCTATGTATTTATGAATTCCCCAAATTTCTTTCTGCTATTAATTTCTAATTTCATTCCTTGGTAATCAGAGGACATAACTTATATGATGTCAGTTATTTTAAGTTGATTAAGACTTGTTTCAACTTATTTTGACTTAACATATGGTCGATATGGAGAATGTTTCCTGTCCACTTGAAAATAATTCTTCTGTTGTTAAGTGTTCTATGGATGTCTGATAAGTCTAGTTGGTTGTATTGATTGTAGTTCTATTCTTACTTTTTTAAGGATTTTCCATACTGTTTCCTATGGTGGCTACACAAATTTACAGTTCTGCCAACAGTGTACAAAGGTTCCTTTTTCTCCACATCCTCTCTAAAGTTTGTTATTTTTTGTCTTTTTGATGATAGCCTATTCTAATGGGTGTGAGGTGATATCTCATGGTGGTTTTCATTTGATTTTGCATTTGATTTGCATCATGAATAATTAGTGATGCTGAACATCTTTTCATGTGCCTGTGGCCATCTATATGTGTTCTTTAAAAAAAATGTCTATTCAGGTCTTCTGCCCATTTTTAATATATTTTTAAAATTCTAATGTTGGATTCAGTTTTCTATTTCCAAACATATTTTACAAAGCCAGCATTATCCTGATGCCAAAACCAGAGAAGGACACCACAAAAAAACAGAATTACAGGCCAATACTACTGATGAACATAAATGTAAAAATTCTCAACAAAATAATGGAAAACAGAATTCAACAGTACATTAAAAGGATTGTACATCATGATCAAATGGGATTTAGTTCATGGACGCAAGAATGATACAATATCCACAAATGGATCAACATGGTACTCCATATTAACAAAATGTAAGGTAAAAATCATATCATTTCAATAGATGCAGAGAAAACATTTGATGGAGTTCAACATCCATTTATGACAAAAACTCTCAACAAAGTGGGCATAGAAAGACGTGCCTTAACATGATAAGGGTCATATATGACAAACCCACAGCTAACATTATACTCAATGGTGAATGCTGAAAGCTTTTCCTCTAAGGTCAGGAACAAGGCAAGGATGTCCACTATCACTACTTTTACTCAACATATTATTGGAAGTCCTACTTACAAGAAATTATACAAGAAAAAGAAATAAGCATCCAGATTTGAAGGGAAGAAGTAAAACTGGCACTATTTACAGATGACATGATACTATATATAGAAAACCCTAACAACTCCACCCAAAAAAACTTGCTAGAAGTAGTAAATGAATTTGGCAAAGTCACAGGATTCAAAATCAATATACAGAATTCTGTGGCATTCCTACACACTAATAACAAACTATCAGAGAATATAAGTCCCATTTTCAATTTCCCAGAAAGAATAAAATACCTAAGAATAAATTTAACAAAGTAGGTAAAAGATCTGCACTCTGAAAACTATAAGATACTGATGAAAGAAATTGAAGAAGACACAAATAAATGGAAAGATATCCTGTGCTCATGTATTGGGAACTAATATTGTTAAAATGTCTGTACTACCCCAAACAGTCTACAGATTCAATGCAATGCCTATCAAAATACCCATGACATTTTTCACAGAACTAGAACAAATAATCCTAAAGTTTGTATGGAACTACAAGAGACCACAAATAGCCAAAGCAATCTTGAGAAAGAAAAACAGCACTGGAAATATTACTCTCCCTGATGTTGAGCCATACTACAAAGCTATAGGAAAGAAATATATATACTATGGTACTAACACAAAGACAGACACAGAGGTCAGTGGAATAAAATTAAGAGCCCAGAAATAAACCTGCATTATTATGGACAATAGATTTATGACAAAGGAGCCAAGAACATACAATGGAGAAAAGATAGACTCTTTACTAAAATGATATTGTGAAAACTGGACAGCTATATGCAAAAGAACGAAACTAGACTACTATCTTATATCATACACACAAAAAAACTCAAAGTGGATTAAAGACTTAAATGTAAGACACGAAGCCACAAAATTCCCAGAAGATAACATAGGCAGTACACCCCTTGACATAAGTCTTAATGGTGTTTTTGTGGATCTGACTCCAAAAGCAAGGGAAACAAAAGCAAAAATAAACAAATGGGAGTATATTAAGCTAAAAAGCTTATGCAAAGCAAAGGAAACCATTGTCAAAACAAAAAAGGTAACCTACTGAATAGTAGAAGATATTTGCAAATCACATATCCAACAAGAGGTTAATATCTAAAATATATAAACAACTCATACAACTCAAAAAAACAAAAACAAAAAACCCCCAAACAACCCAACTTAAAAATGAGCAGAAGATCTGAATAGACACTTTTTCAAGGAAGACATACAGATGGCCACAGGCACATGAAAAGACGTTCAGCATCACTAATTATTCATGATGCAAATCAAATGCAAAATCAAATGAAAACCACCATGGGATATCACCTCACACACGTTAGAATAGGCTATCATCAAAAAGACAAAAAATAACAAATGTTAGAGAGAATGTGGAGAAAAGGGAACCTTTGTACACTGTTGGTGGAACTGTAAATTGGTGCAACTACTATGGAAAACAGTATGGAGAGTCCTCAAAAAATTATGAATACAAGTACCATAAGAGCCAGCTATTCCACTTCTGGGTATTTATTTGAAGACTAATTTGAAAAGATATGTGCATCCCTATGTTCATTGTATCATTATTTACAATAGCAAAGATATGGAAACAACACAGTGTGCATCAATGAATCAAAGGATAAGGAAGCTGAGATATATATACACAATGGAATATTATTCAGCCATAAAAAATAATGAAATCCTGCCATTTCCAACAATATGGATGGAACTTGAAGGTATTATGCTAAGTGAAATAAATCAGAGGAAGAAAGACAAATACCATATGATTTCACTTATATGTGGAATCAAAAAAACAAAACAAAATGAACAAAAAAAAAAAACAAACAAAAACAAACTGATAGGTAAAGAGGTCAGATTATTGGTTACCAGAGGGGAAGGGGGTTGGTGGGGTGGGTGAAATGGTCGAAGAAGTTCAACTGTAAAATGATGGTTGGTATTTAGCGATCACTTTGTAGTGTACACAGACATTGAATTATAATGCTGTACACCTGAAACTTATATACTTATAATTAAACAAATTTTCTACTCCTTTCCATCCCTCCTCTCCTCTGGGACTCCTATATACCGAGACTGATATGCTTGTTAGTGTTCCACATCTGTCTGAGGCTCAATTCATTTTTCTTCATTCTTTTTTTTTTCTTCTGTTTCCCAGACTTGAAAATCTCAATCAATTCACCTTCAAGTTCACTGATTCTTTCTTTAGCCAAAACTGCTGTTGAGCCCTTCTAGTCAATTTTTAATTTCACTTCTTGTCATTTTCAACTCCAGAAATTCTATTTGTTTCTTTTTTGTGATTTCTATATCTTTATTGAGATTTTCTCCTTGCTGAGACATTATTCTCATACAAGGTTGAGAACATGGTGGCTTTAGTCCTTTGAAAATGTTTAAAATAGCTGATTGAAAAGCTCTGTCTTAACCTCTGCTTGTACAGAGCCTTAAGGTCAGTCAGAAGTGAGAATTTAGTGCCTTCTCAGGTCTTCCTTGAGCACGTTCACAGCCCTACACATGCACGTAGCATTCCATATTTCTAGCAATATGTTAAGTTTTTCAAAGCCCTCTATGAACATCTTATCCCCAAGTTTCTCTCTTAAGTTTTTTTTATCAGCCTTTTCTTTGCCCCAACACTTATGGCTACCTCAGGAAGCTATAATGTTCAGCAATTGGTACAGATTGTTTTTGACAAATGCCCCTGGGGAACACACTGTTTGCACTGAGCAAGCTCTGTTTGACTCTCTCAGGTCAAGAAAAAACATGCCCTACAGATGGGAATTTCCTGGGAATGCCAGCTAGTTCAAACAATGACTATTCTGAGAATCACTTTTTGAGGACTTCCTAATTCTTTCTGTCCCCTCCAGTTCCTGTTCTGCTGCTGGTTTTCACAGCTACTGTAGTTGCAAGACTGTTGGTTTTCAAGGCTGCTATGAAGCTGAGAAGAAGGGGATGGGAACAGAGCAAGTGAAAACTCCACAACAGTCACTGTTCTTAATGAGATGCAGCTGTTTTCTTGAATAACTTATAGTATATTTTTGCAAGTCTTTGGTGAATTTCCAGCATTCTGAGAAAGTTGATTTTGACATTTTTGTCAATGTTCTTATTGACTTTATAAAGGGATAGCTTTTCGTAGGTCATTATTCCATTCCTGCTGATGTTTGGCTAGACAATTTTATGTGTAATTATGATGAAGTATGTTTATTATTTTGATAATAAAAATAAAGAGAGCTATAGAAACATATTGGGGGAATTTCTCAAGTATGAGGATAGTTTTACGTAAAAAGTAGCATTTAATATGAGGAGTAAATTTGAACATAGATTTTCCAGGTAAATAAGACAGAAGAAGAGCTTTTAGACAGGGACAAATAGTACAAATCTCAAATATGGGAGGAGGAATAGCCAATTAGAGGGACTGAAAGAAATCCAAGAAGCTGGAATGAAGTGAGACTAGAGAGTGAAGCAGAGGACAGAGTTAAATTACAAAGAACCAGAATAAATGCTGTTAAATGGTTTAGAGTTATTCTAAGTACAGTGATAAATCTCTAAAGTGTTCTAACTGGGATCAGATATTCATTTTTAGAGGGATCACTCAGGCTGAGTAATACAGGATGTACTGGGATCAACTGTTGCCATAAAAAGGTGATTGTATTCAAGACAAGCGTGTGGCAGTAGAGATGAAGGAAAGTTGTCGAGTTAAAGACATGATTAGTAAAACAGTGTATGATTAACTGGATAAGGGAATTCAAGGAGAGGAGATGCAGAAATAGAAAGTCAGATATGGTCCTCGTGTTTTGATACAGACAATGTGGGCAGTATTCCTTAAATAATATAGAGACTAAAGATTGGACTTAGGGGAGAATCAAAATGATGAGGTCAGTTTCTGGACTCTGGGGGATTCACCAATGTGTATTTTTAATAGACATTTAGATATATGATTCTAGCCCTAAGCAAAGGATTCTAATCAAGAAAATTATATATATGTGTGTGTGTGTGTGTATATATATGTGTGTGTGTATGTATATATATATACACACATATATATATGTATATATGTTCCAACTTCTCTATCTTTTGATTTAAAAGGTAATTTTCTATCTGCAGTGGATGCAGTATCATGGCCCCATTCTCGACTGAAGAATTCACTCCCTCAGTTGATAGGAGTTGGCATCTCACAGTTTTCAGCTGAAGCTCTATGGTATGGCTTTTTGCCAAAAGATACCACCTTCTCAAAGTCACTCTCTCCCTCAGGAACAACTGCATCAAATGACTATTTCATGTGAGACTGTAAACACCTAGACCTCTCGCCTTATATCAGGACAAATTTAAAGGACCACTCAGTTTCTGAGCTCCCTGTAGTGGCAACTAAAGCTTTTGTTGGAACTGAATCACAGTTCAAAGTTTCCCTCTACCCAAACAGAAGTTTCTCTTTCTCACACACAGGTGTTGATTTTGAGGTACCTCCCTAATTAACATCCTGTATGCAAACCTCCATCTGAGAGTCTGTTTCCTGAGGAAGCTGACCTGCAACACAGTCTGAAGAAATACTGGGGGCAAAGCTTAGCAAAAAAAGTGGAGTTTCATCCTTGCTCTATTTATTTTTTGGATGATTCATGTAATCTTTTCTTCTTGGGAGCAATACTACGAAGGAATGAGAAAATGTAGAATTTTTCTGCAGCCTGTATCTTGACAATAGCTGCTTCTCCAACTCTCTTGCATCTGACATTTTGGAGGACACTTACAATGAATGTTTGGACTCTCCAATAAACACATGGAAATGCATAGTTTTGCATGAAACACCCCACATTTGTAGAAAACATAAAAATGACTCATACAGAAGAAAAGCAAACATGGTTCTATTTACTGAGGTCAGAATATATAGATCCATATTTTTTCTTATCAGCAGCTTCATCCATCCTTTTTTTGCTGAGATATAATTGACATAAAACACTGTATATGTTTAAGGTATACAATACAATGATTTGACCTATATACATCATGAAATGATTCCAACAATGGGTTGACTGAACATTGATCATCTCATATAGATACAACATTAAAGAAATAGAAAAAGAATTTTTTTTATTGTGATGAGATCTCTTAGGATTTACTTTCTTAACAACTTTCACATGTAATGGACAGCAGTGTTAATTATCTTTATCATGTAGTACACTACATTCCTAGTACTTATTTATCTTATAACTGGAGGTTTGTAACTTTTGATCACCGTCATCCAATTTCCTTTCCCCCCGCCCCCCAACTCTGGTAGCCACTAATCTGATCTTTTTTTCTATGAGTTTGTTTGTTTTTGAAGTATGGTTGACCTACAACCCTACGGTAATTCCTGGTACACAACATGGTGATTCAATATTCCTATAAATTTCAAAATGATCACCATGATAAATCTAGTTTTCATCTGTCACCATACAAAGATATTACATAATTATTGACTATATTGTCCACACTGTGTATTTCATAACTGCGACTCATTTATTTTGCAACTGAAAGTTTGTATCTTTTTTAAATTAATTTTTTTTATTGGAGTACAGTTTATTTACAGTGTTGTGTTACTTTCTGCTGTATACCAAAGTGAGGAAAGTTTGTGTCTTTTAATCTTCCTTACTAATTTCACTCCCCACCATGCCCCTCTCCTCTGGTAACTGTTTGCTCTCTGTATCTATTACTCTGTTTCTGTTTAGTTATGTTTGTTCATTATTCTTTTAGATTCCATGTATAAGTGAAATGATACAGTATTTGTCTTTGTGTGATTTATTTCACTTAGCATAATACCCTCCAGGTCCATCCATGTTGTTGCAGATGGCAAGATTTCATTCTTTTTTGTGGCTGACTAATATTCCATTCCATCTTCTTTATCCATCCATCTATCTATGGGCATTTAGGTTGCTTCCATATCTTGGCTATTGTAAATAATGCTGTTGTGAGCATAGGGGTGCATACATCTTTTCAAATTAACTTTTTCATTTGCTTCAGATAAAATGGAATTGCTGTATCATATGGCTCTATTTTTAATTTTTGGAGGACTCTCCATACTGTTTTCCACAATGGCTGCACCAATTTACATTCCCACCAACAGTGCACCAGGGTTCTCTTTTTTCCATATCCTCACTACACTTGTTATTTGTTGTCTTTTTGATAACTATTCTGACAGGTGTGAGGTGATATCTCATTGTGGTTTTGAGTTACATTTCCCTGATGATTAGTTGTGTTGAGCATCTTTTCATGTACCCACTGGTCATCTGCCCTTTTTTAAGAAATCACTTTAACCAGGAGTATGGTATAGTCTGGCTGATAACCTTCCAAGGCCAAATTATGTGTGCAGATGATTTTCCCAAAGAAATAGGAAGAAAAATACTGGGAAAACAAAATTTATATTTATAATTATAGCTGAGGCTACATAGCTATATAAATTTTTTTCATTGACCAAGTGACTAATTGGTTTGAATGATAGGTGTACTGAATTGAATATGATTGAATGGTAAAGTCAATAAGCATCTAATATCCAAAAATACAACAGAACATATCCAATATTAAATTGATGAATAAAATAGGAAATATCTTTATTTATCCAGATTTTCAAATGTAAAGCACTAGTGTCCCATGCTTCTCAAAAAATATCAGAAAAATAAGAACCATGAGAAGTAGATGAATGCCATGGTCCCTGCCCTGGACATGTCTAGTCCAATTTAAGATATAAACCTTATAAATAAATCATTTTACCTGCAAAAGTATAATTTTAAAATGACATAATTACCCAAGTTGGTAAAAAGGAGAGATTTAATAATAAGCCTTGCTAAGGGGCTGTATAATAAACCAGTTGTAGACAATATAGGTAACAATCTTGCTTTCAATGTTGGAACAACTTTTCAAGTTGCCAGGTTTTAGGAAAACTCACCTTTCATTTTTCATTAAAGTCTCAGAATTTATTTGCACTCAAATAAGGATATAACTCCTACACTTCCGTTTCCTTTACATGTTTCTCTTGATTTCACCACAAAAGCTACGTAACTTATAGGAAGTTAATTGAACTTCTTTTCTTAGAAACAGGAAGTTACACATTTAAAGGGTATTTTTTTAGGGGCACTGGAAGTTTACAATTTCATTCAAATCTCAAGATAAAGAAGTAACTAAGGTCATAGTTTGTAACTTTAATTATAACTTATTATAATAAGTTACAGTTTGTAACACTATTATAATAAAACCCTAATACAAAACATAGGTCAAAATAGCAAATAACTGAATTAATTGAAAGGATAATAAAATGAGAATGATAATAAGGAGTATAAATATAGAACCCAATGGACCTTAAAATCCAGTGAAGCAAAAAAAAAAAAAACTTTTTTCTTAAATGTTTGTATCTGTATGAGCACAAACTGGGATTGTAAATTTCTTTTAGTAACAACAGAATCACCTTTGCATACCTCTTGTCACAGCTAGGTGACTTAACCAATATAATTTGGTTATTCCTCTGTAATTTTATCCACTTTTGTGCCTACATTTTACCTGTGCCTGAATAGATCTATCTAGCTGGGGAATAACACAAAACCACATTGGAATGTCTCTTTTTAGAAGTATACACAACTCTAGATTTCTTTATCTCTCTTTCCATCCCTCCTTTTCTCTCCCTCGCTCTCTCTCACTCTCTCTCTCTATTTGACTTGCATGAAACTCTCTCTCCTTCTAAGTTACTGGGTACTTCTTCTGTTGGCAGAATCCTTTCTTTCCTCTTTTGTTTTCTTTTAATACTCATCAGCTTCTTAGATGAGCCCATTCAGCCTAAATGCTACCTACATTCTCATTTCATACCTCTCCGTCAACTGCTCGCCCAACCTCTCTACTTCAAAGTCAAATAGGCATCTTGTACTTAAAATGTTCAAAACTAATCTTCACATCTTGCCTTTCATACAGGGTTATTTTCCAGTCATTGACATCTCAATTAATGGTATTTTCATTGCAGTAACTCAGGCCAAAATCTCCTGAAGTATCAATGTCTCCTCTCTTTGTCTTCAATACTACATCTAACCCATCTGTGAGTTCTTCCTTTATACACACAGAGTCTCCAGCTCCAGTGTTACCACTGTATTTCAACCAACTCTTGCCTGTCATTGTAACAGATTTTTAATTGTGATCTTTCAACTTCTGCCCTTGCAGAAATTGCAAACCGACTGCCCTTTTTTATGCTGGGACCTTGCTTTATTTTCCTTCAAGGCATTTCCTCATCAACTGAATTATATAGTTTTTTGTTTGTTTGGTTGGTTTGTTGGTTTATTGCTTATTTCCCTCCATATGCGTGTAAGCAGCAGGAGATCATCAGTTTTGTTGTATTCAATGCTCTATCCCTGGTACGTAGAACATTGCCAGGGAGTAGATGTTCACTAATTATTTTTTGAATTAATTAATAAATCAATGTGTGCATATGATAACAAAGTGAGTAGATTGAGGGTGGTCATATTAGAAAAGGTGACTTCTCTGAATCATTCAGATTTCTTCTAGGCTTCAGATTTGTGGCTACGGTAGTGCCCAGGAAAGAATCAGACACTGGAGAAACAATGTGCGATACCAAGTCCAAGAATAAGACACAGAAGCCTTTTAACTTTGGGGTGGCTTGTACTTTTTCACTTCTACCCTGCTTTGAAAGATGCCACGACTCTGTAGCTCCCAAACAACCTCATTACCAATGGTTCATTATATACCCAGCTTGAGCCTGTGGAAAAATCTCCTGCTCTTTTTTTTTTCTGGACAGAAGATACTGGTGGATTTGCAGGGGATCTAGTCTGAGTAATCAAAGATTTTCATACGGTTTGTATTGCACTGATTTCTCTTCTTGTGTCAGTTAACCACCAAATGTTTATTGTAATTTAAGTTTCTATCCTCAAGACTTTTCATATCTTTGCCATAGGAGAATGATAGAAATTCAAGGAGCAGTGGTATGTAGACTGCTGACATACTGTGTGATGAACAGGTTGGCCTTTGCATGAGTTTTTGGCAGATCTACTTGATTGACATCTAGTCTTCACAACCAGTCTGACTATTCAAAAATTAAAAATTGAGCTGAGACCTATATGGTGATCGTTTTTTAGTTTGGGAAGATATTAACATTATTGCTGTTGTTATCAGTGTTGTTATTATTATCATTTAATATCTGATAGTTGAAGATACTACAATGTTATTTCTTCAGGGGGAAAGTAATCTTGGCTTTTCTGCTGTCTTCTTCTGGATAAATCTTAAAATCATTTTTCCAATATTGTCATGGTCATTATTGACCTATTGCTGTATTCTATATTTGGTACTCAATTTTCTTCTTAATGGACTTCTCAGAAGAATTTGATATGATGATCTTATCCTTTCCTTTATAAACTTTCTTTGTTTGCTAGAGAAGTAGGACTAATAATATCATTAATATCAAGATTCCCATCTTCACTACCTCTAGCACGCCCTCTGACTCCACCACTATCATTTTTCTCCTGTGAAATATGCATAAAGGTTATTCTTTGTCCCATATTAACTTTCTTGGATGTTTTATTTATTTATTATTATATGTAAATCAGTCATATTTGTAACTGTAATATGTAGCCTGCTATGTGATCTGAAATGACAGTGGAGGATTTATGTAGAATGTTATTTTCATGAGTCTGCATTGAAATTTCATACTCACTGGTGAGATTTGTGTTAATTTTCTCCCATAAGTATATATATATATATATTTGTATGTATGTGTATATATGTGTGTGTGTGTGTGTGTGTGTGTGTGTGTGTGTGTATATATCCATTGCCAGAATTATGTCTCCATTTCTCCATTTACTGGGATAGTCCTAATTTTTATTTCTTTTTAAATGAAAAATGAGATAAAAATTTCAAATTCTAAGATTCTGAATAAATTAGAGCTAGACATAGATTTGTTTTCTTTTTTCACTGTTTTGATTTCAATTCAAAAGAATATTAAACATTCAGATATTATTTGGGCTGGAACATGTTCCACTTTGTTTTCTCAGTAGAACATGAAACAGGCAGTCAGCGTCATTTAGGACAATGACTTCTCAGAAAAAAGAAAACATCACATATTTTCATTTGTCACAATTTTTGAAATGTAAGTTTTTAGCAAAGGTTTACATAGATCTTACTGTGGCCTACTTTGACTCAATACCTAACACACAATTCATTAATTCCATTTTTTACTCCTTAAAGAGAGAAAGAAAATTTATTAATTTTACAATAATGTTAGAGTCTTCAGGCCTGTTGAAGGGTATTTGGCATAGGGTCTCCAAAACAGATTGGCACTGAGAATATTTCAATTTAAGTTTTGTAAGTTATTTGTTTAAAGTTTTTTGGTAAGTTTATTTTTGTAAGTAGCATTCTGAAGAGGAAACGTTTATAAAGCAATAAATTTGTTTATTTGTGGCATATATATTTTTCAAACAATAAAACTGAAAAAAAGAAACTGATTTGATTAGTGATTTCAGGGGAGCTGACTTTAGTACAATGGAATTACTAAATCAATAGCATAGATATTGATTATTTTCAGCCATAAACTTGAAATGCATATTCAGTTAACTCATGTTGTATTAAATAATACAGAAAAATTCTAAATCTAAGTTACTTTAGTTCATTTTATTTTAATAATTTTAATTTTTTGGTAGGGAAGGTAGCCCTAAAAACTAAATTTTAAAAGATTGATCCATTGTTCCTGCCTAATAGACTTGGAGAATGAAAGCAGATATTAATAAATAGTTTGTAACAGTACTGAGCCCAATGACCAGATCAGTATAGATGATTATTCAATATTAAACAAACATAACTAGATTGTTTTTGCATGCCTCAAGAAAAGAATTAGATTAATTAATAGATGCGAGGGAGTCGGTGAGTTAAGGCACACTTCTTGGTGATTCTGTGTTTCAAATTACTACCTAAGAGTAAATGAAATCAGCAGGTTGATTTTCTGACAATGCTGTCTTCAGCCTTCTTTTTCTCTGTTCCAGCAAGGACTCTCCCTGGCTGACCTCAGTTCCGCTTGTGAACTGGTGCTCTCTAGTGGTAATGGGAGGGCTTAAAGAAAGAGCCTGCTACCGTGTGATTGTGAGATAAACACATCTGGGTGGAGAATGAAGCGAAGATTCTCATGTTGCTCTCCCTGAAAACACCTTCCTTCGCCCAACAGAATACTTTTTGCCAAATCCTACCTTCCCGTCCAGTCATTCTTCATTTGTGAATTTTGGAAGATTGTATCTTTCAAGGACTTGGCCCATCTCACTTAGGTAATCAAATCTGTTAGCGTAGAGTTGTTCATAATATTCGTGTATCATCCTTTTGATGTCCATGGAATTTGTAGTGATATCCCCTGCTCCATTTCTGATATTAGTAATTTGTGTCTTCTCTCTTTTTTCTTAGTTAGCCAGGCCAGAGGCTTATCAATTTTATTGATATTTCCAAAGAACCCACTCTTGGTTTCATTGTCTTTCTGTATTCACCTTCTGTTTTCAATTTCATTGATTTTTTTGCTCTAATTCTTATTATTTCTTTTCTTCTGCTTACCTTGAGTTTAATTTTCTCTTTTATTTCCTAGTTTGCTAGGGTGGAAACTTAGATTATTTATTTTAAATTTCTCTTCTTTTCTAATATATGCACTCAATTCTATAAATTTCCTTCTAAGGACTGCTTTTGCTGCATCCCACCAATTTTGATAAGTTCTGTTTTATTTTCATTTAGTTCAAATATTTTTAATTTCTCTTGAGATTTCTTCTTTGATCCATGTGTTATTTAGAAGTGTGTTGTTTAGAGAAAAGGGAACCCTCCTGCACTGTTGATGGGGAATGTAAATGGGTACAGCCACTATGGAGAAGAGTACAGAGGTTCCTTAAAAAACTAAAAACAGAGCTACCTATGATCCAGCAATCCCACTCCAAGGGATATATCTGGAGAAAACCATAATCTGAAAGGATACATGCACCCCAATGTTCATTGCAGCATTATTTACTATAGCCAAGACATGAAAGCAATCTAAATGTCCACTGACAGGGGAATGGATAAAGAAGATGTAGTGTATATGTATTACTCAGCCATGAAAAAAGAAGAAAATAATGCCATTTGCAGCAACAGGGATGGGCCTAGAGATTATCATACTAAGTGAAGTAAGTCAGACAGAGAAAGACAAAGATATCACCCATATGTGGAAGCTAATTTTTTTAAAAAATGAAACAAATGAACTTATTTACGAAACATAATCAGACTTACAGATATTGAAAACAAACTTATGGTTACCAAAGGGGAAACATGGTGCGGAGAGATGTTGGGATGAACATACACATACCACTGTATATAAGATAGTTAACCAACAAGGACCTACTGTATAGCACAGGGAATTCTACTCAATATTCTGGGATAACCTATATGAGAAAAGAATCTAAAAAAGAATGAATATATGTATATGTATAACTGAACCACTTTGCTGTACACTTGAAACTAACACAACATTGTAAATCAACTATACTCCAATAAAATTAAAAAAAAAGAAGTGTGTTGTTTAATCTCCGTGTATTTGGGATTTTCTAGTTATCTTTCTTAATGATATCTAGTTTAATTCCATTGCAACCTGAGAGCAGACATTGGATGATTTCTATTCTTTTAAATTAGATTTTTTCCTAAAAATTAAGTTCTTCTTTCAAAGCTCAGTATTATGTTAATCTAATACTTTTTAGTACAACAAAACTATTTACTTTCATTTGTTGTAAGACTACTATATTGAAAAATATCAGTTGTAGATATGGATTTGTGCAAAACCAGGCATAAATACCCCATGAGAAAATCAAGCAAGATATATTTATTTAAAGTATGCTGAAGGAGAATAAAGTAAAGATCAATTAGTAATATTTTTCCAGGCCAGATCAAGGAATAGATTTTTTTCCCTAAGTATCACTGAGCCCACAGTTGTAAAGGATACCATCTGAATGAATGAGTGTTAAGATAGACTTTCTACAGCCATGCAGTTGCTTTCCTAAGAAAAATTCTGCTTTCAGGCCAGTCATGATATATTCCAGGGACCTCTTTTTGGGCTTCATTATTCTTGGAATTATACCATATGACTCAGGTAGTATGCTCAGATATGAACACAATTTTAATGCTTAACCTGAGCTTTCCCAAGCTAACAACCTGGTCCAAGTATTTTCTCAAACTCAGGGTTCCTAAACCTGAAAGAAAGTCAAGTTTTCAGAAATTTCAGGGAACTGTGTTAATGAGCAGTTAGAATAACTATGTGGCATATCTTATATATCCTTTAATTAAACAGATTAAATTCCCCACAACAATGAATCTGAATCACAAACTTAATGACTATATGTTAAATTTTTCAACTATATTTTCATGAAAGTTTGCTTGAAATAAATACCCAGGATAGTGTCAGGCATGTAATAATTCCTCAGTAAACATTAGGTAAATTTGAATGATTAGTAGGATGCTAAAATATGATCATTCCTGTTTAATTTTAACTGAGAGTATATATGCCAAGAACAATTCTATGGATACTAGACTGCTTGTACCGGGCATGCTAACAAACTCACAAAACTGATTTTTCAAATTTTAATCCATCATCTGCTTCCAGAGTACATTAAGAATTTACGAGTGTTCAGGTCTCTGCTTAAATTTTTAATCCATTTTGAGTTGATTTTTGTGTATGGTGTAAGATAAGGGTCTAATTTCCTTCATTTGCAAGTGGATATGCAATTTTTCCAACACCATTTGTTGAAGAGACTATCTTTAGCCATTGAGTATTCTTGCCACTGTTGTCAAAGATCAGTTAACTATGTATGTGTGGATTTATTTCTGGGCTCTCTATTCTGATCCATTGGTCTATATGTCTGTCTTTATGCCAGTACCATACTGCTTTGATTACTGTGTATTTGAAATATATTTTGAAATCATGAAGCATGATGCCTCTATCTTTGTTGCTCTTGCTTAAGATTGCATTGCCTATTCAAGGTCTTTTGTAGTTCCTTATAAATTATAGGATTGTTTTTTTCTAATTTTGTAAAAAATGCTATTGGGTTTTTTTGGCTGCGTTGTGCCATTGGTGCTGTGCGCAGGCTTTCTCTAGTTGCAGTGAGCAGGGGCTACTCTTCGTTGCGGTGTACGGGCTTCTCATTGCAGTGGCTTCTCCTGTTGTGGCACGTGGGCTCTAGGACACGCGGGCTTCAGTAGTTGTGGCACATAAGTTCAGTAGTTGTGGCTCGCAGGCTCTAGAGCGCAGGCTCAGTAGTTGTGCTGCACGGGCTTAGTTGCTCCACGGCATGTGAGATCTTCCTGGACCAAGGATAGAGCCCATGTCCCCTGCATTAGCAGGTGGATTCTTAACCACTGCGTGACCAGAGAAGTCCCATGCCACTGGGATTTTAACAAGGATTGCATAGAATCTGTAGATTGCTCTGGGTAGTTGGATGTTTTAATAATATTGGGTCTTCCAGTCCATGAACACAGGACATCTTTCCATTTGTTTGCATCTTATTTAATGCTTTCCTTCAAAGTTTTGTAGTTTTCTGTGTATGAGTCACACTCTCATTGTGAGGGTAACCCTCTTTGTTGACTCCTAAGTATTTTATTATTTTTTGTGCTATTGTGAATGGAATTGTTTTCCTAATTTCTTTTTCAGATAGTTCATTGTTAGTGTGTAGAAATGCAACTGATTTTTGTATGTTGATTTTGTGTCCTATAATTTTACTGAATTCATTTATTAGTTCTAACAGTTTTTGTTTTTTTATGAAGTCTTTAAGGTTTCTATATAAAGATCATGTTATCTACAAACAGAGATCATTTTACTTCTTCCTAACTTGGTTGTCTTTTATTTCTTTTTCTTGTCTGGTTGATCTGGCTAGGACTTCCAGTACTATGGTGAATAGAAGTGGCAAGAATGGGCATCATGTCTTGTTTCTAATCTCAGAGGAAAAGATCTCAGTTCTTCATCATTGAGTATGATGTTAGCTGTGGCCTTTTCATATATAGCATTTATTAGGTTGAAATTAATTTCTTCTATACTTAGTTTATTGTGAATTATCATAAAAAGGTGTTGAATTTTGTCAGATGCTTTTTCTGCATCAGTTCGAATGATCATGAGATTTTTATCCTTCATTCTGCTAATGTGGTATGTCATATTAATTGATTTAAACATATGTGGAACCATCCTTATTACACCCCTGGGTTAAACTCCACTTGGTCATGGTGTATAATCCTTTAATGTGCTTCTGATTTTGGTTTGCTTGTATTTTGTTGAGGACTTTTGCATTTATGTTCATCAGAGATATTTGCCTGTAGTTTTCTTTTCTTATATTGTCTTTGGTTTTGATTTAAGGCAGGGTAATAGTGGCCTAAACATAAAACCTGAACTTGTAAATCTCCTACAAGAATATATAAAAGAAAAGCTTCTTGACCTTGCTTTTGGCAATGTTTTATAGGATATGACATCAAAAGCACAAATGACAAAAGCAAAAATAGGCAAGTGAGACTATAAAGCTTCTGCATAAAAGAATGAAGCTATCAACAGAGTAAAGAACCAATCTACAGAATGGGAGAAAATATTTGCAAACCCTATATTTGATAAGGAGTTACATAAGGGACTCTACAACTCAATAGCAACAAACAAGTAACCCTATTAAAAAATGGATGAAAGACTTGACTAGACATTTCTTCAAAGAAGATATATCAATGACCAATAGTTATATGAAAAGGTGTTCAACATCACTAATATCAGAGAAATACAAATCAAAACCACAATATTACCTATTAAGGTGGCTATTATTAAAAAAATACAAAAGACAAATGTTGATGAGGATATGGAGAAATTTTAACCCTTGCACACTGTTGGTGAGAATGTAAAATGGTGAAGCCAGTGTGGAAAACAGTATGGAGGTTCTTCAAAAAATTAAAAATAGAACTACCATATGAGCCAGAAATCCCACTTCTGGATATATTCAAAAGAATTTAAAGTAGAATCTCAAAATATTATCTGCACTCCATGTCCATTGAAGCTTAATTCACAATAGCCAAGATGTGGAAACAGCATAAATATTCATCAGTAGATGAATGGATAAAGAAAATGTTGTATATACATACAATAGAATATTATTCAGCCTTAAAAAAGAAGAAAATTCTGCCATATGGGAAAACATGGATGAACTAGGAGGATGTTATGCTAAGTGAAATAAACCAATCAGAAAAGGACAAATACTGCATGATTTCATTTATATGAGATCTCTAAAATAGACAAACTCATAGTGGTTGCCAGGGCTTGCAGGACAGGAAATGAGGAGTTGTTACTTAGCAAGTATAAAGTTTCAGTTATGAAAAATAAAAAGTTTTACAGACGCACTTTACAACATTGTAGTATAGTTAACAATACTGTATTGTGTACTTAACTTTTGTTGAGGATAGATCTCATATTAAGTTTCTTTCCCCAACAAAAAAAAAAAAAAAAAAAAAAGAAGAAGAAAAAAGAGAGAAAAGAAATCCAGAAAAAAATTTTATGAGTGTTCAGAGATTGAGAAGTAAGAACTTATCTGGGGAGAGTAGTCAGTGTGCTTCACATGCCCCCACATCCTTCCATGGTAGAAAGCTGAAGAACTTCTTTATTACCTGAAGCCAAGTGAGAATTCTGACATATATAGGCAGTGTTCTCAGAGATCTGAAAGATTCAGACATTGATAATTTCAATATGGAAGGCTGTGTGGTTAGAACTACATATAACCACAAAATGAAAGCGGATGTGATGGAATAACCTGCCCTCCCACCAATAGTAAGATTAAAAGGAATGTTTTTCTTGGGCCAGGTGTGGATCCCATGAAAAGGAACCAGCCATGGACCATCCAGAAATGAAACTCACTTTGGTGTCCTTCTTGTAACAGAAAGTCAACCTTAATGAGAAGAACCTGGGAGCTTAGGGTAGGAAGCAGAGAATGGCATATGGGGAGTTGTGTATGGTGCAGTACTGTGATTCACAAGTAGGACTGCCAAAGGAAACATCATCCACATAAGGCAACTGCAGAAACAGTTCCTCAGAAGCAGAATTTCTGAAAACCCCCCAGAGGCATTCCAAAAGAAAAAAGAGCATTTGGAGTATCAATGCATGAATCAAAAGAGCATTTGAAATGTCTACTCCTGTAACACTTTCTCACATGTTTATCTCTACTCCCTTCATTTTCATTCATTCCTGGGAACCTGGGTTAAGGGTCAGTAAGAACTGCAAGAAAGGGAAGGGGCTCAGGAAGAGCCCATTAAACTTGCTGGTTTCCTTGCTGGATCCAAACCTCAAGCAAGCTCAAGGTGGGGTGAGAAGAAGTGTTAAATTAGATGAAAATGGGATTTTATATATTAGACTGAACTGTACTTTTTATTACCCTAAAAAGAGTAGAATGGAAAAACTATGGGAAATGCCTGTGATGTGGGAAGAAATGAGCCTATAAAAAGTAGGGGCAGTTTTGAGAAAGAGTAGAGTTGCTGTCTCCTTGCATTCAGGTTAATCCTACTTGTTGAATTAATTAGTTACCTATACATTTGATTTTTTTAAAAAAATTTTTTAAATTTAATTTTATTTATTTTTTTATACAGCAGGTTTTTATTAGTCATCAATTTTATACACATCAGTGTATACATGTCAATCCCAATCACCCAATTCATCACACCCCTACCCCCCCCCCCCCCCACTTGATTTTTTTTAGTGCTGTTTAAGCACTTCAAATGATTGGCTGAATTGACATAAAAATCTAAAAGAAATTTCTAAAATCTTTGTAGCATTTTAAAAAACTATGATAAACTTGTAGTGTGGAAATTCAGATTCTTTTACACATTTCAATAGTACTGAAAAGAATACAGTTTTCTTACAAATTTTAACTATAAATAACAAGAATTATAGAAACTGTACATTCAGATTAGCTTGACAAGCAAATTCTTTTTTTTAAACATCTTTATTAGAGTATAATTGCTTTACAATGTTGTGTTAGTTTCTGCTGTATAACAAAGGGAATCAGCTATATGTATACATATAACCCCATATCCCCTCCCTCTTGCATCTCCCTCCAACCCTACCTATCCCACCCCTCTGGTGGTCACACAGCACCAAGCTGATCTACCTGTGAGATGCAGCTGCTTCCCACTAGCTATCTATTTTACGTTTGGTAGTGTATATATGTCAATGCTACTCTTTCACTTCGTCCCAGCTTACACTTACCCCTCCCCGTGTCCTCAGGTCCATTCTCTACGTCTGCATCTTTATTCCTGTCCTGCCCCCAGGTTCGTCAGTACAACTTTGTGTTTTTTTAGATTCCATATATATGTGTTAACATACAGTACTTGTTTTTCCCTTTCTGACTTATTTCACTCTGTATGACAGACTCTAGGTCCATCCACTACACTACAAATAACTCAATTTCATTTCTTTTTATGGCTGAGGAATATTCCATTGTATATATGTGCCACATCCTCTTTATCCATTCCTCTGTCAGTGGACACTTCAGTTGCTTCCATGTCCTGGCTATTGTAAATAGTGCTGTAATGAACACTGTGGTACATGTCTCTTTTTGAATTATGATTTTCTCAGGGTATATGTCCAATAGTGGGATTGATGGGTCATACGGTAGTTCTAATTTTAGTTTTTTAAGGAACTCCCATACTGTTCTCCATAGTGGCTGTATCAATTTACATTCCCACCAACAGTGCAAGAGGGTTCCCTTTTCTCCACACCCTCCCCAGTATTTATTGTAATTTGAATATTGGTGTGTTTAATGTTGTCCCAGAAGTCTCTGAGACTGTCCTCACTTCTTTTCCTTCTTTTTTCTTTATTCTGCTCTGTGGTAGTTATTTTCACTATTTTATCTTCCAGATCACTTATCTGTACTTCTACCTCAGTTATTCTACTATTGATTCCTTCTAGAGAATTTTTAATTTCATTTATCGTGTTGTTCATAATTGTTTGTTTGCTCTTTAGTTCTTCTAGGTCCTTGTTAAATGTTTCTTGTATTTTCTCCATTCTATTTCTGAGATTTTGGGTCATCTTTACTCTCATTACTCTGAATTCTTTTTCAGGTAGCCTGCCTATTTCCTCTTCATTTGTTTGGTCTGGTGGGTTTTTACCTTGCTCCTTCATCTGCTGCGTATTTCTCTGTCTTCTCATTTTGTTTCACTTACTCTGTTTGGGGTCTCCTTTTCACAGGCTGCAGGTTCGTAATTCCCATTGTTTTTTGTGTGTGCCCCCAGTGGGTGAGGTTGGTTCAGTGGCTTGTGTAGGCTTCCTGGTGGAGGGGACTGGTGCCTGTGTTCTGGTGAGTGGAGCTGGATCTTGTCTTTCTGTTGGGCAGGACCCTGTCTGGTAGTGTGTTTTGGGGTGTCCGTGAGCTTATTATGATTTTAGGCAGCCTCTCTGCTAATGGGTGGGGTTGTGTTCCTGTCTTGCTAGTTGTTTGGCATGGAGTGTCCAACACTGGAGCTTGCTGACTGGTGGGTGGAGCTGGGTCTTAGTGTTGAGACAGAGATCTCTGGGAGAGCTCTCACCGATTGATATTATGTGAGGCCGGGAAGTCTCTGGTGGTCCAATGTCCTGAACTCACCTCTTCCACCTCAGAGGCTCAGGCCTGACACCAGGGCAGCGCATGAAGACCTGTCAGCCACACGGCCAGGTACATGGGGATTTTCTTGCCTTTTGGGAAGTCTGAGGTTTTCTGCCAGTGCTCAGTAGGTGTTCTGTAGGAGTTATTCCACATGTAGATTTATTTTTGGTGTATTTGTGGAGAGGAAGGTGATCTCCACCTCTTACTCCTCCGCCATCTTGAAGGTCTCCCCCAAGAAGGAAATTCTAATATGCTAGATTCTCATTTAAATTTTAAAAATCAATTATTAAAATAAAAGCACATTTGTGGAAGTAACAGAAACATCTAAACATGCTATGGATTTGATTTATTTTTTTATCTCTACACTAATTTCTGAGATCAGATTTGACAACAGGTCTCTGGAAACTGGGAGCTACTTATATCCAAGATGATTCTATCTGAGCCACAGATTCTCTGGTCCTTCCATATCATTGGCTTCTGTTTTTGGTCATCAGACACTCACCACCCAGGAGCAGGAGACAAGGTATAGATTGTTATTCATTCCATGTTTCTTTTCTTTCCTCTCTGTCAACTTAATTGTGCATGATGTTTGGCTCATGTAATGACCCAGATTATCATTATTGTAGGATCTGAGTTCTTGGTGATGTTTTTATTGGACATTTTATTTACCAGGACTCTCAGGGGAAATGGTACTAAAAGCTGTAAATAGCCTGGATTCAAGGCATAGTTCTCTTACACCTTGTGTAACAATAACCCAATTTCAGCCTATGTAGTTGTCCTCTTCTCAGCCTGTTGTTTTAATGATTGAGACGCCAAAAATGCTAAGAGGAGGTCTCAGCTTCCAATTCATCAGTACTTCAATCATGTTCCTTATTAGAAGTTTTCTCTTGGGCATTAGGAGCTCTAAACCCAACAAAAACAAGGTCTTGTAGAAAGGGAGCAATTTTTTTCAAGTGGGTTGTTAGGTGTAATAATGGGGTACCACTTCAAATTTGAATCTTAATTTCATGCTTTGGTTCAAAGACCTGCACATTCTGGCTATGGTACCAGCTAGTGTCAATAGGATGCCCTCAGAAAATCATTTTATCATCCTTTCTAGCCAGTTACTTACAGATAAGTAAAGTAACGTCTATAGGCATGAGTGGATTGCCAAATATTCTTTTTTTCTTCTACAATGTCAAACACAAGGTTGTGTTGGGAAACCATTACAACAGATAATACATTCTTTAACTCTGTAAATGGTGATGCTAGCAGAAGCACTGCAGGCAGAGAAGTCAAATCTGTTATGAAAATATGTGATTATTTCTATAAAGATAAAGCACGATCAAGTCTGTGATGGCAGGGGCTTAAGTAACAGATCTGCCATCAAGTGGCTGGCTGGTCTCCCTAAGAGAATGTACTCTGTTTTTGTCTCTGCCCTTGACAGATTGGGCATTTAGCAGAGATTTTACCAAAATCAACCTTGATTAGGGAAGACCATATTATTGAGCATTTAGATAGCTTCCATCCTTGCTGTCTTGGACAGTTTTACAGGTGTCCATTTAATAAGTTCCAGGATGGATGGGGAGAGGATGACTGGCATCCAAAATGTCTTTCCTCAGTCTTCTGTCTCACCAGTGAAGTCTCATGGATAAAACCTTTGGGTCTCCATTCTAGATTTGCTATAATTCCAGAGATTTGGGATTTAGTTGCCCCAATTTTAAACTCCTTTATCCCAACTTATAAAATTAGTATTTCCAGAACTGTGTTATTCTTTTTAATTTGGGATTGAGTAATGTTTTAGAGTGATAAAAAAGTTCCAAAATTGGATTTGGTGATGGTTGCGCACATCTATATATTTGTTTAGAATCATCCAATCATATACCTACAATGGGTGAATTTCATTGTATGTAAATTAGACCTCACTAAAGCTAAGAGAAAAAAAAAATCTCAAATATCTGCCCATCTCATGAATATTGGACAACCTCTTCAAATATCAGAAAAAGTCATTGGAAAATATGATTTGTTTCCTAAATTCTCCCTGAAATTTTTTTTCTACGTAGGATGAGTCTTTAGAATGCCAAAAAAATGCTGCCAGTATTTTTTCTTTAAATTATACTATTAAATTATTAATATAATTTGTAATCAATGTTGTTTTAGGATCAAGAAATAATTTAATTGTTAGGTAATTGCAAGCTATTAAAATAAATATTAATATATTAGGAAATGTAATTGAAAATTCACATATTTAAGCTAATGCAAAAGGCAGCTAGCTATATATTATTTAATTCAACTCAAAAAGGGTATAATTTTCATTCCCCTGACTTTACAGGTTTATCAGGAGACATTTTTAAAAGAACAAAACATAATATTAAGTTCAATATGTGGTGGACAGTTGAGAAATTATGTGTTATGTTTGTCATGGGAAATAAACTTTAAAAAGTAACATTTCCTTTGAGGTTTTCACCAGTAGATGAAACTGTGAACCCTTTTATGTACCCTGAGTGGACCATTTGAGGACAATATCTGAAGAGCAGCAGGCTTATTATTCTTCTCTTATTACATTAAAAAAAAAATACACTTATACACACACATTCACTCACATTTGAAGATGCAAGATGAAGAAAGATACATGACCTTGAATGTACAGTTGAAAAAAAGGAGTTCTATCCAAACATCCCAACTTAAATGTCAAGGTATGGAATTCAGGGTTTGTTTTTTTTTTAATTGCTGTGGATTAATATGGGCGTGGATTTAATATGAGTTAATATTAATATGAATATTAATGTGGATAGTAGTTTCCATTATTCTGTATTTTTTTTTTCCTGTTCTTGGGCTGTTTCATTTTTGTGATGTTTCCCTCTCTGTGTCTATGCTTCTGTCTTTTCTGTCTGTCTCTCTCTGTCTCTGTCTCATTTATCAATGTGGGACTAACAGATATTGGCTTTTAAAGTAATATTCTGTCTCATATTATTAAGGATATACTTAGGAAATATACACATTCAATTAAAATTAATTGTTAAAAAGTGAATATTTGGTGCCAGTCATCCACCTCCTTACCATGCATAAAATATGACATTTTAAAATACCAATTTTTAATTCAGCTTGTCAAAAATTTTAAAGTATGTTTTTCACCAGGTGAAAAAGTCTGTTTTGGACAATAGAGGTGTTAACATGAAAGACCACAAAATGTAGTGGCTCTTCTGTGAAAACTTTTCTCATATTCAGTTTGTAGATGTCACTTGGAAACCAAAATGTGTCTTAGTGCAGAAAAGGAGCTCGGGAAACTGTAAATAATAAATTTGCAACTCTTAGTTATTCAAGTGGCATATGCTAATAACAATTCTTTACTGATGTATTTTGCTGGTATTTAGTAAAGCTTGCTAATATTTAGAAAAGTTTGGAGTAAGTAAAACATATTACATTTGAATCTAATTGACAATTTCATATTTCCATCTTTTTCAGTGTTTACTTAACTATTCTCACTTGTTTGTTCTTCCAAATAATTTTATAATAGATTTTGCAGACTCTTTCACTGTGAACAACAAAATCAAAAACAAACGGATGTAGTTTTATAGTATACTAAATGCTTCCTAATTTATCTACTAACTTAAGGAACATTTATCTCTGACGCTTAGCCTTCAATCCAAACATGACTGAATTTCCACGTGTTCAAGTCTGCATTCATGATATTCTGTTTTTTCATTTGTTTGTTTGTTTGTTTAGTTCTCCTCAGATCAGTTTGGAGCACTTCTTGTTAAATTTACTTCTAGTTTCCTCTTTGTTTTTTATTTTGTTCATGTGTCTCTATTAAATATGATATTAGCTTCATTAGGCAAAAAACTGTTCTATTGAACAAGTACCCATCTATTTCTGCTTTATTTTTTAGCATAAAATTGTTGGATTTTATAATTTGTGTTTTTTAACCTCTGTGAGATGATGATACATTTCCCCCTAGCTCTATTAATGTGATATTAATGGATTTCTTACTATTGAATAACCCTTGTATTCCTAGAATAAATTCAACATGTTCATGGTATGTTTTGGCTACTACTAATATTTTTAAGATTTTTGTGTGAACACTCTTAAGAGTCACTGGTTTTTGTTTGTTTGTTTGTTTAAAATATGTTTATTTTTTGATGGTAAAAGGCTTGTGTTTTAACCTTTTAAGTTAAATTATACCACTTCTCTACAGGATAATGAAAATGCTATTTTCTCCATAAGGCTGAATATTAACATGCCTCAAATTCGTATTGTGAAACTTGTCCCATGATATTTAGGAGAAGTAATTGAGTCTGAGTTGAATTTGAACAGACTTCCACACCCTTTATCCTAACGTTTTCTGATAAACATTTATTTGATGTTTAAAATAATGGCATTTTATTGCACGTGCTAAAATCTTGGAATTTATTGGTTGTCATTAGTAATATATCAAAATATTCAAAAACAATGTGGGAAATGAAAAATATTAATTAATTGAATTCTGATAAATCTTATTTTACTATCTTGTCAATATTACTACAAGAGAAAAGCTTTGTACTAATTCTCTGAAATACTGTTCTGTGTGGTTTACTATGCTCTTTCTTAATAGGGAGTGGCAACTTCAAAAGTAGTTTTTCTAGTCCCACCATTCTGATCACCCAGAGTATTATCATTACTAAATAAAATAAATATGTATTTTTCTCTTTACTTAAGTTTTATGTTTTTATTGCCTAATATTCTTTGATATTCAAAACCCAAATTGTGTATAATCCTATTATTACAATTGCTGTCACTTCATAGGAATGTACTTTTCTAAGCTAATTTATGTGATTAATCTCTCAGATTGTTCTGTGGTGTTGCGCTGGTATAAAATCTTACTGAGGATATCTGGAACAGTAAATGGTATTCTGGTTTTGACTTTGATCACCCTGTTTCTGTTAGGTAAGTTAAAAGCTCTTAATTAAATAAAAATATGAAAAAAATTTTACTTGTCTCATGACTCTTTTCATATTCATTCATTCATTCATTCATTCATTCTTCTTTATACTAACAAAGATTTAATAAGGAGCTACTATGTATAAAGCAATATATTATACCCCCCAGTAACATATTTAATAAGTAGTCGAATCAAGTAAGTATCTCATTCTCAAGTGGCATACAATTTACTAGAAGAAAAGTGTGTGTGTGTGTGTGTGTGTGTATGTAATGTATTTGACAGCATATTTTTGGATTTCTTAGATGTTTGTGAATAGATTGAATTCCATTATTTTTCTTTAAAAATTTATACATTTTATCTAAGATTGTATTTAGTTTATTCTTGTTTTTGTCCAGACATTTACTGAGCAACTACTAGACCCCAAACATTACTACAAATCCTTCAAATTTTAAAAAAAAGAACATACATGGTGAGAAATCGCATATCTTAGTGGAAGAAACAGATTTTAAATAAATAATTATAGTAGAATGGGCTAAATACAACATCATAGGCTTCAGCAAAAGATTAAGAAAGCATGGAAAGAGCATGTATACTCCCTAGAACTGGAACTTTGCTTTATTTACTATTGTATTACCAGTTCTTATGACAATGCCTGGCACAGAGTAGATCTGCAACAAATACATGTGTTATAAGTGAATTAATTGTGTAATATTTTAATTTACTTTTCATTAAAAAAACAAAAATTTTTTAAAAGAAAATTTCTAGCTATTCCTTCAGTTATTTCTTGTTCCAATCATCAGAATCATTCCGAAGAATTTGTCTCTGAGACAGTGCCGAGAGAAGACATTTTCCCAATCTTAAAATAATCCTGTTTTCAAGTTTCTCAGGAAGTGTTGCTAAAATGCCAAAAAGGAAATAATTCAAATATCACCCAGCAAGATGATATTGAATACCTGAAAGTGAATAGTAACACAAGAGGAAATATAAGTAAGAAGGATGCAGGCCACTGTGTTTCAAGAGCTACAGACCATCAAGGTATCTCTTAAGGCTTTGGCCTATACCACTTTTAATCTTTTGGACTTTCTAAGTTTGGAAAATCCTGTTGAACAGGTATGCAGTAGACTAAATTAACAAAGATTTGATATAAATCTACTTTTTACTCAAAACTTGATTCATACATTTTGAAATTTTTTGCAGTGGGAGGAGAGTTGTAAAACAGCATAACAAATTGGCTCTTCCCTCTAGGAGTTTAAAATCACGTTGAGACATATAAATATAGAAAGTTAATTGTGATCATAAGGAAGTATGTAAATAATTATTTTTGTCTCTTATCCTTTTTTGCAATGGATAAAAGTAATTACATCTAACAAATTATCTGTTATGATTTTTAAGCTTAGAACTTCCAATCACACAGAATTTTGGAAAACTGTTCTTTCCCCTTTCAACTTTTTTTTAGTTTAAGTTTTTAACACTTAGCTCTTTGAGCGTTTGACATTTATTTTATAGTATGATATGTGAAAAAGGTACATACTGATTTATTTTGTAATTATTTGTCAAAGAATTTTTCTTAAATCCACTAGTTTACAGTCCCCTTTAATCCCATATAAAAATGTCATATATATTGTGATCTACTTATTAACACTCTTTTCTTTCAGATTATCTGTCTGTTTTACATGTACTAGTCCTAATCCAACTGAAATATCATAATTTTCCATGTATTTTACACTCTAATTCTTCATTATGTTATATATAGCAATGGAACCTTTTCAGAGGTGAGACAGCTTTGATATGTAAACGTAGAATCATATAGACACCACTGAGCATTCATTAAAGTCAGTCTAAATACTGTATAATTGAACTATAAGATTTGAATTTCCTATTAATTTTCTTCCTTTTAAATTGAGGTAATATTAACAAACATAATTATTTAAAATTAAACAATTCAATGGTGTTAAGACATTCAAATGTGCAACATCCATATCTATCTAGTTCCAAAACATTTTCATCACCCAAAAAAGAAATCCCATACCCAATAAACAATTACTCCTCATTTCCTCTCCCCCTGTCTCCTAGCAACAACCAGTCTGCTTTCCGTCACTATGGATTTACCTATTCTGAATTTTCATGTAATGGACTCATACAATATTTTACCTTTTGTGTCTTTCTTCTTTCGCTTACCATAATGTTTTTGAAGTTCATCCATGTTGTACCACATATCAGCACTTTATTCCTTTTTATGGCTGAATAATATTTCATTGTATGTATATATCACAATCTATTTAAGCTGGAAATACTAACCAATGTGATCTACAGAGTCAAAGAAATCCCAATCAAAATTCCAATGGCCTCTTTGCAGAAATGGACAAGATGATCCTAAAATTCACATGAAATTGCAAGGGACCCTGAAGAGCAAAACAACCTAGAAAAAGAAGAACAAATTTGGAAGATTCACATTTTCCAATGTCAACACTTACTACAGATCTACAGTAATAAAAACAGTGTGGTACAGGACTTAAGACAGACATGTAGATCAGTGGAATAGAATTGATCCAGAATTAAGCTCATACACCTATGGCTAAATGATTTTTCACAAGGGTGCCACAACCATTCGATGTGGAAAGAGCAGTCTTTTCAACAAGTGGGGCTGTGTCAACTGGACATCCACATGCAAAGAATGAATTTGGACACCTAGCTTATGCAGTACAGAAAAATCAATTTAAAATGGATAAAAGACCCAAATGTAGGAGCTAAACTATGAAAGTTTTACAAGGAAAAATAGATATAAATCTTTATAACCTTGGATTAGACAATGATTTCAAATATGATATCAAAAACACAGGTGGCAAAAGAAAAAAATAGATAAAATGGATATCATCAAAAGTAAAAAATATTTGTTCATTAAAGGGCATTTTAAGAAATTGAAAAGACAACACACCTAATGGGAAAAAGTATTTGCAAATCATATATCTATTAGGTGTCCACTATCCAGAATGTATAAATAACTTAAAGCTTGAAAAAAGACAACTCAATTAAAAATGGGCAAAGGACATGAATAGACATTTCTCCAAAGAAACTATACAAAAGGCCAATAAGTGCTTAACACAATTAATCATTAAGGAAATGGGAAACCAAAATCACAATGGGAAACCGTTTCACACTCACTAAGGTAGCTATAGTCAAACAAAAATAAGTGTTGGTGAAGTTATAGAAAAATTGCTCATACATTGCTGATAGGAATGCAAAATGCTGCAGCACTATGGGAAATAGTTTGTCAGTTTTTCAAAAAGTTAAACATAGAATTATCATATAACCCAGCAATTCAAGTCTTAGGTATACACTCAAGTGAATGGAAAAATACAATCATACAAAAATTAATACATGAATGTTTATAGAAGTAGTATTGATAATAACCAAAACAACCCAATGTTCATCAGCTGGTAAATGGATAAACAAAAGATGCTACTTCCATGCAATGGGATATCATACAGCCATACAACCATAAAAAAGAATAAAGTGCAGCTACATGCTTCAACTGGATGAACCTTGAAAACATTATGCTAAGTGAAAAAGCCAGATACAAACAGCTACACATTATATAATCCCATTTACATGAAATATTCATCATAGTCAAATCCATAGATACAGAAAGCAGACCAGTGATTGCCAAGGCTCAGGGTTGGGGGAATGGGTAGAGGCTGCTTAATATTTGTGGGGTTTCATTTTGGGGTGATAAAAATATTTTGGAGTTAGTAGTCATGTTTGCACACCTTGTGGATGTTCTAAAACCCATGGCATTTGTACTTTAAGATGGTTAACATGGTGAATTTTATGTTACATGAATTTTATCTCAATAAAAAAAGGAGATTGTAAAGGTGACAAGTTTGAATAGTTATATTTGCCTGTGCTTATATTTTTACATTATACCACATTTTTCTTCATTATTATTCTAAAAGTCTCAGATATTTTCAATTTGAGAATACCTCAACTTAAATTTAAGAAAAAAGGACTTGATGAACTTGCAATAATAAAGAAGTTAAAAAAACTGTTATTCATCTCAGTGTTACTTAATATCAAAAGAGAGATATTAAAGAACAATTTACGCAGATAGAATGACACAGATGCTAAAACTTTTTATGGATAAATTCTAAGCAAATGGTATAGATAGTATTTTATCTAATCTCTCAAATAACATTAATGCAATATACATCTTAATTATTCATATTATTTTAGTAACCATATCTGATTATGACATGAAAAAAGTCTCTTAACCTCTGTCTAGGCTTTGCTTCATCATACAAAATTAATTTTCTTAACTCCTATGAACTATCATAGGTATTTTGGACAACTTCTGAATCTAAACACTTTGTTATGAGTGATTTTATCATAGCTCTACTCTTTTTCATACAATATGTAAGTATCCTCACTGTCAATTTGTAGGAATGTGCCCATCAGAATGGCTCAAATATCAAGAAAAGTGTTATTGGTTCTCTAATGAGTTGAAAAGTTGGAGTGACAGTTACGGATATTGTTTGGGAAGAAAATCTCATCTACTAATTATTCAGGACCAACTTGAAATGGTAAGTGGTTTAGTATCATGCTTATGGCATTAGCCTTTTTGCAGTTAAAAACGGCTTATCTCAGGGCTTCCCTGGTGGCGCAGTGGTTGAGAGTCTGCCTGCTGATGCAGGGGACACGGGTTCCAGCCCTGGTCTGGGAAGATCCCACATGCCGCGGAGCAACTGGGCCTGTGAGCCACAACTACTGAGCCTGCGCGTCTGGAGCCTGTGCTCCGCAACAAGAGAGGCCGCGATAGTGAGAGGCCCGCGCACGGCGATGAAGAGGGGCCCCCGCTCGCCGCAACTGGAGAAAGCCCTCGCACAGAAACGAAGACCCAACACAGCCAAAAAATAAAAAAAAAAAAAAAAAAAAAAAAAAGGCTTATCTCAAATTTCTTCCCACCCTTTCATTAAACTATTTTTTATCTTGATTATTGAGTTTTTGGTGCTCTTTTAAATTTTGTGCTCAAAGCCAGTGCCTCCCTTGACTCATGCTAATTCTGGTCTGAATATTTGTATTCAATTTGCAAGTAGTGTACATGCGAGTAGTATATAATGTATGTATAAATAAGGTATGAATTGATTAGTATAAGGATCCTCACACAAGTGTTAGTTGCCCAGTAAAATTCTAAAATCTTACTTAGTATGTCTAAATTATTAAACTATTCTGTTCATTTAGTTACTCCTCACCCTCTTTTTAGGCTTTTATACAGAAAACCCTAAAACAATCAAACTACGTGTGGATTGGGCTTAACTTTACTTCCCTGAAGACGACATGGACCTGGGTGGATGGTTCTCCACTGGATTCAAAGATGTGAGTCTTTCCTAAAAGACAATCTGATTTATTGTTTATCACAGAATTTATCTCCTTAAAGCACCTACAAATCCACCAAAATGAACACACATAGTTCTTGGTACGAAAGAACTTGAAAGGATGAAAATTAATGTTAGCTGGAGTAATGACAGGTATTTTGGTTTGGTTTTCAAAGCAAAAGGATTTGAAAACAATAATGATTGTGCACTTATTGTTTCAAAACTACTCACACTTTATATGGAAAAGGGGACTGAAACAATGTAGTCTGCTGTTTTCAAAGTTCTAAATGCTTTTTTAGTCATCTTTAGCAATTAAAAAAACTGTATACAATTTTTGTATTGTATGATTATCATAATGTTAAAAAACAAACAAGAAATACAAGACAGAACAAAATAATCCTGAATGCTCTCAGCAATTGCATGAGGTTATTGAGATTTTTTAAATTTTATGGATGTTTTTGTGCACTTGTATTAATTTTATAATCAAATATTTAATTAGAAATACAAATAGTGAAACCAGTAAACTCAAATCTTATCCCTATGTTGGTAGGCAGACTAATGGTCCCCCAAAATGTCCTAATCCCCAAATCCTATGAATATGTTACTTTAAGTGCAAAAGAGACTTCATGAGTGTGATTAAATTAATAATGTTGAGCTAAGAATATTCTGCTAGATCATTCGGGTGGGCCCAATGTAATCTCAAGAGTCCTTATAAGAGAGAGGAAGTAGGGGCAGGCTCAGAGGAGACTTGAAGATAAACACAGAGTTCCAAGTTATCTGACTGATACCAAGGAGTACAGGCACCCTATAGTACTTGCAAAAGTCAATGAACAAATTTTCCCCTAGTGCCTGCAAAAAGCAGCTCTGCAGACACTTGATTTTAATCCTTTAAGACCAGTTTTGGACTTCTGATATCTAGAACTGTAAGATAAGAAATCTGTGTTGTTTTTTTTTAAATTTATTTATTTATATTTATTTTTGGCTGTGTTGGGTCTTCGTTTCTGTGCGAGGGCTTTCTCCAGTTGCGGCGAGCGGGGACCACTCTTCATCGCGGTGCGCGGGCCTCTCTCTGTCGTGGCCTCTCTTGTTGCGGAGCACAGGCTCCAGACGCGCAGGCTCAGTAGCTGCGGCTCACGGGCTTCGTTGCTCCGCGGCATGTGGGATCTTCCCAGACCAGGGCTCGAACCCATGTGCCCCGCATTGGCAGGCAGATTCTTAACCACTGCGCCACCAGGGAAGCCCTGTGTTGTTTTAAGTCACAAAATTTGTGGCAATTTATTACAGCAGTGATAAGAAACATTCACTATGGTAACCAACTTAATGAATAGTATGTGTTATTTTCCCTTCACTCCTATCTCATCATTAAATATTACTTATTTTCTATCTCACTGCTCTAAATTAATCAATCTAAGGAAGTCAACTGAAGACATCTTTGGAATGGAGAATAAAATTATGGATGTGTATCATCTAAGGGTAGAGTTGTATCACTGGACATGACCTGATTGGCTACTTATGAAGATACTAACCTGGGTTTTCTCCTCATGCCAAATTCACTCAACACCACCTATACAAAATTCAAATATAAAGGTGTATAAGTTCAAATATAACAGTGTATTTTCCAGTATGAAAATCCAATACTTACTTGTCTATTATTATTCTGGGACCTTTGATGATCATGGGTCTCTTTTCCATGATACCTTCTTGAACTTTTTTTCTAAGTTAAATAAATTCCTAACAGAATAAATCACTAAGACTACAGTATTTTAAAGATAACTTTACTATTGTATTTAACATGTTGCTTTATAGATAAGTAATACAACAAATGTACAATTTATTTAGGGCTTACCTGGGTCAGTTTGTGTATTGAGTTCTTTACAAACATCAATTCATTTAACCTCTATAACAATATCATGAGATAAATATTATTATAACTATTGTACAATAAGATATGAAAAGCCAAGAAACGTTAAGTGAGCAGTTCATGTGACTCAATCTGTTTTTAATCTAATGGATGACATGGAACAATGGCAAGAATACTAGCATAGAATTATGGGCACAAATTTCTTCTTAGCTCTGTCACTTGCAAACAGACTCTCGGGGAACTGTCTGCCAATCACAGACAGTAATACTAAGTTACAGAGATATTGGAATGTTTAATGAATCAAGGTATTTGAAAATTCCTCGAATATTTGAATTACCTTTTAATTAAGGGAGGGTATTAACTGAAAACACAAATGGATGTCTTCAGCAACAATGATTAACTAAGTATTCATCTTCTCTTCTGCAGATTCTTCATAAAAGGACCAGCTAAAGAAAATAGCTGTGCTGCCATCAAGGAAAACAAAATTTACTCTGAAACTTGCAGCAGTGTTTTCAAATGGATTTGCCAATATTAAAATTTTAAAAGTGATAGTGGAATAATCAAGGATCAAAGTTCTTTTGCCTAACATTAATCTTCAGGAGTAAGAATTTAAAATTGCAGTTAAACACCAGCCTCGCTTCTCTATTTTCCCTCGATCATCTCCATGGGTCCTAGCCACAGAGTAACCCATGTTAGCAGTCTAAAATATACCCTTCTGATTCTTTATGTGATAATGTAATACAGAGTGAACCCGTGCATTTATATTCATGATTTAATTCACCTTTTCTTTTACAACAAATGTGAACAAATTATGTCTGCTTTTCTGTTATTTTGCTTTTCTTTTATTCTTAACAATATACTATGGAAATTTCATATAGTTCTGAGTTGCGTTATAGTGTGGATTTATATGTTTTTCACTCCTTTATTTTTTTTTTATTTTTTATTTTTTTAAAGGATTTTCTTTTATTTATTTATTTATTTGTTTGTTTATTATTTTTGTCTGTATTGGGTCTTCGGTTCGTGCGAGGGCTTTCTCCAGTTGCGGCAAGCGGGGGCCACTCCTCATCGCGGTGCGGGGACCGCTCTTCATCGCGGTGCGCGGGCCTTTCTCTATCGCGGCCCCTCCCGTTGCGGGGCACAGGCTCCAGACGCGCAGGCTCAGCAATTGTGGCTCACGGGCCCAGCTGCTCCGTGGCACGCGGGATCTTCCCAGACCAGGGCTCGAACCCGTGTCCCCTGCATTAGCAGGCAGATTCTCAACCACTGCGCCACCAGGGAAGCCCTTTCACTCCTTTATTGATGAGCATTAACGTTTTTCAGATTTTTGCTACATAAACTATGCTGCAATAAATATTCTGAATATCTTTCTAAATAGTAGCACTTTTATTTCTATGATGTAAACTTTAAAATTGGACTTTCTGGGTAAAAAGTGTTAAAAATGTTGTTGGTTGGCTTTATACAATTTTTGTCTTAATTTAGAAACTGTCACAAACTTATAAGAAGATTACAGGTACAGGAAAAAAAAAACTTACCTTTTCCCCAAACCTCTTGAGAATTAGTTGCCAATTTGATGAATTTCATTATAAAATTTCACGTATCATTGGGTACTTTTGTGTATATTTCCTACCAAAAAAATCCCCTACTTAATCACAATACAATTATCAATCAACCAATTAACACTGACACAGTGCTACCATCTCTGACTCTCTACAAGGTTTGCCAGTTGTCAAATAATGTTCTTTGGAGTAAAACATCCAGATCAGAATCATTTTCTGCATTTAGTTATTTTGTCTCTTTAGTCTCTCAACATCTAGAAGAGTTCCTTAGCCTTCCTTGACATTCATGACCTGATACTTTAAAATACTACAAGCTGGATGTTCTGTAAAATGTTCTTCAGTTTAAATTTGTCTGATTATTGAATAGCAGAGCAATAATGCAGTGAAACTTTGTTCTTCTCACTGCAACCTTTCAGAAGATGCAGTTTTATTTGTTCCATTATTGATGATGCTCACTTTATTCACGTGGTTTATGTGGTGCCTACCAGACTTCACTGGAAAGTTTCTCTTTTCCCTTTGTAATCAATTAATATTTTGTTGGGAATGACCAAGATGGCCTTAACATTCCCCTGAGCTTGACTAAACTTTAGACAAGTTTCATTCTTCCTGATGATGCACTCTTTTTTAAAAAATTTATTTTTCTTTTTCTTATTGGAGTATAATTGCTTTACAATGGTGTGTTAGTTTCTGCTTTATAACAAAGTGAATCAGTTATACATATACATATGTTCCCATATCTCTTCCCTCTTGCATCTCCCTCCCTCCCACCCTCCCTATCCCACCCGTCTAGGTGGTCACAAAGCACTGAGCTGATCTCCCTGTGCTATGCGGTTGCTACCACTAGCTATCTATTTTATGTTTGGTAGTGTATATATGTCCATGCCACTCTCTCACTTTGTCACAGCTTACCCTTCCCCCTCCCCATATCCTCAAGTCCATTCTCTAGTAGGTCTGTGTCTTTATTCCCGTCTTGCCACTAGGTTCTTCATGACCTTTTTTTCCCCCCTTAGATTCCATATATATATATATACAGAATGAAGTAAGTCAGAAAGAGAAAAACAAATACAGTATGCTAACACATATATATGGAATCTGATGATGCACTCTTGACTTACCCCTTTTTAGAGCATTTTCTCTAGGAAACTTGCTACTGGAAATTCTTTCTCTACCCCTTAGAGATGTAAATCTTTTAAGAAGCCTCTTAAATATTTTACAGCCCAGAAATGTCTTTCGCCAGGACCTGGGAGCCATCCTTTTGAAATGCAATCATCAAGAAAGATTGCACCTTTGTTTCTCAGTTTCTTTGAGAGGGTAGGAGCCAATCTTCAGTGGGTGCCTAGCTCCAAGCTGTAAAACTACCTCCTATTATGAATATCTGAGAAAGTTTAATTTTCTTTTGAGTAAAGTCATATAGATGGTATGTGATCCCCCTTTTACCCCATCTCTTAAAAAACGTATTGCTTTTTGTTTCAGCAGATTTTAGTTCAGACTGAATTCTGGTCTATTTCCCCTACTGCAATAGCCTTGAATAAAGTCTTCCTTTCCTGTGTAACATTGTTCTGTGCAATTTTCACTTTCACAGGTGGTATTTTTAAACTCTGTGAATATCCCATTCATCATCAAAATTTCAATTTATTCATTTTTATATGTATACCTTTGTGGGCTTCCACTTTCATATTTTGTTCAATGGGTTATAGTCTCCTGTTTTGATGGTCTAATTGTTTCAGAACTACTCATGAGAGTCACCAGTCAAGATGACATCTGTATTCTTAATCTTCACAACCCTTTGCTGGTCTGTAGTTTTTTTGTTTTTGTTGTTGTTGTTGTTGTTTTTTAATGATAATAACCTCAGCACAATACCAATAACCATCTCTGCCAAAGTTTGAAATGGACTTTATGTTCTAGTCTGATTCATAAACATTAATAAAATAATTTAATCAGACAAATATAAAAATGTCTTTTCCAAATAATTCGCTTCTCTTTGTAGTTTAAAATATTACATTTTGTTCTCTGTCTCCTTGTCTGGAATTTAAGTTCCATATAGGCAGGGTTTTTTTCCTGTTTGGAATCCTGTTGCATCCCTATCATTTAAATCAATTCCTGATACATAATAGGTGCTCAATAAATATTGGTTGAATAAAATTTTATAGGTGCTGTAAAGAAAAGTTCTGTGGATCAAGATGGCAGAGGAGTAGGATGTGGAGTTCACCTTCTCCCCACATATACATCAAAAATACAGCTACATGTGGAATGACTCTCACAGAACATCTACTGAACGCTGGCAGAAGAACTCAGACTTCCAAAAGGGAAAGAAAATCTCCACATAACTGGGTAGGGCAAAAGAAAAGGAAGGGGGAGAAAGAGAGAGAGACCTGCACAGAGGGTTGGTGCCGACCGGCGCTTCCCAACCTGAGACACTTGTCCGCTTGCCTGCTGGGATGGGTGGAGGTTGGGTACTGAATCTCAGGCTTCAGAGGTCAGCCCCCTGGGAGAGGACTGGGGCTGGCTGCTTGAAGACAGCCTGAGGAGGCCAGGGTGTAGTGCGCCACCACTGAGGGAGTCCAGGAAGAAGCCTGGGCCTGCCAGAGAGGCAAGGGACCGGTGTTGGGGGGTGCACGAGGAGAGGGGTGGGCCCACCATAGGAGCTTTTTTCTCCATGTGCTCAAAGGCAGCAGGGCACTGCCAACACAAGCTCCAGGGGTGGGGGATCTATGGCTGTCATCTCGAACTGCAGAGGCAGGCACGGACCTCTGTGGCCACGGTCACTGTCACCAATGGTCCTGTGAGCAAGTGCAGGTCACTGCCTCCACCTTCCTGGGAGCCTGAGCAGCTAACGACTGCCAAGGGTGCCACGATCCAGAGCCAACTTCCCTGGGAGAGGACAGGGCATTACCCCATCTGATGCGACTTCCTGCTGGTCTCTGTTGCTGTGTCTGACATTAATTTGGGGAAAATTCTCGGTCACTATTGCTTCAAATATTGCTTCTATTTCTTTCTTCTCTTTTTCGTGTTCCCATTACACATGTTACACTTTTTGTAGTTATCCCACAATTCTTGGATATTGTTTTGGATTTTTTTTTTACTAGTCTTTTTCTTTTAACTTCTCAGTTTTGTAAGTTTCTATTGTTATATCCTAAATTCAAAGATTCTCTCCTCAGCCATTTCTAGTCTATTAATGAGCCCATCAAAGGCACTCTTCATTTTGGTTAATGTTTTTGATTCTCTGGCATTTCTTTCTTTTCTTTCTTATAATTTCTATTTCCTTTCATTACGCATCTATTCTTGCATGATGTCCCTTTTATCACATTGGAGACATTAGCATATTAGTCATAGTTTTAAAAAAATTTCTATTCTGATAATTCCAATATTTCTTCCATATTGGAGTAAGTTCTGATACTTTTCAAACTGTGTTTAATTTTGTTTTGTTTTTGTCTTTTAGTATGGCTTATAATTTTTGGCTGAAAGCCTGTGTTGCAATAAATATATTTGGTCTTTACCGCTGATTCCTGGCAAGGAGCTTCAAAAATCATTACAGTTTCTTGAGTGATAGAAGAAGTATCTTTGTTATGCTATTGTGATTACTCATTGTGGAGGTCCTATATAGCTTCAAGGTGGGGTCTGGTCACCAGAAAAACCAACCACCCTGTGATTAGGGAGTAGAGACTTTCAGCCACCTGACCTCTGACCTTCAAAGAGAGAGGGAGGCTGAACATTAAATTTAATCATATGGCCAATGATTTAATCAGTTATGCCTATATAGTAACACCTGGATAAAACTCCAGACACAGACTCCATGCTGGGATTTCGATGCACCTGGTTTCTATCAGGTGAGGGCACTGAGTGCTGTACTCTCACCCCCACTTCTGCTTTGCCCCATGTGCTTCTTCCATTTGGCTATTCCTGAGTCGTATCCTTTATAATAAAACTGTCATCACACGTCTAGTGCCTTCAGTGAGTTCTGAGAGTTGTATCTGTAAATTATTAAACCCGAGGGGGTTGTGGGAAGCCTTAACTTTGTAGTCAGCCAGGCAGATGTGTGAGTAGCCTGCCGACCTCACTTGTGGCTGGCAGTCATTTTGGGGACTTTGGTCTTTAATTTGTGGGATCTGATGCAAAGTACAATTAGTTAGTGTCAGAAATGAATTGAAGTGTAGGACACCCAGTTGGTATAAGAAACAAAGCCAGAGAAGATATACTGCGTAAAAGGAGCCTGATACTGGATCCTGTGGAGTTTCTTGTTCCTGGGCTTCTGCTCCAGTAAGTTGTGGTCTCTGTATCCACCAGTGTCTCTCTTCAATTTGGGGGCAATGGTTTTCCATGTAACCTCAGTTCTCTGATCAATGTAAAAAGAGATGTTGATTTTCAGTTTTTTCTTGTTGTATAGATGGGAGCAATGACTTTGAAGCCCGTTACAGGCTAGACCATAAATCTGAAGTTCTTTAGAAGATAGTTTTCTCTGTTAGGGCCTGATTCTAAATTCATATACCTTACAGGACAGAAGAGAGGCCTCAGGGTAAGCCTAAACTATAGCATTTAGGCATCTATGAGCATTTCTAAGAGCAAGAGGGTAGGCCAGTCAAGAGACCTCAAATGGGAGTTGGAAGTCAATTTGAAAAAGCATGGACCAAAGGCAAAATAGGCTGGGTTAAAAATAGAAAGATGATTAATAAAAAACCTTTTGTCATTTTATTGTAAGCTCCATTAGGGACAGAATATTGTCTTTTGGCTTGCTACTGTACCTCCAGTGTCTAGGTCAATGCCTATGAAACAGAAAGTATTCAATAAACACCCAACAAATGGGTGATTCTGGTTCCATGTAAGTGGAGTTAACACACCACCACTGTCTCTCCTACTAAATGTACCTATTAGACCTGGACAGAATGCATAGAACTGCTACTTGAGGACTATAAACTCTATATAGTAGCAGTAATTCTATGAAAAACACCAGAATTCGGGGTACTACAAAAACTAGTATTGAATTTACCTCCCCTCCAACCCCCCGTATCAGTGTCCTGAATGTAACACACCCAGAAGCCTGGAATTGAGCATCTATTAGGTCACAGACATAGAGAGCTCCAGGAGAAGCAGCCTAGCTCTGGTTTGAGTAAGGAAAGTGAGCTCCTAACACAGAGGGAGAGTATGAAAACACCCCATTTTTTCTCTCTTTTTTCTCCATTCTTGTGTGCCTCAAACCTCTGGCAATCTCAAGATGGTAGCCACAGTGGCAACTATGATGCCTTAATAGCCAACACCCTGAGGAAGGTGAACCATCCTCTCCATTTGGTAGAGCTGTGCTTCCAAGAAATTTGGACCAAACCCTCTGCTTTTCCCCCCCTCCTTTCTCTCTTTCCTCCTGCTATATGGTCTTACAGATGCAACCACAATTGAGAAGTGCATGGTAGAGCAGGGTAATTACAGTTGCAAGCTTCTTGCAGGAGGATGGATAAAAGAAGCTTCTGGGAACCATTAAGTATTGGGCAGATGATAAAGAGGGAGGAACTTTGTAAAGAGACCCCTGAATCTTATTAGCAAACTCCTGGACTCCCCCTGCCCACACAAACACACAAGCTGTGCCTGCCTACACCTGACTCTAATGTACCAAATACATTGAGATCTAAATTGTTGGTAATAGAACATTGCCCAAATCCCAGATTGGCCATTGCTTGATGTACTTGCAAGAAATATCCGAATAACACCACAAAGGCTCTAAAACTGAATTGGAACCAGTGCCCACAGAAGGCCTTAACCTAGCCAGAGTGATGCCTTGCTCAAGCCAAAAATTTGAACATGCTCCGAACATTTAAACAAAGTCAAGGGTCTCATAACAAAATATTTATTCAAAATGTCCATAAGACAATCCAAAATTATTCAGCATATGAATAGCCATGCAAATTTTGACTTGCATGAGGAAAGACAATCAACAGAAGCTGTGCTGAAGTGACACAGATGCTGAAATTATCTAGCAAATATTATAAGCAGCTATTATAAAGATACTCAGAACCACATGAATGAAGAAAGAAATGAAGGGATTTAACAAGAATTAGAAATCAACTTTTTCCTCATCTGAATTGCCTTCTCTCTAATTTGATTACTACTTTTAACAAGGATAAAGAATTTTTTCCATGCTAAATTATGACACCTCAGTTTTCCCCAACAGGTAAAAATCACTATTTTTTCACTTATTAAATCATCATACAAAATCTCAAATACAAGTTTTTTCTAATTTCAAACTCATATAAATATATATGATATTATATATGTATATATATATACACATATTTTTCTTTTTACAATGCACCAATGTCAGATATTTCATTTGAATGCGCTACTAAGTTTTTACTTTGACTTGCTCACTTTTTTTATTTGTAAATGTCTTTTACTTACCTTTTAATATTTTCTCTCCTATGAGCTTCCATGATAGGTTTTCTACCTTATTTCATAATAATACTATGTTGCACCTGTGTAACACTTTTTAGTACATATAGTTCTCAGTGAAATTAATCATTTCATTCTCAGTTGTAAATTTAACCGGATTCCGTCCTCTTACATCTTACTCTTTTTTTCTTTAATTTTTAAATTTTATTTTATTTTTTTATACAGCAGTTTCTTATTAGTCATCAATTTTATACACATTAGTGTATACATGTCAACCCCAATCGCCCAATTCATCACGCCACCACCCCCACCCCGCCGCGGCTTTCCCCCCTTGGTGTCCATACGTTTGTTCTCTACGTCTGTGTCTCAATTTCTGCCCTGCAAACCAGTTACATCTTACTCTTAATAGTTCCCTTTGCTTACTTGTTAGGACAAGAATTTCAATATCTGCATATTTATACACAAATTATAAACAAATTTATGACCTCTAGCACTCCATCTCTCATCCTCGAGAGCTCTGTGCCTGTTAACCATTTTCCCTGTGTAGAAACTAGAGTCCATCAGTATTGTTACCTTATCACCCCAATTCCCACACTCACTCCATACAGCCCAACTTCTTACCTTGATTTGCAATCCATAGGGTTGGAACAAAGTCTTTCTCTACAGTATTCGTGTCATGCATTTTGCCTCCACTTTTCATGAGAGAACCAAAACTACACTCAACCGTTTGAGGTCAGAACTTCCTCATTAACTGAAAATGCCAAGCTAAGTTAAACTGGGTAGTGAAAGATGTACACAGTGAACCACACATTTTTAGTCAGAAGGCCACTTGCCACAAAAAAAAAATAGACAGGGCTTTGTATGAATTTTTAAAAAGATATTGAAGCTACTTCACTAATAGTACTTTGGTTGCAAGACAAATGGATTTCAAACTGATCACCATGATAAGTCTAGTTACCATATGTCACTATACAAAGATATTACACGGTTATTGACTATATTCCTTGCACTGTACATTTCATACCTATAACTCGTTTATTTTGTAAGTGGAGGTTTTTGCCTCTCCATCTCCCTCACCTATTTCTTTCCTTCCGCTCCCACCCTCCTTTCTGGCAAACAAACACCTGTTTGTTCTCTGTATCTATAACCAAGTCCCCTACATGCGAACTTTCAAGTTGCAAACTTTCAAAGATGCAAACATGCGTTTGCACGTACAATCACGTAAGTTAGTTCACGTGTCTGGTGTACATTGTCATGTGCATCCTCTAAAAGTGGTTGTGCTTTTGTGTACTTTACTGTACAGTACTGTATAGAGTACAGTAGTACAGTATCTTTATTTCAAGCTAGATCTGCAAGAGGACAACTTCATTAAACTCCTTGCTGTGCAACACAAGGAGCTTACTAATGAAGACCTGATGGAATTGGAGGCCCAGAGAAATGATGAAGAGAGACAAGAGGAAGAAGAAGTAACTGAAGAACCAAAGAGATTCACGACGCAGGAAATGGCAAGGGGATTGTCTTTATTTGAAGAGGCACTGTTAGTTTTTGAGGCACAGGATCTGAATGTAGAACAGTGCACGAAGGTTGCAGCAGCCGTTCAGAATGCAATCCAGGGCTACGTATCATCTATGATGGGAAAAAAAGAGCTACTACCCAGACATCACTGAATCGTGTTTTCAAGAGGGTAGACAGAATTGAATCCAGGAAGGAACCAGAACATGTGCTATCAACATCAGGCGTGAGTGAAACTGCAGCTTGCCCTCTGTCTCCTACTGTAGATAATCCTTCAGCTCTACCATTTCCCACCTCCTCTCCCTCCTCCAGGCAGTAACTCTTCTTGCCTATTTACTTGATGCCAGCCCCTGTGTACCAGCTGTTGTACTGTACTATTGTACTTTTCAAGGTACCATGCTGTAAGATTAAAAATGTTTTATTTTTTGTTTGTTTGTTTTTTATTATTTGTGTGAAAAGTATTATAAACCTATTACAGTACAGTACTATATAGCTGATTGTGTTAGTTGGCTACCTAGGCTAACTTTGTTGGACTTACGAACAAATTGGACTTACAAACGCACTCTTGGAATGGAACTCGTTCATATGCAGGGGACTTACTGTATAAAACTGATGTCGATAATACAGTGTATTAGTGCTAGTGCTGCCATAACAAAATGCCACATGCTGCATGCGATTTAAAACAACAGACATTTATTGTCTCACAGTACTGCAGACTGGAAGACCCAACATCAATATGCCTTCTGGGTCATGCTCTCTCAGACTGATCTAGGAGAAGCTCTTCTCGCTTCTGGTAATTGTTGGCAATCCTTAGCATTCCTTGGCTTATAGGTAATCATTTCAGTCACATGGCTGTCTTTTCCTTTTGTCTTCACATAGTCTTCCCTTTTTTAGAGTCTGTCACTGAATCCAAATTTCCTCTTTTTATAACACCACTAAAGCTAAAGAGATTGGGGCCCGTAGGAATGATTTTATATCAACTATTACCTTTGCCACATTTATAATTTCCAAATAAGGCCACAGTCGGAGGTCCTGGGGGTTAGAATTTCAACACGACCTTTTAGGCTCATAATTCAACCCATAAGAGAGAAGAAGAGGAATTTTATTGAACCTATACATAACTAGAAGTTCACAAAAATTACTTCTATCACCTGGGATAGATCGTATAGTTTTTCATATTAAATATTCATAAATATTAAACAAACTGAATAAAATTATAATTTACCCTCAACTGCAAAGACCCTGTGTAATTACGGATTGCTAGATATTTGGTCTTGTAAAGACTTGCCCCTGGGTCTGAGAACCTGGGCAAACATTTACGACAACATCTCTGTTTAAACAAACACTTTGGTTAAAGTGCATTACAGAATTCATAAGCCCATAAGGAGTATTATTATTTATCAATAAATATTGGTTATATATTGGCTTATTGTCCAGTGAAGGTGCATGCAGATTGTTTATAGTGTTCAGGTGGTATTTCTTCCTGTTCAGAGCCGGGGACAATATATGCCTTCCTTATTTTCTAATGTGTCTTTCCTAATTTCATTTCTCATACCATGAGAAAATTAGAAGTTTGTTTTCATTGAAACAATATGAATCTTCTAGAGGTTGCAGCTCTTCAGCACCATTCTTTAATGCTCGTGTAATTACATCAAGATGTCCATGAATACTCTTTTCTAGCGGCTCTCTCAAAGGTTGTTACTTTTCTTCACTGAAGATCACAAGTGCAAATCTAATAAAAATATGCAGAAAATGTGACCAATAATTAATTTTTGAGACATAGGAAATTTATCATGCACAATTTCATGGCATAATTGTAAAGCAACACATTTTCCAACCATGTCTTCATTGAATTATTTAAACCATAAGCCCCGCTTTCCTAAGGAAAATTTTATGGCAACCACACTCATGAATTTAGATGTAAGAATATGAAAAAATAAATATCAAGTGAATCTATGTAGAATAAATATGATATCACATCATGACTAAATTGAATTTTATCTAGGAATGCAAAGTAATTCTGTAACATTAAAAAATTATAAATGTCATTCACTACATTAAAAGATTAAGGAATAGAAACCAGGAGACCATCAAAATAGATGCAGAAAACAAAAGCATACAAGAAAATTAAAAATCTCTACCTATAAAAAAAAATCTCTTAGCAAACAGAAATAGAAAAGAACTGCCTTAACTTTTAAAAAAAGGGTATAAAAAACTAGATGCAACATGACTAATGTGTAAATGTCAGACGCATTTTCTTTAAAATGTGGAACAATGTTTACCATCAGTATTGTCCTGGCAGTCCTACCCATTTTAATTAGACAAGAAATAAGTAATTTTTTAATACAGGAAAAATAAAACTGTTATTACTAGATGTTATGTTTTATAGTATTTAAATGAATCCACAAATTATTAGAAAATTATGAATTTTCAGGATGTATGTTGAAGAGGACAAGAATATCCCAAACCGTTACATTTCTAAAAAACAACTATTTTAAAAGATAATAAAATTACATAATTGCACCAGCAAAAGCATTAGATACATATAATAGGGACACAGGTAATAAATAATATGCAGTAACTGTTTAGAAAAATTGTAAGTTATATAAGGCAAAAGTCAGTAAAAGATATACATTGTAAATGAATAAGAAAATAATATATAAATACAACACTCCCAAAATTAACCTATAGATTCTGTGAAATTACAAGATTCTTCTAAAGTTGATATAGAAAAGCAAAGATCCAGGCCATTTGAAAAGTAGAAAAATAATAAGGAAATTACTTTAATAATCATCAAGATGTATCATCAGGCTATAATATTAAAGCAGCGAAATACTGAAAGTTCAACAGAAGGAGAGAAAAGCTGATAAATATTAAAACCATCTTACCCATGGCTGTAAGTCCATTACCAGAAACATTTACTCAGTGCATTCTTTTCCTGCAAATCCATTTTCTTTCTGTGTAGCATCTAGCTTTTCCAACACCATCTTCATTAACATAAAAACATATTTCATTCCCTGTCATATTAAACCTACAATAAAGGAATTAAACACTGTGTATTAGGGAGTCCTGTGATTTCTCCCTTGCTCAATGACACCTTTTTAAAAATATTATCTGTCTAGAGTTCTGAAAAAGTATGCTGTCCTTTCTTGCTAGGGTTAAGATATCTGTACCAAATTGGACCATAAGAATCTCCCTTCCAAGAATTTGTATTTGTTAAACTGACATGAAGTTACATGTCAGGAGTAGAGCAACCAGTTTGTAGAAACCAATGGTTCTTAACCCTGGGGTGAGTTTGCCTTCCACGCCCCTGTAAGGGAACTTGGAAATATCTGAAGGCATTTTTGGTTGTAACAAGTGGAGGAGGGTAGGGGGAATTCCTACTGTCTCGTGGGTAGAGGACAGAGAAGCTGCCAACATCCTACGATGCACAAGAAAGTGCTCCCTCCACAAAGCAAGGAATGATTCAGTCCAAACTGTCAGTGGTATTGCTATTGGGAAATTCTAACATAAATTAAGTGGCAAGGTGGTTGGCAGTCATCATTTAGGGTGGTTATACCGGGGTCATGAGTGCAGTGAACTCAGTCTTTTAGGTCCCGTTTTCCATATTGTAAAATGGAAGGTGTGAAGTCCAGGATAAATTGCAATATCTGTGCAAATAAAAGCAGGTTAAAATAAACAAGTTTAACTTACACTGTAAAAGCTGTCAGCAAACAGGTAGCATGAAGCTCGCAGAATAGATATATAATCAGAGAAAACAGGTTAAAATCAAGCAAAAGTTTATTTTTACTGTGTATGTGAATCTCAGGTCTTTATTTTCAAACTAACCAACTAAGAGGTATTTCCCCTTACATCTTGAGTTCCAACCTCTCTGGCTGACTCTTGAAACTACTCTCAGTACATGACACAATCTTCCCTGCTCCATTTTTCCAACATGCAAACAAATCGTGGGCGCTAGAGCAATATAGCTAATGTACAGGTTCTAGAGCAGTCTGCACTACCTAAATCTAAATAATCCCAGAAAGAAAGAAACTCACCAGTTATTAACTATGCTTCCATTCACCCATTGTCCTGTTTGATCTTTGGTCATGTCTCGCCAAATCCAGTGATCAGAAGCACACTTGTATCGCCTAAGAAAATCCTTTAGAGACAAAACAAAATTCAGAATTTTACTTGTCAGTTTTCAATACAACCTATTGTGTCCCTCTGGCTGTGCAGGTTGTGAAGAGTAAGGTGACAAAGTTTCAACTCTTGCTTTCACCAGAAAATAGCTATGCGATTGTGAAGAAGTATTTTACCCTCTGACACTCAGTTTTCTCATTCCTGAAACAAAGATGTGAGAGAAAGTTTCTTTAAGGCTCTTTTGATTCCAAATTGATAAATATTCAGTATGGAAATCTATTTCTCCAGGATTTTTAAACTGTAAACTCCTGGAAAGCTAGACTTTCAACGGAGTTCTTACACAGCCTTCGTAATCATCATATATTTATTACAATGTTTTTTTCACTTCTCAGAAAATAATGTAATACTTTACTTCAACTTTTCTCCCAAACTATCACATGTGCACACACATGCATACACACGAGGGCACATGCTCACACACACCGTGCACATGCACTCACATACACACACACCCCTGATGCATCCAGTTCCTTTAGAATCTAATTCTCAAATTTCATTTTTTTGCAAAATATTTAGATTTCCAAAGACATCATTGAGGGAAAAATTTAATTTTCCTGATATTTCTCCATATTCATTCAATGTTGAAATTTTTTCCTACCTTAGAGCCTTTGTTGCCATAGAATTATGTTATACACAGAAAGTCACTGAGTCTACCCTGCTACTAAGTAGCTGGGAAACTGTAAGTTTGACATTGTATCACTCTATGTTTCAGTTTTATATAAATATAAGGGAATTATGACAGATCACAACACTATGGTCCATTTCTACCTGATAACAGTTACACTGATAACCTTTGGTATTTTAATATACCATCTTCTGTAGCATTTCATGAATTTATTTGAAAAAAATTCAATTCACTGGTCTAAACTATGGGTTTACAACAGAACAGATTAAGAAAACAGTGTCCCTGGATTCATGGTTTCATGTATAGTGAGGAAATTTATGTAAACTTAGAGTTAGAAAATATTCTATTAGATGAGAAGATTATGAGTATAATAAATGCAAAGTGAAATTTTAGTTTACGGCAAGAAGCATCTGGGTCTTTATGGGGGACTTTCATATAGGATGTGCTCTAAGAGGTGGATCTGGAGGGGAAGAGTAGAAGATTCCATGATAAACACAGAAATCCAGGGAGAAAAGGACAATTCCTATTCTAGGCTTAGGAAAGAGCTTGTTTTAAGGCAGAAAAAAATGTAAGGCACGATATATGTATTGGAAACCAACAGGATATACATTACTGGATTTTGGGAAAACTGGATGAAGTTCAGTAGCTGTGGTCTTGGTGACAGGGAACTGGGAGGTGTATTTCCTAAAGCCTGTCCTATGAAAAATGTTGAACATTATTTGCTCAGTAAAGGGTAGCTCATGTAGCTGCTTGTTAAAAAGACAAGGTAATTCTAAATAGGTGCAAATAAATAGGGGAAAATTTCATGAAACAAGCTTCACCTCATTTTAACTAGAAAAATATTTCACAGTTTAAATAAACATATATAATATTTTACTTGAACTATTTAAAGTAAACAGTCCTTTAAAATTCTTTTATACGTTACTTTTACCACTCCTTCACAATACCATATGCGGTAAAGACCTCATTTTGTTTGTTACTCATTATTTTTTTCATCTTGTGGCTAATTTAGCCTTTTTCCCCAAGAAGAACTGTAAGGGCTGTTTAAGGGTTTCTCAGAATGTTCATTTCAAGAGTCTTACAAAATTCAGCAGTGAAACTATTCACTATGGAAGCTCTTTATATTAAATTAAACCTGCATCTTACTTCTTGATTTGGTGTGTCTACTCTTAACATACCTAGTTTTTCACATTTTATTCAGGTTTCTACGTCTTTTCTTCCTTCCAAAATAGTTTAGTTTCCTTACACTGATCTATAAATTGCCCCAGCATAGTTTGTATCTATTTAAATTTGAACCAGTCTTCAGGCATATTGCATAACTATACTTTGTTCACCCTAAAAGTAATACACAATTCTCTTTTAACAATGTTGACTGCTGTGCTGTGCTGCTTTACATTTAAACACATCTTAATTGCACACACACACTTTTATTCACATACACAGAAATTTTAATTAAGTTAATTACCTCTCAAATTGACCCTTTACTTTTAAAGAGATGAAACAAAATTAAAAACATACGCTTGCCGCATAAGAGAGTCTCACACTTGTTAAAGATCTTGGAGATTCTCTTGACTTAACAGAATTTTTCCGTAAATCAGTATTTATTGAACAAAGATCCATTAAGCTTTTTTTTTTAAATTTTTATTTATTTATTTATTTATTTTTGGCTGCGTTGGGTCTTTGTTGCTGCCCACGGGCTTTCTCTAGTTGCGGCGAGCAGGGGCTACTCTTCGTTGCGGTGCGCGGGCTTCTCATTGTGGTGGCTTCTCTTGTTGCGGAGCACGGGCTCTAGGCAAGTGGGCTCAGTAGTTGTGGCTTGCGGGCTCTAGAGCGCAGGCTCAGTAGTTGTGGCACACGGGCTTAGTTGCTCCGCGGCACGTGGGATCTTCCCAGACCAGGGCTCGAACCCATGTCCCCTGCAATGGCAGGCGGATTCTTAACCACTGTGCCACCTTTTAACTTGTACCTGCTTTTACGCTACAGCAATGGATACAATTTCAAATAAAATATGGTGTCTGCTCACTGGAAACTCATACTTCAGCCTAGGGGGAAACTTTCAATTGCACCTATTGCATCACTGGTAGTGAACGCTCTGACGGAGGCTGCCATGAGACCTCAGAGAAAGACAGCAAAGCAAGACTGAGAGGTCAGAGGAAGTTTCCTCAAAGAGAGTGAAATGGAGAATTCCATCCTTTCTCTTTGTGGCTTTTAAAAGGTTTCCAAATAGTATCAAGCTCTTCTATTTGTATTCCTTAAAATGTAAAAGTTAGCTATCAAGTCTACTACTTGATGTGAGTCTTATACTATCCAAATAAGATATCACTAAGTTTTTCAGCTGTATCTCCTATGGCATGTTCTGAACATCTGCAATATTGTGCATCTAAAGACAGGCATGTTTGAAAAGTTTTAAAGACCATAATGGAATTTGAATATTTCTAATATCGCTACTCAATATAATTGATAAGGAATACATATTAAATTACTTACCTTTTCTTCTATAGTGTCAATCATAACTAGGTCAGCATTTTGAGACAAACAGTTATACGTACTTGAATTCCAATCTCCTTCTTCTTTAGAAAAATAATAGCATTTATCTTGGAAACCAATCCAATTATCTGGGCAAAAATACTGAGCACCCGGATCTTTTTTAACTGTAACTGAGATAAATACATATCTTAAGAATCAGATGAAATAATATGCCACTGTGTTTTGAGATCATTGAATAAAGACAGGATTGTGATGTAAAATATTATGATCATGGCCAGAATTGCATATCTATCCCATAACAAGTTGAAAAACAAACTTCATGTTAGGTTAAATGACAGCAGTCCAGAATGTGACAGGACACTCACATTGCTTTCAACTCCAAACTCAGTGATATATAGGCTTTCCTAGAGCAGTGTCATTTCACTTGTGTTAAGTCCCTTTCGTCATTTCTGGGTAAATGAAATACAATGAAATCCTAGCATTATCTGGTGGTAATAAAAACACTAATTTATATTAGACTGTTATAAATTAGGACACAGGTTTTAATCTCTAAGAAAGCAATGAAAATAATAAAACAATAACAAGATATGTATTGGGTTTCCTGTTGTCAGCTAGGTACCACCATCACTGTGTGGTTCTGGGTTAACCAATAAAAAGAACCCATATGAGTTTGGTACTGGCACAAAAACAGAAATATAGATCAATGGAACAGGATAGAAAGCCCAGAGATAAACCCACACACATATGGTCAACTTATCTTTGATAAAGGAGGCAAGCATATACAGTGGAGAAAAGACAGCCTCTTCAATAAGTGGTGCTGGGAAAATTGGACAGGAACATGTAAAAGTATGAAATTAGAACACTCCCTGACACCATGCTCAAAAATAAACTCAAAATGGATTAAAGACCTAAGTGTAAGGGCAGACACTATCAAACTCTTAGAGGAAAACATAGGCAGAACACTCTATGACATACATCACAGCAAGATTCTTTTTGACCCAGCTCCCAGAGAAATGGAAATAAGAACACAAATAAACAAATGGGACCTAATGAAACTTAAAAGCTTTTGCACAGCAAAGGAAACCATAAACAAGACCAAAAGACAACCCTCAGAATGGGAGAAAATATTTGCAAATGAAGCAACTGACAAAGGATTAATCTCCAAGATTTACAAGCAGCTCATGCAGCTCAATAACAAAAAAACGAACAACCCAATCCAAAAATGGGCAGAAGATCTAAATAGACATTTCTCCAAAGAAGATATACAGATGGCCTACAGACACATGAAAGAATGCTCAACATCATTAATCATTAGAGAAATGCAAATCAAAACTACAATGAGATATCATCTCACACCGGTCAGAATGGCCATCATCAAAAAATCTAGAAACAATAAATGCTGGAGAGGGTGTGGAGGAAAGGGAACACTCTTGCACTGTTGGTGGGAATGTAAATTGATACAGCCACTATGGAGAACAGTATGGAGGTTCCTTAAAAAACTACAAATAGAACTACCATACGACCCAGCAATCCCACTACTGGGCATATACCCTGAGAAAACCATAGGTCAAAAAGAGTCATGTACCAAAATGTTCATTGCAGCTCTATTTACAATAGCCAGGACATGGAAACAACCTAAATGTCCATCGACAGATGAATGGATAAAGAAGATGTGGCACATATATACAATGGAATATTACTCAGCCATAAAAAGAAATGAAATGGAGGTATTTGTAATGAGGTGGATGGAGTTAGAGTCTGTCATACAGAGTGAAGTAAGTCAGAAAGAGAAAAACAAATACAGTATGCTAACACATATATACGGGATCTAAGGGAAAAAAAAAAAAAAGGCCATGAAGAACCTAGTGGCAAGACGGGAATAAAGACACAGACCTACTAAAGAATGGACTTGAGGATATGGGGAGGGGGTGGGGTGAGATGTGACAGGGTAAGAGAGTGTCATGGACATATATACACTACCAAATGTAAAATAGATAACTAGTGGGAAGCAGCCGCATAGCACAGGGAGATCAGCTTGGTGCTTTGTGACCACCTAGAGGGGTGGGATGGGGAGGGTGGGAGGGAGGGAGATGCAAGAGGGAAGAGAAATGGGAACATATTGTATATGTATAACTGATTCACTTTGTTATAAAGCAGAAGCTAACACACCATTGTAAGGCAATTATACCTGAATAAAGATGTTTAAAAAAAAAAAAAAAAAAAAAGAAGTATTGGGGGGGTGGAATGAATTGGCAGATTGGGCTTGACATATAGGCACTAATATGTATAAAATAGATAACTAATAACCTGCTGTATAAAAAATATATAAAATAAATTTTTTTTTAAAAGAAAGAAAAAAAAAAAAGAACCCATATGAAATTTAGAAGATGGAAATAAAGCAGAAGCCATTATTCTTGGAAATGCTGGACACAGGAAGTTCACAGGCCTTTTCATGAGTTTCCCTTTTGTAGTCTTGGCGTCTAGATGTGTTAGCTTCCTCTAATCTGTGGGTTCTCCAAACACATTAGTGCTTTAAGCCAAAATCATTAGTGACTATTTCTTCTTCAGCTTTGTGGCCTTCCAGACCATCATTCCCCACCTCCAGTGGTGTTATGCATAATTCTTATGTTAAAGTCCTATTCCATGGTAACTTGCCTTATTGTGGAGATCCTTTTGAAATCTATAGAAATAGTAGAAATAAAATTTGTATTCTTGTTATATCTGTACTGTCTATTTTTCTGAACACACCCAGACTAACTCAGTTCTTGGTACTAAAAGTGATTCTAAAGGAACAGAACCTTAAGGATGAGGCATGCTATTGGTTTTCCAATGTGATTTACATTAAAGGCACTGACCCAGTCACCAGTTGTAAATGGGATACTGGTGGTCTATGGTGCACAGAAGTAAAACAATTAGTTACATGATCACTTGCAGTCACCTGATGCCAAATACCTGTAGAAGGTAAACATTTTAGGCACCCTTCTCTTAATTACTGATATAACAATGGGCAAAATGTGTAAGGATAATAACATCTGAACACCATGATTAACAAAATTAAGTCAGTTGACATACATAGAGGGCTACATGCAACAACTACTGAATATACATTTTTGAAAGTGCATATGAAATATTTACTAAAATGTGGGACAATAAAGTTGTAACAACAAATTTTAAAGATTGAAAACATTTACTGTGTGCCACCTGACTACAGTAGAATTGAGCCATATATCAATAAAAAAAGAAAATAAAAAAATCACCAAAGTCTGTAAATTAAGAAATGCAATGCTAAATAACTCATAAATCAAAGAAGAAAAAGAAATCTTGGGAAACAAAATATATTTAGAGGCTTCCCTGGTGGCGCAGTGGTTGAGAATCTGCCTGCCAATGCAGGGGACATGGGTTCGAGCCCTGGTCTGGGAAGATCCCACATGCCACAGAGCAGCTAGGCCCGTGAGCCACAACTACTGAGCCTGCGCGTCTGGAGCCTGTGCTCCGCAACAAGAGAGGCCGTGATAGTGAGAGGCCCGTGCATCGCGATGAAGAGTGGCCCCCGCTTGCCACAACTAGAGAAAGCCCTCGCACAGAAACGAAGACCCAACACAGCCCCCCAAAATTAATTAATTAATTAATTAATTAAAAAAGTATATATATATTTTGAACTGAAGTTAATTACATATATTTTGGTGATATATGTGATATATGGTATACATATATATACATAAAATACCAAAAATTATGGATACAACTAAGCTTGTGGGCCTTGCTCTTTTTTTTTCGGCTGCACTGTGTGGCTTGTGGGACCTTAATTCCCTGACCAGGGATTGAACCTGGACCCTCAGCAATGGAAGCATGGAATCCTAACCACTGGACCACCAGGGAATTCCCCTAAACTTGTGGAACACAACACATTTCCTTAAATCTTAGAAGAAAATTTATTGGCTTAAATTTATGTTTTTAAAAAAAGGGAGGCTTTAAAAAGAAAATTATCTATCTCAAAAAGTTAGTAAGAGTGATAAATTAAAACCAAAGTAGAAAGACTCCATTAAAAAAATAAGATGAGAAATCAGTTGAATATAAATTAATGTAAAACAAAAAAAGCAAGGAACTCATTGGCTTTTTGAATCATCTAGAATAGACAGAACACTAGGAAAACTAATAAAAGAAAAAAATCTTTTTAAAGGGAAATAAATGAATTAGCAATACTAGGAATAAAAAAGAAAAGACATTTCTGAACAACAAAACTTAGCACAACTGACAAATGAAAGGTAAATGTGAATAAATACTCTATCTAGTAAAGAAATTAAACCTTTCATTAAAAAAATTCTACACAAAGAAATCTCCCAGTCCAGGTGGCTTCAATTGTGAATACTTCTAATCATTTAGGTAAGACATAACAACAATATTACACAACCTTTTTCAGAAAACGGAGTAGGAGAGAATCCTTTACAACTCAGTTTTAGAGGCCAGCATAATCTTAATATCAATACCTGACAATACTATTATAAAAATGAGAAATTATAGTTCAGGCTTGTATGAACATATGTGCATATTATCTTAAACAAAATATTAGCCAGTTTAATTCAAGAGTGCTAAAAAGGTTAATATTTTGTCATCAAATTGAGTTTATTCCAGACAGGAAGGTTTAGTTTAACGTTTTTAAAAAGTCTGTGTAATTCAACACATTAACAGAAAAAAGAGACAAACTAAGTATATCTCAATAGCACTTGATAACATTCTATGCCCTTTCAGAATAAAACCTTTTAGCTATCTAGGAATTAAAGGAAACTCCCTTTATTTGATTAAGAATATTGATAAATAATCATTCATAATAGAGAAATATTTAAAACTTTCTCATGTATATTAAGAATGAGATAAGGATGCAAGTTCTCAGTACTTCTCCTAAACTTTTTACTGAAAGTACTAGCCAGTAAAATAAGGCAATACAAATATATAAAAAGATATAAAGATTTCAACCTAATAAATAAAATCATTATTATTTGCAGATAATCTGAATGTTTACATAAACATACAAATGAAAATAAAGATAAAATATTAAAATTAATAGTTAATATAAAACACACCTTAATGAAATCAAAAGAAAAATCATATTAATTCTGTTTTCAGATTACAGTGGAATTAAAATAGAAATAAATAACAAAGATAATTGGAAAATCCCAAAATATGTAGAGATTAAACAACATACTTCTAAATAACACATGGGTCAAAGAAGGAATATAGAGAAATTTAAAAGCAATTTGAACTAAATGAACATGAAAACACAACTTATCAAAATTTTGGGCATGCAGCAAAAGCAGTCCTTAGAGAAAAATATATAGCATTGAATTCATACATTAGAAAAGAAGAAAGGTCTAAAATCAATAATCTACATTCTCTCCTTAGGAAACCAGTAAAAGAAGAGAAAGTTAAACCCAAGGAAAACAGAAAAGAAATAATAAGAATCAAAGCAAAAAGCAATTAAATTGAAAATGGGAAATTAATAGAGAAAATCAACAAAATCAAAAGCCAGTTCTTTGCAAAGAACAATAAAATCAGTAAGCCTCTAGCCAAGTTAACTTAGAAAATAAAGGAGAGAAGACACAAATTAATATCAGAAATGGAAGAGAGGACATCACTACAGATGCCACGGAAGATAATAAAGGAATACTATGAACAAGTTAATGCCCTCAAGTTTAATAACTTATATGAAATGGACCAACTCCTTGAAAGATACAATCTTCCAAAACTCACAAAAGAAGAAATAAACAATGTGAATAGGCTTATATCTATTAAAGAATAATTACTGACTTAATAAACAGTAATGTCCTAAAAAACAGAAAGGAGCAGGCCCAGATATGTTCACTGGGGAATCCTACCAAACAATTAAGGAAGAAATTATACCGATTCTCTACAATCTCTTTTAGAGGATAAAATCAGAGGGAATACTTCTTAACTCATTTCATGAGGTCAGCATTATCTTAACAACAAAACCAAAGACATTACAAGAAAAGAAAACTACAGACCAGTATCTCTCATGAACATAGACGCAAAAATTCTTAACAAAATATTAGTAAATTGAATTCAACAGTGCACAAAAAGAATTATACACCATGAAAAAGTGGGATTTATCCCAGGTCTGTAAGGCTGGTTCAACATTTGAAAATCAATTAATGTAATCCATTACATCAACAGGCTAGAAAAAGAAAAATCACATGATCATATCAATATAAGCATCTGAAAAACCTAACATTCATTCATGGCAAAAATTCTCAGTGAACTAGGAGTAGAGGGGAACTATCCCAACTTGATAAAGAATATTTACAAAAAAACCCACAGCTAATTTCTTACTTAATGGTGAGAAATTGGATGTTTTCCCTCTAGAATCAGGTACAAGGCAAGGATAGCTCTTCACAAAATATTGTAATTAAATGAGCAGTAAATGTGAAAAGGAGCTTAACAGCATTGGTCATCAAGAAAATGTCAGTTAAAGTCACAACAGGTACCAACAAAGGTACCAACGCACACTCATCAGAATGGCTAAAATGGGTAAAACTGACAACAAAGTGTTGACAGGTATCTTGAGCAACTGGCATCTGCATACACTTTTGGTTGGATTATCTACTATCTATGGTATTATCTACAAAAACTGACCTATGCATACTCTGTGGTTTAATAATCCTTCTCATAAATGTATCCCAAATAATATCCACTATTCACTAAAAGACTAAAAATATAAGGATGTTCAAAGCAACGCAATTAGCAGTAGTCAAAATATGACACAATCCAAATGTCCATCAAAAGTAGAATGATTAATAAATCAATAAAAAGCATGAAATACACTATAGCAAGGATCTGTGAACCACAACGTGAGGCCAAATTCAGAGCTAAAAATGTTTTTACATTCTAAAATAATCAAAATAAAATCTTAATTATTTAAAAATAATTAAAATATAAAAATAATCAAGAGGAATAATGTGTTGTGACACACACAAATTATGTAATATTCAAAGTTTCATGTTCAAATTTATTGAAACACAGGCATGCTCAATTGTTTATGTATTTTCTGTGGCTTTTTTTGCACTACAAATACAGAGTTGAGTAGTGGCAACAGAGATCATATGGCTAGCAAAGCCTAAATTATTACTATCTGCCCCTTTACGTAAAAAATTTTCCAACCCTCTTCTATAACAACGAGTCAGTGAACTTTTACTAGTTATGATTTGGAAGAATCACACAAGCATAATGTGGGACAAAAGAAGCAAGAGGCTAAGGGTTCATGAAAATTGCCATTTTATTTACATAAAAATTTTTAAATGGGCAAAACTAACTTTTGGCAACAGAAGTTAAAATAGTGATTACCACTGGCATGGGAATGTTGAATGGAATGCGAGATTATCAGGCTGAATGATTTTGTCATAATCATTTTTACGTCTCCCCATGTCTTACGTAGGTCGTGTAATTCATAAAAATTCATTCATTGATACTCCTTAAATATATCATGAATAATGGGAAGGGAGTGAGAATAATGAGAAAAGACTATGATTGAGGCAGAAAGGAAAAGGATCATACAATAGGAAGCTCTGAAAATGAAAAATATAAGTGAAGAAATAAAGGATGTAATTTACTCACCTAAGAAAGCAAAGAAAATATTAGCAACTATAGATACTGCTAATAAAATACAAAGGAACATCATACACTTGTTTGTAACACCTGAAACAAAACAAAACAAAAAAACACTTAGATTAAGAAACAGGTAAAAGAAAGACTAAATTTGCATTCAAAACCATACCTTACAAACTTCTTTAGGCAATTTATTCTGATATTTCACAAGGAGATGACACAAAATGTACTTTTCTGTTTGCCATATGAAAAAACCCTGGTTTTTTCTTTTGGCTGAAATTTCTCAGGACATCCTTATATCCAATCCAGATGTTATTATGGATTTTACTGCCACAGTCCAAGGAATCAAATATAGATGACTTTTTCGGGTAGAATTTCCTCAGGCCTGAAGCCACCCTCAGGCCTTCAATACCCTTCTTCTATGGTAAAATATTAGCATATCCTAACGTTCCTTGAATATTTCTAAGAAAATCTACTTTCTACTTAATGAAAAGTTTATTTTAAAGGATAGACAACACAGTATATTTGAAAGGTCACAGAATAATCAAAAAAATTTAGAATTGAGGTTTTTGCCACAAACAAGCAAAGGGAACTTGGACATGTTTCTGTTGTTGTTGTTTTTCTGGTCCTGTATTCTCTGATCTGCAAATCTGATAGAACAGAATAAATCTCTGGTGAGGAATTGTTTTTCTTTTACTAGTATCCATTCAGGAAAAAAAATACGGTGTGTAAGTTTTTTGAAATGAAACATTTTTTAATTTCATATGATTAAAGTATTTATCCTTAATGTAAAACTTCGTGAAATGTAAAAAATTATAGAAGATACTTTAAGATAGACTATAAACTTATTGAGAACATTGATTCTTCCTGTCTTTTTCACCTAGTGAAGAACTAGTTTTTTTTATTGAACAAATTCTTTCCTTAGTAGATGTATAAAAGAAATGAAACTTAAAATAGATCTCAATTTACACTGCGTAGAGATAGCCAGCATTATCATTTGGATTAACTAACATCCTTCCACCCATATATCTCTTTAATCCATTTTTACACATATAACCTCCCTCCCACATACACATAATTTTAAATGAGTACAATCATCTTGTGCCCATTGTTTTAAGTTCTAATGTTTTCTGTTAACACTTTGCTGTTCTTCCCATCTGTGGCAAATTGTTAAAAGTGGCCCCCAAAGAATCAGGTCTTTCTGGGTTCACCACCCCTTTGACATACGATCTTGTTACTTCTCACACCAAGAGGTATTTCCCAACACTTGAACTGGTCTTGTGAATATGAATATGAATTTGAACTGGTCTTGTGTCTCGCTTTGACCAAGAGAATGCAGTAGAAGTGATACTCTGGGACTTCAGAACCCAGACCTTAAGAGACCTTGACCATTAAATAACTCTCTCTCTTTTTTTTTTTTTTTAATTAAAGGATATTATGTGCTATGTTTTCAGGTCTGGTTTATAACAGGAATTAAATAAAAGAAAGCTTTTATTATTTTTTTTCTTGTGTTAGCTCTCCCATTTTTCCATATTTTAATTACTGTGTGTGCAGGAGGTGAAGATTATTTACTGCTGTATTAAGCAGAATTAGTTTTTAAATACATATTCCTATTCACTGTTTCAAGTAGGTCTTTGGCTCTTTTGGTATCCTTTTCTCCAGAATGACTGTTGAAATCAGTGATCCTTTCATTAAAAAAAAAAAATCCTATCTTATTAAAGGGACTATTTTGAGAATCATAAAGGGCTTTAAATAAGACGAAATACTTCTAAGCCACAAGAAGAAAGAAGTGGGTGCCCATCCTGACAATATGAGAACAGAAATAGCAGAACTAGAACCAAAGGGGTTATTGATGTTGGGATATATCTTCTCATAAGTCATCAGTGAAAAGTGTTGACTAAAAACCCTCTTGATGCTTTTGGGCTTACAATACCTGAGAAACACCATATAACGCTGGAGGAAACTCTCCATTCTGTTCGGTATCACCAAACCACCAAGATTAATTATCCTGTCAGCTCAGTGAGATGGGGACTTGGAGTGACATTTAGTTTGATTTAAAGATCTAAAGAATTGGAAATTTATTTCGCTTCTGAATATGCAGGTTCATATTTAAACCTGCTACATGTTTATTTAATCTGTCCACTTCCTGAGCCCTAAAATCTAGTTTTTGACACAGTGTAAACAGCTTTCATTTTTAAAGTTTCTTCTTTCTACTCTTTTACTCAATCCTCAATACCTGTACACTGCACAAATATCCAAAAAACAAAAACAACAGAAACTGTGGGTTCCCTCAGTATGAATTTAGTATTAAAAGATGAATTTCAAAGAAGTTGTTCATAATGTGTTCAACTAAGGAATGTAAAAAAACAGATAATATCCCGGGGCCGCTCAATAAAAACCTATTGAATTAACAATGTAACTAAAATAGTTCTACATGCATTCCTGTTATAATATAAACAGCTAAATATTCCAATTATTTTTTCCCATAGAGAATCTTCCCTGACAACTAATTTCTCTCAGTTTCTGACTGTGATCTTCTCCAAGGAGAGATAAGAGAAAAGATCCAGGGTGACCAATGAATTTAAAACCAAATAAAATCCCCTTTTTTTCTTAGTTTACAGCTATAGAAAAAAATCATAAAATACCAATACATAGAAAGAATAAAAGATAATATTTAAAAAATACAAAAAAGTTAAAAAATGAATTCTATCACACTCTAAGTAACTATTTCAATGGTGTTTAAAATTTCAAATTATATATCTATAGATAATATTATACATACTATATAATATTAAGTAACATATATTTATGTGGTATATATATAATTTATACATAAAATATATAAGTTCATACTGTTGATTGATATATAATGTAGAAATTAACACTGGTTTTATGAGCGGATAGAAAGCATTCTTAAAACTTTTGGTTTAGATATTTTCACATTATCATCTAATATTTGATCCCATTGTCCCTAACCCTCTTTGATCTACTCTTAGAATTATTAAATTGTCAAAAGATGAGGAGTAAAGTATTTATGCATTCCAATATGAACTGCAAAAATATTTTTGACTGTTGCATACACTGGTAGGCGGAAACAAAATTAAACGGCAAATTTTAAAACTCACCATAGTCACTAAATCACAGATAGTTTTATTAAATGCATTTTAGCTTCATTTCCCCCCCCTTCACCCTACTTAAGGAGCCCTGTTGAAATAACTTTGAAAGATTATCCTGTTAGATTTAGAATTTGGATCTTACCTACTCTGAACTTGCTGTTTAATACATCCAGTGCTACCAAATTGTTTTCTAAGGTTTTTTTTTTTTTTTTAAGTACACTTTCTCTCCTTCTCCATTTAAAAATCACCAGAGACTTCTCAAGAATATTAGGGTACCAGCAATTGTTTAGATAAGCGTAGAGGAGGGAGACAATTGTTCTGCTATTAAGCACCTCTAAAGAGTAGTTTATCTTGACTCCACTCATGGTCCATAAACAATCTTTTAAAATATTACAGATATTTGCGAATTATTTCATATCATGTATGTTTTCTAGGCATTGAATGACTGTGGTTCATATTTAACATCTCCTGAAGGACAGGTTTTATTGAATACTTAGTAAAAGTGAAATTAAATCTTGAATGGTCTTACATTATGGATAATCTTCCTCCATTATCAATTAAGATACCATAAAGTGAATCTGAATTAAAAGGACGAAATAGTCAATTACAAATTTTTATTTATGGTGAAGTTAACTGGAAATAGAATTTTTTTTTGCCTTGATGGAAGAAACTACAAAACCCCAAAAAGTCTTCAAAACTTTTCTTTAACAGTATGCTTCATGATTTCAATAAAAAAACCTTCATTCAGAACAACTGAAAATGTTCTTACCTCGTGTCTTTTTATCAGCTTCTTGTCTGCTGTTACCAGTTTGCAGCTCCACTGCCTCCACAGCGGCTGACGGGTTGTTTGATAACACACCATCCAACATCCCTATTCAAAGTTTTAAATTAATGTAAAAAAAAAGTTGTTTTTACAGCACAGCTCCAAACTAGAGTTATGCTACTTTGAAGTAAAACACGCTTTTAACTGATCTCGCAAAAGAAAAGTAATCATGTGATGAAGATTGAGTCATACTATAATCTAGAAAAAGTTTGCTTCCTGTGAAAAAAACCACAAAACAAAATAATTACTGGAAAGGAAGGAAGTTTCACTAAATACTGAAGAGCAAGAAACTGATATATTCTTAGTCCCTCAACAGAGGATCCTCATCTGAACCGTACAGTAAAAAAAACCTTCAAGGGGAATTTTAACTCTCCCGAGAGTGACGTAACTAGTGTCCTTCCAGAGCCACGGGAGATGAGAATACTAATTAATTAAAAGGCCTGCTTTAGGACGTTATGGTTTCATTATCATGTGCTAAGAAAGACCATCTCAAAGGTGATGAAATTAAAGAGAAGAAAGCTATGCTTTAAAGTAGCTACTGAAGCCTTTTCTGTCAAAGACAAACATATGCAGCAGTGCGCGCATGCGCGCGCGCGCGCGCGCACACAAACGCAAAGGAAAAGAAGAGAAAAAGGAACAGGAAGTTAAAAAGTACTCAGAATGTTATCATCAATATTCAAGATGTTAATGCTGTTATGCTAGTGTTATCAGGACACTGTTTCCTTTTCAAATCTCTCCTCATCAGAATTGTGAAGTGATTTCCTATTTCCCCTCAATATACGTAAATATAGTCGTCTTGGTGTCTGTGGGGAATTCGGTCCAGATCCTCCCCTCCCTGCCGCGGATACCAAAATCCGGGGATGCTCAAGTTCCTTACCGTCTACTCTCCCGCCCGCCTTGGAATTCTCCATCCACGGATTCCCATCCGCAGCTGGTTGAATCCCCGGTGTGTAAGCTGCAGATATGGAGGGTGAAATGTATATATATTAAGAAGAAAACTAAAGAAAAGCAGCTGGTGTCCCACAGGCTGCTTCGGGATCAACACCACCTTTGTCTGACAGGCACACTGAGAGGGGAAAAGGAAATAAGAACAGAGAGGAAAGTGGAGTACAAAGGAATGAAAAGAAAGAAAACGTGAAGAGAATAAGAAGTGAAGGATTAAACTCTTCTGGTGGTCTCAAATATATACCTTTGGTCACTTCTGTCATCACCCAAAGTGAAATTATACAAGGTAAACTGCAGAAGGAAGGACAGATAAAATTGTTTCCATTTGGGGACAGAAAGAAGACACAAATTTGGAAGGAAAAATGAACATATTCTACTAAGTCATGACCAAAACATACTATCCCTAGGACTATTAGGAATGCATATATAGGAGAGCACAGGAGTACCTCGTTTTATTGTGCTTTGCAGATACTGCATTTTTTTTTAGAAATTGAAGGTTTGTGCCAACCCTGTGTTGTCAGAAGACGGTGAGCATTTTTCAGCAATAAAATATTTAATCAAGGTATGTACATTTTTTAGACATAACTATTGCACATTTAGTAGACTACAATATAGTATAAACATAACATTTATATGCACCAGGAAACCAAAAAATTCGTGTGACTTGCTTTACTGCAATGTTATCTTTATTGCAGTGGTCTGAAACCAAAACAACTACATCTCCAAGGTCTGTGTGTGCAGGGATTGCATTATCATGGTTGAGTGAAATTTACTTTTGTTCCTGAGGAAGGTCAAGATATAAAATTTGACTCGGAGTATAAAACATTTCCAGTTCCTCAGAATGTTCCCTGATGCACCTTTGCAGTTCATTCCCCTACTCCATAGCCAGGCAGCCCCTAACCTATCAATGGAGATGAGTTTTGCTGGTTTTAGAATTTTATATAAATGGAAACACACAGTTTGCATTCTTTGTGAGTTTGGTGTCTTTTGCTCAGCATAATGTTTTTGAATTTCATCCATATGGTTGTACAGACCAGCAGTTCATTCTTTTTTATTGCTGCATGGTATTTCATTATGTGGATATATGAAAGTTTGTGTATCATTAGCCCATTGAGTTGTTTCCAATTTTTGGCTATTGTACATTAAACTGGCATCACTGTATCTGTTAAAGTCTTTCTGTGGACATTTATTTTATAATCTTTTGAGGAAATATCTAGGAGTAGAATTGCTAGGTCATATAGAAAATATGTATTTGTGTCTCCTCCTCTTTTTTGTGATACTAACACTTACATGTGATCTGGGAGGTGATGGCTGTGTCTATCACCTTGGTTGTGGTGATGGTATCATGTGTGTTTGCATATGTCCAAACTCATCAGATTGCATGCATTAAATACAAGTTTTTTGGTTATAAATTCTACCTCAAGCTTTTTTTTTTAATGATAATATGTTTAAGTTTATAAAAATATAACATTATCCAAAGAAGTTGTACTATACCCACCATTAATGTAGAACAGTTCCAGTTACTCCACATCAATGGCAACATTTGATATGGTCAGACTTTTTAACTGTAATCATTCAGGTAGGTTTGTAATATTGGGCGGTTTCTATGATGCATTTATGCCCAATGTGGCTGATTTCAAGCTACCAGTGTGACATTACTGAATACCAGAATTGAAAAGAGTTGTGTAGTAGTACACCACTACACAGTATTTCTATTATACAGATATAATAGATGGAAACAACTTCATGCATAGATAATAGTAAAAATAATCAGAAATTCATGAGTTCTGTGTTTTTATTATCTTTGTTTCTAATATGATTTATTTAACTTTAAGTTTAGATAATGTAATTTTCACTAATGGCTATGATTAATGATTGGACTTCAATTATTGAAAGAGAAGTGAGGTCCTCAGAAGGAAGACCTCTTTAATTCTGTGACTAGGATAAATCATAATGATTCCCCCAGTCCATCCCTAAAGCAACTTGTATTAGTCTTCTCAGGCTGCCGTAACAAAATACCTTGTGGCTTAAACAATAGACACTTATTTTCTCACAGTTCTTGGAAATCCAAGATCGAGGTGCCAGATGGTAGGTGTCTGCTGAGATCTCTCTTCCTGGCTTACAGATGGCTGCCTTTTCACGGTGTCCTCATATTACTTTTTTTCTGTGTGCAGGAAAAGAAAGCACACTCTCTGGTGTCTCATCCTTCACTAATAAGGACACCAATCCTATGAGATTAGGGCCCAACTCAATGTCCTCACTTAACCTTAATTATCTTGATAAAACCCTATTTCCAAATACAGTCACATTGGAAGTTAGGGCTTCAATATATGAATTTGGTGGGGGACAAAATGTAGTCCTTAATTTTCCATCCTCTGGCTCCCAGACTTCATGTCCTTCTCATTGTTAAATACATCCATCCCATCCCAACAGCCTCAAGAGTCTCAGCCCATCCATCATCAATTCCAAGTCCAAAGTCTCAGCCAAATCAGGTATGGTGAGGCTCTAGGTGTGATTCATCCCAAGGCAAAATTCTTCTGTACCTGTGAAACTGAAACCATCCAAGTTATGGGCCTCCATAATACAAGGATAGGAGAGGATCAAGATAGACATAAGATAGACATTCCCATTCCAAAAGGGAGAAATCAGAAAGAATAAAGGTGTGATATGTCCCATGCCAATCCAAATTCTAGTGAGGCAAACTCCATTAGCTCTTAAGGCTCAAGAATATCCTCTTTGACCTGATGTTCTGCCCTCTGGACCTACCAGGGCAGCAGTGTCATCCCCAGGGCCTAAGGTGGAGGCCCTGCCTCTTCTACTCTGATGATAGCCTTGTCCCTGAGGCTCTGAGTGGGGGCAGCCTGGCCTGCTGGAGCTGAGGAGGTGGCCTCACACTCAGAAATCGAGGAGGAAAATGTCTTGTCCCCCGCTCCCCACCCCTGCTTGTTTCTGTATGCTCTGGGCCTAGGGTGGGAGTGGTAGCCCTGATGATCTCCAAATTGTCTTCAGGACCATCCTTCTTGAAGGATAAAGCATGTTCACAGCTGGATAGCTGCATAGAATCCCAGAAGTCTGAGAACCTTCCTTTATTTCATCCTACCTCTGCTCCCTTTATTTCAAACTTGCAGTGTCTCTGCTGGTGTATTTCTACCTCTATCCCTGGCTTCTGATGATATGGTTAATTACAATCATGGATAATCTCTTTATGGAGTGGTTGTCCATCCACACCCTTGGTATCTTCTCCAGAGCATGCTTTCTCATTTTTTGTATATGGATAGGCTGAGAATTTTCCAAATCCTCAATTTCTGGTTCCTCTTTGCTTAATGATTTCTGAATTTATCTCTCTCCTCTCACATTTTACTATAAGTAGTAAGGACAAACCAGGCAGGACCTTCAACACTTTGCTTAGATATCTCCTCAGCTAAGTATCCAATTTCACTGCTCACAATTTCTACCTTCCACAAAACACTAGAACATAATTCATCCAAGTTATCTGCCACTTTATAACGAGGTAGTTGAAAAGAATCAAACAAAATAGCCACCTTTACCTTGCACCGTAGAGAATTTTAACCAGAAATGAACAAGTCTTTCCATTTTCATTCACCAACATATCCTGTGTGGTTTTAGACAGCAGTGCCTGAGTAAATTTTGATTATTTTTGGACTTCCTTTTAGTTTTTGGTTCATTGTGCCTAGGAGAAATATCCAAGGCTGAGGCTATTCTCCATTTTCTTTTCTCATTTTCTGGGTAATATCACATGAAAACATTCGAGGAAATGGAGAATGAAGATGGTTATATTAGGGGATATATGTATATGTATAGCTGATTCACGTTGCTGTACAGTAGAAACTAACACAATATTGTAAAGCCACTATACTCCAATAAAAATTAAAGAAAAAAAAGATGGCTATATGCTGCTGGAATTCAAGAATCGCTTCAAATCCAGAAAAAGTTCTAAAGGTAGGAATATTGTTCCCCTTCATTCACACTCCAGTTTAAAATTGAGTTATTCTCTTAGGAGAATAATTATCTTTGATATTTTTAAGTGCTAAAATTAACCATATTCTGGCATTTTAAAAGACGTTCATAAATTGTCTAAGATAAATTGTTCAGACTCATGTAAGCATCAACAGTAAAAAGACAATTCTGCAACCATGATGCCAGAGAAATGCTAACAGCATAATGTATAATCCCATCAAAGTAGTAGCATGAGAATAAGAATGTAACTTTCAACTAAAAGGTCAAAAATAGTATTTTTACATAAATTATTTCTCCTACAAAACATAAGAAAGAGACGCAACTATCTGGGTGTGTTATCTACATGAAGAGGTAGGTTATACTTCGAAGGTAAAGAACAAGTACTGATGGTGGGAGTAGCAGTGGTATATAGTGTTTTACAGCCCTAAAAGCATTTTTATACAGACATGTTGTATTTTTTAATCTTCACAAAACATCGATGGGATTGGCAGAATAATCCATTGGAAATGAGGGTAGGGTAAGAAAAAAGAAAACATTTATCTTTGCTCCTTGAGGCTGCTGTATCCGGGACAAGGTTGTTTTTGGGGTTTTGGTCTTTATTTTAGATCTGTTACAAGTTCTTTAGACAAGTTTAATAAACAACATACTAGTGTCTAAATTTACTCTTTCTAAAATAAATTATTTTATTTTTTTAACATCTTTATTGGAGTATAGTTGTTTACAGTCTTGTGTTAGTTTCTGCTGTATAACAAAGTGAATCAGCTATGTGTATACATATATCCCCATATCCCCTCCCTCTTGAGCCTCCTTCCCACCGTCCCTACCCCACCCCTCTAGGTCATCGCAAATCACTAAGCTGATCTCCCTGTGCTATGCAGCTGCTTCCCACTAGCTATCTATTTTACATTTGGTAGTGTATATATGTCAATGCTACTCTTTCACTTCGTCCCAGGTTACCCTTCCCCCTCTTCATGTCCTCAAGTCCATTCTCTACGTCTGTGTCTTTTTTCCTGTCCTGTCCCTAGGGTCATCAGAACAATATCTTTTTTAGATTCCATATATATGGGTTAGCATATGGTATTTGTTTTTCTCTTTCTGACTTACTTCACTCTGTAGGACAGACTCTAGGTCCACCCAACTCACTACAAATAACTCAATTTCATTTCTTTTTATGGCTGAGTAATATTCCATTGTATATATGTGCCACATCTTCTTTATCCATTCATCTGCTGATGGACACTTAGGTTGCTTCCATGTCCTGGCTATTGTAGCTAGTGCTGCAATGAACATTGTGGTACATGTCTCTTTTTGAATTATGGTTTTCTCAGGGTATATGCCCAGTAGTGGCATTGCTGGGTCATATGCTAGTTCTATTTTTAGCTTTTGAAGGAACTTCCATACTGTTCTCCATAGAGGCTGTATCAATTTACATTCCCACCAACAGTGCAAGAGGATTGCCTTTTCTCCACACCATCTCCAGCATTTAATGTTTGTAGATTTTTTGATGATGGCCATTCTGACGAGTGTGCGGTGACACCTCATTGTAGTTTTGATTTTCATTCCTCTAATGATTAGTGATGTTGAGCATCCTTTCATGTGTTTGTGGCAGTCTGTATATCTTCTTTGGAGAAATGTCTATTCAGGTCTTCTGCCCGTTTTTGGATTGGGTTGTTTGTTTTTTTGATATTGAGCTGTATGAGCTACTTGTATATTTTGGAGATTAATCCTTTGTCAGTTGCTTCGTTTGCAAATATTTTCTCCCATTCTGAGAGCTGTCTTTTCATCCTGTTTATGGTTTCCTTTGCTGTGCAAAAGCTTTTGAGTTTCCTTAGGTCCCATTTGTTTATGTTTGTTTCTATTTCCATTACTCTAGGAGGTGAGTCAAAAAGGATCTTGCTATGATTTATGCCATAGTGTGTTCTGCCTATGTTTTCCTCTAAGAGTTTTATAGTGTCTGGCCTTATATGTAATCCATTTTGAGTTTATTTTTGTGTATGGTGTTAGGAAGTGTTCTAATTTCATTCTTTTACATGTAGCTGTTCAGTTTTCCCAGCACCACTTACTGAAGAGGCTGTCTTTTCTCCATTGTATATTCTTGCCTCCTCTGTCAAAGATAAGGTGACCATATGTGCATGGGTTTATCTCTGGGCTTTCTATCCTGTTCCATTGATCTTTATTTGTGTTTTTGTGCCCATACCATACTGTCTTGATTACTGTAGCTTTGTAGTATAGTCTGAGGTCAGGGAGCCTGATTCCTCCAGCTTTGTTTGTCTTTCTCAAGATTTCTTTGGCTATTCGGGGTCTTTTGTGTTTCCATACAAATTGTGAAATTTTTTGTTCTAGTTCTGTGAAAAATGCCATTGGTAGTTTGATAGGGGTTGCATTGGATCTGTAGATTGCTTTGGGTAGTATAGTCATTTTCACAATGTTGATTCTTCCAATCCAAGAGCATGGTATATCTCACCATCTGTTTGTATCATCTTTGATTTCTTTTATCAGTGTCTTATAATTTTCTGCATACAGGTCTTTTGTCTCCTTAGGTAGGTTTATTCCTGGGTATTTTATTCTTTTGGTTGCAATGGTAAATGGGAGTGTTTCCTTAATTTCTCTTTCAGATTTTTCTTTGTTAGTGTATAGGAATACAACAGACTTCTGTGCAGTAATTTTGTATCCTGCTACTTTACCAAATTCATTGATTAGCTCTAGTAGTTTTCTGGTAGCATCTTTAGGATTCTCTAAGTATAATATCATGTCATCTGCAAACATGACAGTTTTACTTCTTCTTTCCTGATTTGGATTCCTTTTATTTCTTTTTCTTCTATGATTGCTGTGGCTAAAACTTCCAAAACTGTGTTGAATTATAGCAGTGAGACTGGGCCACCTTGTCTTTTTCCTGATCTTAGAAGAAATGGTTTCAGGTTTTCACCTTTAAGAATGATGTTGGCTGTGGGTTTGACATATATGGCCTGTATTATGTTAAGGTAGGTTCTCTCTATGCCCATTTTCTGGCAAGTTTTTATCATAAATAGGTGTTGAATTTTGTCAAAAGCTTTTTATGCATCTATTGAGATTATCATGTTTTTTATCCTTCAGTTTGTTAATATGGTGTATCACATTGATTGATTTGCATATATTGAAGAATCCTTGCACTCCTGGGATAAACCCCACTTGACCATGGTGTATGATCCTTTTAATGTGCTGTTGGTTTGTGTTTGCTAGTATTTTGTTGAGGATTTTTACATCTATGTTCATCAGTGATATTGGTCTGTAGTTTTCTTTTTTTGTGACATCTTTGTCTGGTTTTGGTATCAGGGTGATGGTGGCCTCGTAGAATGAGTTTGGGAGTGTTCCTCCCTCTGCTATATTTTGGAAGAGTTTGAGAAAGATAGGTGTTAGCTCTTCTCTAAATGTTTGATAGAATTCACCTGTGAAGCCATCTAGTCCCAGGCTTTTGTTTGTTGGAAGATTTTTAATCACAGTTTCAATTTCAGTGCTTGTGCTTGGTCTGTACATATTTTCTATTTCTTCCTGGTTCAGTCTTGTAAGGTTGTACTTTTCTAGGAGTTTGTCCATTTCTTCCAGGTTGTCCATTTTATTGGCATATAGTTGCTGGTAGTAGTCTTTCATGATTCTTTGTATTTCTGCAGTGTCAGTTGTTACTTCCGCTTTTTCATTTCTAGTTCTGCTGATCTGAGTCTTCTCCATTTTTTTACTTGATGAGCCTGGCTAATGGTTCATCAATTTAGTTTATTTTCTCAGAGAACCAGCTTTTAGTTTTATTGATCTTTGCTATTGTTTCCTTCATTTCTTTTCCATTTATTTCTGATCTGATCTTTATGATTTCTTTCCTTCTGCTAGCTTTGGAGTTTTTTTGTTCTTCTTTCTCTAATTGCTTTAGGTGTAAGGTTCGGTTGTTTATTTGAGATGTTTCTTGTTTCTTGAGGTAGGATTGTATTGCTACAAACTTCCCTTTTAGAACTGCTTTTGCTGCATCCCATAGGTTTTGGGTCGTCATGTTTTCATTGTCATTTGTTTCTAGGTATTTTCTGATTTCCTCTTTGATTTCTTCAGTGATCTCTGGGTTATTTAGTAACATATTGTTTAGCCTCCATGTGTTTGTATTTTTTACAGTTTTTTTTTCTGTAATTGATATCTAGTCTCATAGCATTGTGGTCAGAAAGATACTTGATATGATTTCAATTTTCTTAAAATTACTGAGGCTTGATTTGTGACTCAAGATATGATCTGTTCTGGAGAATATACCATGAGCAATTGAGAAGAAAGTGTATTCTGTTGTTTTTGAATGGAATGTCCTAAACATATCAATTAAGTCCATCTGGTCTAATGTGTCATTTAAAGCTTGTGTTTCCTTATTTATCTCAATTTGGATGATCTGTCCATTGGTGAAAGTGAGGTGTTAAAGTCCCCTACTATTATTGTGTTACTGTCAGTTTCCCCTTTTATGACTGTTAGCATTTGCCTTATGTATTGAGGTGCTCCTATGTTGGGCGCATAAAGATTTACAATTGTTATATCTTCTTCTTGGATTGATCCCTTGATCATTATGTAGTGTCCTTCTTTGTCTATTGTAATAGTCTTTATTTTAAAGTCTATTTTGTCTGATATGAGAATTGCTACTCCAGCTTTCTTTTGATTTCCATTTGCATGGAATATCTTTTTCCATCCCCTCATTTTCAGTTTGTATGTGTCCCTAGGTCTGAAGTGGGTCTCTTGTAGACAGCATATATATGGGTCTTGTTTTTGTATCCATTCAGCCAGTCTATGTCTTTTGGTTGGAGCATTTAATCCATTTACATTTAAGGTAATTATCAATATGTATGTTCTTATTACCATTTTCTTAATTGTTTTGTGTTTGTTTTTGTAGGTCTTTTCCTTCTCTTGTGTTTCCTGCCTAGAGAAGTACCTTTAGCATTTGTTGTAAAGCTGGTTTGGTGGTGCTGAATTCTCTTAACTTTTGCTTGTCTATAAAGCTTTTGATTTCTCCATCACGTTTGAATGAGGTCCTTGCTGGGTAGAGTAATCTTGTTTGTAGCTTTTTCCCTTTCATCCCTTTAAATATGTCCTGCCACTCCCTTCTGGCTTGCAGAGTTTCTGCTGAAAGATCAGCTGTTAACCTTATGGGGATTCCCTTTTAATGTTATTTGTTGCTTTTCCCATGCTGCTTTTAACATCTTCTTTTGTATTTAATTTTGATAGCTTGATTAATATGTGTCTTGGCATGTTTCTCCTTGTATTTATCCTGTATGGGACTCTCTGCACTCCCTGCACTTGATTGACCTTTTCCTTTCCCATGTTAGGGAAGTTTTCAACTATAATCTCTTCAAATATTTTCTCAGACCCTTTCTTTTTCTCTTCTTCTTCTGGGACCCCTATAATTCGAATGTTGGTGTGTTTAATGTTGTCTCAGAGGTCTCTGAGGCTGTCCTCAATTCTTTTCATTCTTTTTTCTTTATTCTACTGTGCAGCAGTTATTTCCACTATTTTATCCTCCACGTCATTTATCCATTCTTCTGCCTCAGTTATTCTGCCTTTGATCCCTTATAGAGAATTTTTAATTTCATTTATTGTGTTGTTCATCATTGCTTTTTTGTTCTTTAGTTCTTCTAGGTCCTTGTTAAACGTTTCTTGTATTTTCTCCATTCTATTTCTGAGATTTTGCATCATCTTTACTATCATTACTCTGAATTCTTTTTCAGGTAGCCTGCTATTTCCTCTTCATTTGTTTGGTCTGGTTGGTTTTTACCTTGTTCCTTCATCTGCTGTGTGTTTCTGTGTCTTCTCATATTGTTTAACTTACTGTGTTTGGGGTCTCCTTTTCACAGGCTCCAAGTTCTTAGTTCCTGTTTATTTTGGTGTCTGCCCCCAGTGGCTAAGGTTGGTTCAGTTGGTTGTGTAGGCTTCCATGTGGAGGGGACTGGTGCCTGTGTTCTGGTAGGTGGAGCTGGATCTTGTCCTTCTGGTGGGCAGGGCCGCATCTGGTGGTGTGTTTTGGGGTGTCTATGAACTTAGTATGACTTTATGCATCCTCTCTGCTGATGGGTGTGGTTGTGTTCCTGTCTTGCTAGTTGTTTGGCATGGGGCATCTAGCACTGGAGCTTGCTGGCCATTGGGTTGAGACGGGTCTAAGTGTTGAGACAGAGATCTCTGGAAGAGCTCTTCAGCAAGAGCTCTTGATATTATGTGGGGCTGGGATGCCTCTGTGGGTCCAGTGTTCTGGACTTGGCTCTCCCACCTTGGAGGGTGAGGCCCAACACCCGGCTGGTGCACCAAGACCCTGCCAGTCACACGACTCAGAAGAAAAGGAAGAAAATAAAAGAAAACCAAAAAAACCCCAAGAACAAACAGGTAGAACCCCAAACCAAATGGTAAAATGAAACTAAATGGACAAAATCACAGAAACATACACATACACACTTATAAAAAGGGAAAACAAACAAACAAAAAAACCAAAAAAAAAAAAAGAAAACGAACAAACAGAATCCTAGGAAAATGGTAAAAGTAAACCTAAACAGACAAAATCACATAAAGAAACATACACATACACACTCACAAAAAGAGAAAAAAGGAAAAAAAAAAAAAAATAAATAAATAATCAAAATATAAAAGGAAGAGAGCAACCAAAGCAATAAACAGATCCACTAATAAAAACTGGTTAATAATTATTTGAATATCAAATCACTTGACGTTCTCATTGTCAATAGTATGGCAGGTTGTCTGGCTAGAATGCTTCTAAACTGAGATAATATTCCTATGATGTCTGCATATAAAAAGGTATCTTTATTTTGTTTGTGGAAAGCATATATATATCCATCTTATTCAAAAGTGCTAGCAATGTGGACAAAAATAGATAAAATTGAAAGAGGATAGTAACATAATATCCCTGTTTAACATATTTGGAAGTTCTCTGTTTACCCCTCTGTAAAGAGACCATTCCTGCCAATGCTGAGCCAAGGGAGTACTACGACATAAATTCTAGATAAGCATCATTAATCAGAGATCTATGCTGTTTAGGTTGATGCTGAGTCCTGTCCAAAATATCAAAGCCAGGAAGATAAAATATAGCATATGTAAAAGTGGAATAACATGGCAATATTCCCAGTACAGTGACTGGTACATAATAGAACTTCAATAAATGTCCTTTTATTTGTATAGTGAGTCATTAAAATGAATAATATACATGACAGTACCTGATATATATATATTATTCTATGTATAGAATATAAATTATATATTTTATACACTAATACCTAATGCTTTTAATATATTACAGTACATTATATATGCATTATATATTATTCATATATTTATAAAATATAAAATATATGTATACATAAATAATATATTCTATATATTATATAGAGAATTTAATAAATCATTTTAAGCCATCAAAAAATCACCAAATAATTAGCAAAGCAAGACAATTACAATACAATCCAACACATTCAATAACATTGTTTTGTACTGTAAATATTTTTTATTTTCAATTAATCATAAGTTTCAGTCATAAATTAGGTTATAAATTAAAATTATAAAATAAAGATTAAATTAAAATATATTAAAGGGAAAAGATTATACATAAATTAATCATAAATTCTAATGCTGTCTAAAATGAACATGGATTTTTCTCTGTAATAAAAATAAAACAGAAAAATGTTTATAAAGTGAACAATCACAGAGTTCTAAAATTACTGAAAAAACATTTCAAAGTTTCAGATTTCTCCCTGTATCTACATGTTATTGTCTCATGCTAGTACTTGGATACATTGGGATCCTTATTTTCATGACAGCAGTGATTGGCCTGAACTTTTGGGGTGAGTATGAAGTCTTTAGTTTTTCACTTTCAGAAAAAAAAAATTGATCTTTAATTCATTTTAATATCAAGATAAGCTCCACATTGTAGCTCAATATTGGTAAATTAAACTGGCCAGTCATATATGTCATATTATAAAGTTATTTTTAAATTAAGAAAAATTAAGAAACACTCAAATATAAAATTAACATTTATTCCACATCTCTTCTTATGAAGAACCTCCAGTAAAAGATTGACATTTTATAAAAAATTAATGATGTATTTTTACAAAAACTATGTGCTCACTGGTATCACTCTGAGAGACAATTGTTTGAAAGTATGTGCACTTTTTTTTTCTGAAGTAGTATTTAATGTGTGTATTCTATAGTTGTTCTCTTTGAAACAATCAGACGAATTCATGGTTTCTAAAACTTTCTTTCTCTTGAAACTGTAGTTCTTGAAAATATAGGGCTCGATCATTCTCTTTGAGAAAGATGCTATTGAGAGAAAACCAATAAAATTTAACACATTGATGAAATATTAGTAGGGACAATATTCTTTCCTGTTGATATTTTTATTCTAATAAGTTAGTGGCAATTTTAATATTCATGTTTCTATTAAGTTTGTGCTTGTACTTTGACCAGTTTAAAAATATTTTCCATGCTTCCAGTTCAAAACAAAGTATTGACAATAAATATTTACATACACTCCTTCCCAAGATTTTATATTAGAATAGTAAAAAAAAAAAAATAACAAAATAGAATAAATTAATAGCACAGAATGAAAGGGAAGAAAATTCTAAAGAAAATGAAAAGCTGATGGAATAGTGCTATTGGATAAATCAATGGAGAGAACCACAGTTCAGAGAAAGGGTGATAGATAGCTACAGTCTGGATGAAAGCCCTTCCTCACAGCCAAACCCAGGCAGGACACCACTTTCAGAGCTAAGAGTACAGAGTGTAAAGAGAAGTCTAAAGCAAAGTAATTAATGGAAAGACTTTAAGGAACGCTCTTTTAGACTGGTGTCTCGACAACCCCTTACTCCACTTACACTGTGGCATTTGCCACCCTATTGCATCAAAAACAAACAGGCAAACAAACAAAAATGCTCTTAAAACATATATATATATAACTAGATACATAAGCTAGGGCTCCTCTTTTGTAGAGTGTTGGTTGGTACAGTAGGGTGTATGTCTCCTTGTTTTGGTTCTGGAGTGGGCGAGGGGAGTAGTGTATTGGTCTATTGACTATCTTAGCTATTTCCTGTGTCTTTTCTATCTAAAAACTCATGGTAGCTAACCAAATATTACAGAGCATAGAGTAATTATCCAAAAAAATCAATAAATATAAATAAATATGAGAATATCTGAGACAAAAACACAAAATAATGTCATCTAGGAATGACAATATTTCTTTAAAAATTTCTCAGAAGACAAGAAAGGGGAAAAAGTAGATATGAAATAATAAATAATAATAATAATATTTAAAAATTCAGGGGAAAAAGCAAACTCCCAAAACACAAGGTTTCAGCTTACAAGAGCCCACAAAATTCAGAATAAGATACAAAAATAGATATAAATAGATAGATTATGGATGGATGAATGGATGATGGATGGATGGATGGATGGACTGATAGATGATAGATAAATAGATGATATAGATAGATAGATAGATAGATAGATAGATAGATAGAATAGATTCAGTGTATTTCAGGACACCATGGGTAAAGACATAATCCTAAAAGTTTACATGAAGAATTCATTTTCTACCAAAGAAAAGACAAATTTGCATCAGATTTTTAAATGTACATAAAAAGATACCACTTTAACACTGTAGCAGTGTTCTCAGAATTATAAACAAACTTGATTTTAACTTAAGTTTTCCATGCATTCTTTTGGAACAAATAAGGGGATGGGGCTAATTTTAGATAGAGTGAAGCTAGCCCAACAATGTAATGAAAAGACATGTCAGATTATCAGCGGTCCTGTGTTCCTGAAAAACAATTAATTCAGTCCGTATAAAACAATCTATAGATAATACAAATAAGAAGCTGAAGGAACTTGATATGGTAAAAAGGAGGCTTTTTGTGTGTGTCTGCAACAAGATGAAATAACATTAATTAAAAAGTTCACTGGAAAAAATAATATACAAAAAAGTAATAGGTATGAAGTTTAAGAATGCACACAATATTTAGAATTTTGATTAGTACTTAAAGAAGTAAAAACAGATATGGTAAAAAGTGGTTAATTCCGGGGAAGGAGGAGAGTAGAGGCATAGCATAAGAGAGAGTTTTGAATTTTTATTTGCGTGCCTTTATTTTGTACTAGTTTTTTATTCTCATATACCTAGATTGCTATTCACTGACTCAGTGATTAGGAACACGGGCAGTGGAGACCAACTAACTGGGTTGGAATTTCAGCTCTGATACTTATCTGTTGTATGACTTTAGGAAAGTCATGTAATCTCTGTGTGACTCACTTTCTCGTCTGTAAATTGAGGGTGATAATAACATCTATGTCATAAGGTTTTGTTTTATTATATTCTTAGATTTGCATTATGAGAAATATAACTAAAAGTAGAGGGAATTATATAATAAATCTCCATGTACCTTTCAAATGGCATCAACAATTATCAATATGTAATGAATATTATTTCATCTATGTCTCCACCAACATCATTCTCCCAAACTAGATTATACTAAAGCAAATACCAGGTATCACGCCATTTAATAGTTACATATTTTAGTATGTGATTCTTACAGTTAAGGGCTTAACACAATCCCAATGTCACTATAAGTCCTGTGCTCATTTTCTCTTAATGTGTAACAAATTGTCATACACCTAGCAGTTTAAAATCACAATTTATTGCCTCAGAGTTTCCATGGGTTGGGAGTCTGGGCACAGCCTAACTTGGTCTTCTATTCAGGATCTCACAGGATACAGTTTAGTTGTTGACCAGACCATGCACCTTTCTGGATCTAAGGTTCTTCTTCAAGCCCATGCAGTTGTTGGTACAATTCAGTCACTTGTGGCTGTAGACTGCAGTCACAGCTTTCTTGCTGGCTCTTACACAGGGCTGCTCTAAGCTCCTAGAGGGCCCCTGCATTTCCTTGCTAATGACGAACTCTTGTACATCCTCTCAAGTTATGGAAGCTTAATTCTTCAAAGACAATAGGAGTTATCTATCTCTTCTGAAAAAGCCCACTCCCCTTCTTAAGTTCTCATAGCTGATTAAGTCAGACCTACCTGGGATAATCTCTCTTTTCATCAACTCAAAAGCAACTAATTGTGGACTTTTCTTTAGTCTTCAAAATACCTTCATCTTGTCATATAATATAACTTACTCATGGGAATGATATCCCATCATATTCACAGGCTCAAATCACACTGAAGGAGAGCAAATTACACAGGACAGCAAGCTTGAGGCCATTTTATTATTTTCCAGCTTTATTGAGATATAATTGACATATGACATTATATAAGTTTAAGGTGTACAATGGGTTGATTTAATACACATATATTGCAAAATGATTTCCACTTCCATCACGTCACATAATTACCATTTCTTTTTTGACGTGAGTGTGGGTGTATGTTTAAATTTTGTATATACCTAGGAGTAGAATTGTTGAGTCACGTGACAATTCTTTGTTTAATATTTGGAGGAACTGCCACTGTTTTCCAAAGCAGCTGCACCATTTTACATTCCCACCAAGAGTGTGACTCTTGGGGCCATTTTAGAATTCTGTCTACCACAATTCCTAAAACACGATTGACAATAACCTCTTAATATCATCTACTATCCCATCAGCATTAAAATTTTTTTTTCCATTTCATTTGTTAGAATCAGAGCAAAGACCACAACTGCATCAGTTAAAATGACTCTTAATCTATACATTCTCTTTTCTTCCTTTTATTTTCTTTTCTCAGACATTTATTTAATAGGGAAAAAAATGGGTCATGGTTGTGTCTAATTTCTCATATTCTGGATTTTTCTGTTTATATCTCTATTGTGTCATTTAACACATTCCTTTATTTTATAAAGTTGTTTTAAAAAATAAATATATGTTGGGTGCTTAGAAACCTGCTTGGCCCACAATAATGGCATTATGTGTTAGCTGTTACTATTATGCAAGGCATCTGAGATAGGAATTGATACAAAGTATTGCTCAATAAATGTTTTTCTCCATTCTCATCCCCATGACATTTCTTCTTATTATAGAACATGGTACTTGAAGCTGAATTAACTTATAATAACTCTCTGGACAAGAAGTGTCCACATTTTGCATCCTTCTTTGGTTTTAACATATTAAACTGATCTTTTGGAGTATTTTCAGTGTGTTTTGCAGCTCTAGAACTGTACTTTACTGACCAGTCTATCAGTATCCATGTAATGGAATTACTTTGTCCAAATGACTCTTTCTCACCAATAATAGTGAATAAATATCCCCTCTCCAATCATAAATTGGGATGTATATTTGAGGTTATTTTATATCTTTTAGCACATGACTACATACTTGTACAGCTGAGATTGGAATCCAATTATCCTGAGTCATCAAATATTCTTGCCAGATTATATTATTCAGGATTGGCAACTCTTGCCCTGGAACAAAGTATATTAATGAGTTAAGGATATATATAATATGTTTGATATATTGAAATTAGTCCATGATAAGTCTTTTTCAAGTCATGCTTGCTGATGTGACTTTGTTTTCCCATCTTAGTTGGACATATTAATTCAATTTCTTAAAATAAATTTTTACAAAATTTTAGGCTCAGAGATGACAGGCTAAAATATTAGCAATGAAAAGTATGACATGCTCTGACTTATAGGTATTTAATTCAATCATTCAACAATCAACAATTAGGCACTATAATTAAAGTACTATATGATAGAAGATTCAATGATGAATATGACAGTCAACTTAAGAAACTTCCAGTCAGATAAAAGATTTGGAGCTGTTCACAACTGACTGGACATGGACAGTTCATCCTTTGCTAAGTGGCACCTGAGTATTATGAGTCTTAGAGGTGGCAGAAATTATGACTGGTTAAAAGTTTTGTTTTTGAGGTGGAAATACGATTGATCATTAGAAGTATAATTTAGAGGATGAAGAAGGAAGGGAAGGCTATTCAAGGCTAAGGCAACAGTGTGAATGAAAAGCACAGGAGAATAAAAGCAACCAACACAATACGATAAGGAATGGTGATGGTAAGTAATCTCGCAGAAATGAAGTGCAGGTTGTAAGGACAGCCTCAAGGAAAAGGAATTAGAACCAGATAGTGGAGAGGTTCAAACAACAGGTTTTTAATTTCTCAATTAGTTATAAACACTTAAAAAATATTATATATTTGTCTACCCTAGTTATGAGGGGGCAGAATTCATTAGCTTTGTTCTCTGCAACCCATAGCCCAAAACCCTGCCTCCATTCCAGGAAATACACAGATTATGAATTAATTATATTCTCGTTCTGCTAATAGAGGTGTCTTTTAATCACAAAAAGTGAGTTGGCAAAAATCTGTTTTCCAGTCAATCACATTTGATTTACTATTCATGCTTTCTCTATTGACTGTACTTTAATTGCTTTTTTCCCCTACATTTTCCTTCAGGAAATAATTATGTGTGCCCAAATGACTCGCTATTGAACCAAGGGAAATGTTACAGGTTTTCAGCTTCTTCTAAAACTTGGAATGAAAGTCAACATGATTATGCAAAGCTACAGGCATATTTTGCCGGTGACTCAAAATTCAAAAGAGCTGGTGAGGAATCAAAAACAGGATCTAAGTGTCCAAGGGTGAATCGCTAAGTGCAATTCTAAGTGTGGGTGGTTTATAGTCATTGCTTTCGAACATTCCTTAATCATAATACAATTACTATTGTTTATTTTTAAAAACCCTACTATTCTGAAAGAAATGATTATTTACCATTTCATTAATGCCTGGCTCAGTGCCTTAGTCTATAGAAGGCATCAAAATTTTTTAAAATAAATGAATGAATAATGAATGAATGAATACACTATTTCTCCTATAGGAGTTCATACAGAAAAGTTTAAAATCTGGACAACCTAGTTGGATTGGACTATATAGTACATCCCCAGGAAAACAATGGATGTGGATAAATGAATATTTTGTGGAACAAAAAAAGTGAGTACTTATTTGAGGGGGAGGGATGGTGGCAGTATTGATGTTTTATTCATAGAAAGGTATTTTTATTTAAGCTTCTTTGCTTTCTAGCCTTTTTTTTTTTTTTTTAATGGCTGTGTTGGGTCTTCGTTTCTGTACGAGGGCTTTCTCTAGTTGTGGCAAGTGGGGGCCACTCTTCACCGCGGTGTGCGGGCCTCTCTTGTTGCGGAGCACAGGCTCCAGACGTGCAAGCTCAGTAGTTGTGGCTCACGGGCCCAGCTGCTCTGCGGCACGTGGGATCTTCCCAGACCAGGGCTCGAACCCATGTCGCCTGCGTTGGCAGGCAGATTCTCAACCACTGAGCCACCAGGGAAGCCCGCTTTCTAGTTTTTTTATCTTTCTTCTTCCTCTCCTCCTTTTCTTTGGAAAAATTTTTTCTCTCCTTTTTTTTCTTTTCTACTTCTCTTTTTCTTCTTTCCTTTCTCCCTTTCTTCTTTGCTTCCTCTCCTTCTTCTTTTAACATTTACTAATGGGAATAGAAAGTGTGTATTATGGCACCTGGAAATTATTGTCAAAATGGTAATTATTTTAAAATTGTTAACCTGATTTAAATCTCATTTAAAATAATATTAAGCAAATATTTTCTATACACAAACTGCAAAGATAAAATTCACTTATAAATAAAAGCACCTGGAATATATAAAAACATCCCTTGAGCTGAAATCAGAAAGTGTGAATTTGAAATTTTGCCCTTAGAAAATTCTTTTAAACTTGTTGATATCGATTTTTTCACATGTATGAAAAGAACAATGAAGCTTTTCTCACAATGTTCTTGTGTGAACGCTATAAGGTAATACATGTAAGAAGGCTTTAAAATTCTTAAGTATCATATACATTTACATGTTCTCTGTGCTTTCATTTTCTTTACATATTACCCTGCTAGAATACCTAAGATTTGGCAAGTCTGGAGCAAGGACCATGAAGTGATAGTTCATTTCCTTCTGGATATTTATCCATTCCTAGATATTTCTCTTCTCCATTCATTATCGTCTTTCACGAACGTAAAACTAAAGTATTGTGTGATAGTATTCATTCTTTGGACCTGCTTTGATTGCAAACTTGACAAAAATTAGTAAGAAATACCGAGGCTCTTTTTTTCCCCTTTTATTTGGAAACAAATATGTTGTTAGGGCAACATATCTCTTTTTAAAAGCTTTCATTTAATTATTCAAGGAAAAATGATACACAGATGGTTATAACAGTGTTTGGTTTTTATTTTTTTTAAACGATAATCAGTGCCTAGAAAGAATAGTTAAGGAAACAGCTCTCTCCAAAAGTATTCTATTCACACATTTTCCTAACCTTATCATACCACTGAAGTTAACTGAGGAAATTAGCAGTTATCTAAACAGTTTCTACTTTAACTTAAAAAAAAAAAAATCCCTAGTTTACTGCTTCACAACTCCCACTGGTATGTAAAATACCTGCCACCATGCAGTCTTTACCAAAAACTTTCATTTTAACATCTAATTACCTTTTAAAGGAAATTATTTATGCTGCTATGTGGAAAATGAATAGATGGGAAGTGAAATTGAAACTGAAGTTCAGTTAGAAGGCTATGACCAGAAAGAAAGAGAAGTATAGTAGCCTGGGCGAGAAGCGAATGGATATAAGGACTAACCTGGAGATAGGATACCCAGGACTTGCTGATACACGTAATTCGAGGGTTGAGAGGGAAGGAAGAGTCAGGGATGCTCCTGGTCTTCAGGCTTGAGCTCCCCTGGCAATGATACTCAGATAAGAGACATCCTGGGGCTCCCCTGGTGGCGCAGTGGTTGAGAATCCGCCTGCCGATGCAGGGCACACGGGTTCGAGCCCTGGTCTGGGAAGATCCCACATGCCGCGAAGCGGCTGGGCCCGTGAGCCACAACTACTGAGCCTGCACGTCTGGAGCCTGTGCTCCGCAACAAGAGAGGCCGTGATAGTGAAGAGGCCCGCGCATCGCGATGAAGAGTGGCCCCCACTTGCCGCAACTAGAGAAAGCCCTCGCACAGGGGCGAAGACCCAACACAGCCAAAAATAAATAAATAAATAATAATTTAAAAAAAAAAGAGTTAATTCAGGTACTTATTTAAAAAAAATAAAAAAGAGACATCTTGGAGGGGAGGGGGTGGAGGACAAACAAATCAAGAATTCCCAAATACAATCACTGGCAATAAAAGAAGGGTCCATTCTAAAACCTCTGCAACATTCTGACTGCTGAAGAAAAATACCTACAGAAGTTTGGCTGGGGGAAACTCATTATTTTAAGAGAAATGCTCTAAAGTCTGCCTTTTATCTCCTGGTTTTTCAATGACTGGACCAGTTGATAACATGAGCTGTGCTGTCATAACAAGAAATCAGGTGTATTTTGAAGACTGTGACTCCAAATTTAATGGCATTTGCCAGAGAGATGTTGTCTGAACACCAAAAGCAAACCTGGGCATTTAAAGAATTGGAAGAAATATGTATGGATGTTAACAGTCCCTATTCCTTTTTTTAGCGGAATACAAATTTATTTTTTAAATACAAATAAAAAATTTTCAAGTATTTTGTTCAGACATAAAACTTCAAAATAAGAAAATATAACATTTTTAAACTAGAAAACGTAATTCCCTATCATTTCAGTGTCTAAAAGTAATTCAGTTTAATCTTCTAATCCTGCTTATTCCCTATTCCTGGGTTCTAACTCTTCCTGTGTATTTGGTGAAATAATAGACCAGTACATAGATATGGTTATGCCATTATTTTTCTTCGTGGTGGGCTTTTTCTTTAAATACAATTTTGTGTTTAATGTGATTCTACAATTCATTTCCCTACAATCAAATTTATATTTAAGCATTGTTATATTGAGAACTGTCTCACTCCCTAAGTTTTCTAAGTGAAATTCTGTACAAACTAAAATATCTTCTTTTTCTCTCATTTATCCAAAACACACTCATATTTCAAAATAAACACAACAGCTCTGTCCACTATGTAAATGCAGTAGTAATTTAACTCCATCAAAAAGTTGTCTGGAGTTCATGCTAAGCCATCAGGAATGTATTGTATTCCTGGTAGGTGTGAATCAGAGGAAAACAAGGGATGAATTACTCTAAATTGCTAAGCAATTAAAATTAATTTGTAACCATGAACCAACAATAAAAATAAAACTTATGAGTCAAGTAAAACTTGAACTTTATCTGAACCAAAATTTAATACATCAAACTGTAATACACAATGACATCTAAATTTCATATTTTCAAGTTTTCTTGCTGACAAATGATGAACAGATATAATATGCCCATGCTTGATAATATGCTGATATTTGCCAAGTATTTGCATTTATATATAGTACCAGGGAAAACATTTACCAGTGGGGCTCCTTTTTCAAGAATCTCCTTTTTCACTTATCAGAAAGTTTTCATCTGCAACTAATTTAGGAAGTAAGCCTCCATTAAAGATTTGGGAGAAGGACTGGTTTGTATGTTTCTCTGTGTTTACCCTGTAACCTAGACTCTCTCTTTTTCTCCAGCTTCTCTGCCCTGCTAAGTGTCTATGTATTCACCTACACTCACATTCCTTCTTGCACTCAGAGATTACAGTTACCTAGGCAGGAAATTTAACTCAAACTAATGTAACAAAGGCAGGCTTGATATAATTTTTCCGATACGCTGCAGGATTTGAATTTTATGACATATCCAGGGATACATCGTAAGCCCATCCTATTTCCTTGTCCTTACTTGGGTGAAATATTTTTCAATAATCTATTTTTAATCACTTTTAATATTATTCTTCTAGTTTATATTCTATAATCTAAGCTTTGTAATTTTAATACTTAATTCTGGTAATTTATCTGTGATTATTACTTGTAGAGTTAGGGTCCTTCCTGGTGGTTTTCCCTTATTTTTAGGATATTGTTGAAGTACATGTCTGTCGATAGGTGATTCTCTAGTAACATTTCTTGAAGCCAAAGTTGCTATGGTTAGTATTTTGTAATATTTACACATATTAAGCACATATGTTTCTCTAACTTTTAAGCTGTAGGTCTTGGCTGACCTATCAATATAGAACCCTTTAAATTTGTTTATCATCACCATCAATGCAGTAAATGTCATCTAATTGTTTCTTGTTACTTTGTTTGGTCCTATTTAACAGAAGTTTCCTGACTTGTCCTCATAATGGGCAGTTATGTGTCTTGAATTCATGAGGTTCTACTTAAAATCATTCATTCATTCAACAATTTTTAGTTCCTTTGTTTAATACTTGCAAAACTCTGCTGTACACCAGAAACTAACACAACATTGTAAATCAACTATACTTAAATTAAAAAAATAAATAACACTTGCAAAATTCTTTATTCCAGCTCTTATTCATTTTCCAGTTTATCTTCTCTATTAGATATTTGTTTGCTGCAAATCCACTTGATATCAATAAATCCCCTGGAACTGTAGACTCCATCAGAATTCAAAAAAGCAAAGGATCCATTCCCACTAATTTCAAACCTGAAAAGAAACAATCGAAATTAGTTTGGGAACTACTTACACCGGTAATCAAAAATAAAATTAAGAATAGAGTAATTTGAAACATTTTATACAAAACACTGAGCCTCATACCCATCGCCATACTCTACCCCGCAAATATCTGGTATATTAAAGGAATGTAGATATTTAGTATTTAAAGACAGAATGTAGGTATATAATATTATTATAATTATTAGCATAATCTGTAACCTTATTTAGAACAAAAGTAGAAAGAGATAAAAATAGACATAGAGAAATCATAGATATAAATATAAATCTATATCTATCTACATTTATCTATCTATATCTATTTCTATTGAAAGAGAGAAAGAGAGTATTTCTAAATCCAAAGATCTATGGAATTTTTTTTTAAGCAGTCCCCTGGCATATTACCTGATATATTTTTAGCCAATGTTCCTTTTTGAAAGTAAGAAACAAGGTTTATATTCATTTGGTACTTTTGAAATATACTCAGATGGAAACCAAAGAGACTAATTATAATAGTTTTTATTAATTTGCACAGTCGATGACCATTTTTTTTTCTCTTTTTGTAATAAGTATAATTTGTCCTGTCTTCCATATTTTAAAATTTGTTCCCATTTTTTTTTTAATCTAACACTTAATGAAATATTAAGGCAGAAAGACATGGGTACAAAAGAAAAGTCATACAGCCCTTGCTTTCAGGTAAAATAGTATATTGCTTTCAGGTAAAATAGTATATAAGTCAGGAAACAACATTCACTCAAGAAATGGTTACATAAATAAATAACATTGCTTATGATGGACAATTGGAAAGTTAAAAAACAATTATATGGTCTCTAACTCTTTTTTTTTAGTTAATTAATTAATTTATTTATTTTGGCTGCGTTGGGTCTTCATTGCTGTGCGTGGGCTTTCTCTAGTTGCGGTGAGCAGGGACTACTCTTCGTTGCGGTGAGCGAGCTTCTCATTGCGGTGGCTTCTCTTTGTTGCGGAGCATGGGCTCTAGGCGCGTAGGCTTCAGTAGTTGTGGTGCATGGGCTCAGTAGTTGTGGCTCGCAGCCTCAGTAGCTGTGGCACACGGTCTTAGTTGCCCCACGGCATGTGGGATCTTCCCAGACCAGGGCTCGAACCCGTGTCCCCTGCATTGGCAGGCGGATTCTTAACCACTGCGCCACTAGGGAAGCCCTTGGTCGCTAACTCTTTAAAGAAAAAAGAGATCTTACATGAATTTAAAAGGTACAGGTAATACGTGAGCATTGGCTTTGAATTTGCAGAATAGTTGAATTTGAATTAGCAAAAGGAGGGTTTATTAGCAAGAGCTTGGCAATAAAAATAAAGTGAAATAAGAAACAAAAATAAAAGTGGAAAATTTCACTGAGTGTCATGTAACAACATAGAAGGAAAGTGGGTTGTTCTAGGGTGTGTTTCAATGTGAGAAGACACATGTCACAGGGTGGAAACAGAAAGGTAATTACACATAGAGAATAGGGAGATTTATTTACAATAATGCAACTCAAAATGATTTAAATTTTTTATACAGCACCAGAATAAACCTTTCCTACTAAATTTGAAACTCACCAAGCATTAAATGTAGTGCCATTTGTCCATTTCCAAGATTCTCCTAGTTTTCTGCTCAATCCAATCCAGTACATAGAATTTCCTGTGTGCTTCTTCAAAAATTTCACAAAAATCAGGAATTCTCCATTCCTTCATATTTTAGAGTACATTGCTAGCATGCTTCTCACCCCAACATCCCATCTTTTATGATTTACATCCTAATTTGCATGCCTTAATGCTTCCATAGCAACAAACAACACAGATGGTGATGTTTAGGTTAGTTTTATCAGAATGATTTTCACTTTGCTCTTTTACTTCTTAAATATCTCTAAGTAGTAGAGTGACTTTTATCAAGTCATCAAAACTCTCTGAGCTAATATATCTTGAATTATCATTAAAGGTAATTTCTATCTCTCAAATAAGAAACTGATGAGAAAAACACATTTGACTTCCTTCCCTTCAAATTCTACTGCATAAACCATCAGTATGTTTTAGTCACAGAGTGAAGGACAAAGACTCTAAACTGATAGGATGTTATATCTGGATGAAAAAATCAGGAGCTGAGCAGTTTCTATAGGAACTGAACTGTATGTTCTTTAAGGGTGACAGAGAACTAACGCTTATATCTTGTTCTGTGCACTGATCCTCTCCCTCAAATCATAGAGGGGTAAAGGTGTTTAATGGAAAGTATAATTACTGTTAAAATAGGAAAACTCAGAAACTACTTTGAGTAGATACCAGAATAAGAATGTCATTGCTGTAGGATTTCACTTATATGCGGACACTAAAAAACAAATGATCAAACACAACAAAACAGAAGCAGTCTTAGATACAGAGAACAAACAGGTGGTTGCCAGTGGAGAGAGGGGAGTGGGGAGAGAAAAAAAATAGTTGAGGGAAGTACAAACTTCCAGTTGCAAAATAAATGAGTCACAGGTATGAAATGTACAGAGTGGGGAATATAATCGATAACTACTTAATATCGTTGTATGGTGCTATATCATAGCTAGACTTATCTTAGTGCTCATTTTGAAAAGTGTAGAAGTACCAAATCACTGTTTTGTGTAACAGGAACTGACATATGTTGCAGGTCAATTATGCTTCAAAAACAAACAAACAAACTCAGAGAAAAGTTGTGGTTACCAGAGGTGGGAGTCGGGGGGTAGGGGGAATTGGATGAAGGTGGTCAAAAGGGACAAACTCCCAGTTGTAAGATAAGGAAATGCTAGGGATGTCATGCACAACAGGATAAATAGAATGAACCCTGCTGTATGTCACATATGGAAGTTGTTAAGAAAGTAAATGCTAAGAGTTCTCATCACAAAAAAAACATTGTCTGTTTCTTTAATCATATCTATAGGAGATGATGGATACTCACTAAACTTATTGTGATAATCATTTCATGATCTATGTAAGTCAAATCATTATGCTGTACACCTTAAACTTACACAATTATATCACAGTAAAACTAGAAGAAAAAATGTCTTTGCATATTTTCTCCTATAATCAGAAATCTAACTTCTGGGTGAATATGATTTATTCCAATAAACTATATTGAGTGCCATCCCTGAATAGTCTCTCCCCTACTGACTCCTTGCTATTGGACCACAAACCTATTCGTTAACTTTCCTTTATAAACAAAAAAACCTCTCCATTTACCCTGTGCCCCTGGATTCCATGTCCCTCTCCCTGGCCCTCTTCTACTTCTTCCATTCATTGTCTCACATTCTCCAAACTGCACATATTTCCTTCATACCCTCCTCTCCAAATTCCAAGGGCCGTATCTTTCTTGTGTGTGTTGCGTTTTTTCCAGGCTCTTCTTGGCATAATGCAAATGTAAATTTATTAAAAAGGATTTAATAATTTAAGAACATTGACCAAAGGCATTTAGCTATATAAACAATATGCGTTGTGATTAAGGACATAACATCACTAGCTAACTTGCCTAAGTTCAAATCTCAGTTCGACAATTTGTAGCTATGTGGCAATGCCTGGATTACATTCATCTCTGTGCCTCACTTTCCTCATCTTTAATATAAGGATATTTAAATATCTACTTCATAGACATTAGCTGAAGATCATATGAGTTTTTATAGTTAACAGTGCTTAAAACACTGTGTGACATGTATTATTGTAGGGGAGCAAAATTCGTCACCCCAATATGTGTCTCTTTGGCATGAGGATTATTTTAAGCTGATTATTTTTAGGAAGCAGAAGACTTGGGAAGTCTTTCTTTTTACCTCCTCCTTAACTGCCTGAAAGAATTTAGATAAAGGGCCTGGTGCAGGAAGTGCACTTTCACCAGAGATATCTACAAAGAATATGGGTTATGTGTGGCCGGGGGAACTCTGCTGGACAGGAGACCAAAGTCCACTCTGTGTCCCATTGTCTCTGCATGGTGTAGCAAATATTTGTTTACCAAACATTTGTTTTTCCATCTTCATGTGAATTGCCTTCTTCCCCTTTGAAGTTCCAAACCCCTACCCCCTTCTTTTTCTCTCTGATGACATATAAGCCTCAATAGCCTAACTTGTCAACAATCCATTGAATGTAACTCACTCTTCAGTTCAGTAACTTGAATAAAGATCTAGGAAATCATGGAAAACTGTACCTGGCTTAGTATGCATTTATTTCCAGGGGATTTGATCTTCGATGGTGATGCAAGGTAAGAAATCCTAATTAGTCTCTGAATACGAATCCCATGGGCCTTCTTTCCAAGTTCTAAATGAGTGACACACCTCTTGAGGCTGAGTGGAACACTCAGTGCTGACCTCATGCTTCATCTCTTTTGTCTCAGATAAGTAGAGGTATTTTTCCTTCCCTTCCCTTTACCCTCCAATCTGGTCCACCGAGGCATGCTGATTCATCAGTTACGACCAAGACCACCACTACACCCATAGGCTTACTGCACCAACTTACGTGGTCCAGCAACACTGTGTAAAAGCTCAGTTTAGTTTCTTGGCTTCTCAGATAAGTATTTAAATGAGATAAAAAACATTTAAAGTTTCATCAATGAGCTTAAAACATATGTCTGATGAAAAGGAAAATGTATCAATATGAATTTATAATGCATAAAAGATAAGTTTTTCTTTAATTACTTTATTTCCTGTATGGGAAGAACTCTTTATCTAAGGACAAAACCCTTTATGGCTGCATATATATTTTCTTGCATCATCACAGTTGGCACTACTTATGCCCTTCTTAAACATGTAGGCACACTCTCCACTTCCTTCAATATTGAACCTGGAACAAAACCAAGAGATTCGTTCTTTATTTACGGAACTTCATGAAAAATAACGAAGCACAGCCTAAAATATGTAGTGTAAATTCTGGTGAATATGTTTCAAAATGTAAGAAGGAGGAGAGGAAGTGAAATAAGCTGCTTCTCTCCTCTTATCAAAATTTACCTCCAAACTTTACCTGTGATGGCGGGAAGAAAGGGATATGAGGGTAGTAAACATTGTTAAGTTGTTTTGTGAAGGATGGGATTCTTCCCTTTGTACTTTAAAATAGAAATTAACAAATAAATTTCTTTAGCTGTTTAAAGATTACATAGAAGGACAGTGTAACTGACACTTCAGTGACCACCCTTCACATGTCAAAAAAATTGGACTATCTTAAGGCTGAAACAGATGTTCGTTCATCCACTCTTTGCAACCATTGTCATGGTGAAGTAGGTATCCTTTACTTGATAGATTATGATACACGTAAATAATCATAAATAAAATATCTAGAAAGGAATTCCTAAATTCCTATTTTAGGTCATGTATAAAGAGAGGAAGTTGAAAATTCAAAATAAGGAAAAGAAAAATAGAACGGTGAGTCATGATGAATTGCTGGTATATAATTTCTGGTAATTAAAATGCTTTCAGCAATTTTTGGTGGAGGACTTTGCAGCACTGGTGTACACTTCCTAACTTCTAGGGTACCTTCAAATTTTTATCCTGCCAGTTTCTAAAATGCATGGGTATTTCTGTGCCTATGCATTCCCTGGTGCCAACTGACAACTCAATAATTGCTATGGGCTGAATTATGGCCCCCACCCCCCAAATTCATATGTCGAAGACCTAACCCCTAGTAGCTCAGAATGTAACCGTATCAGGAGATGAAGTGTTTCAAGAGTTGGTTAAGTTAAAATGAGGTCTTTACAGTGGGCCCTAATCCAGTATGACTGGTCTCCTCATAAGAAGAAGAAATTTGGGCACAGATAGGTGTGTGCACAGAGGGAAGACCATGTGAAGACACAGAAGGAGACAGTGGCCATCGACAAGCCAAGGAGAGAGGCCTCAGAAGAAATCAACCCTGCCAAACCTTGATATGGGACTTCTAGTCTCCAGAACGATTGTTTAAGCCACCTAGTCTGCAGTATTTGTTACAGTAGCCTCAGCAAATTATGACACCGACTTTAACCAACTTACTTTTACTTCTTTCTCATTTTTTTTTCAAAGCAGGACTATATGTAATATATAATATCATATAAAGCTGCCAATATTTTCTTTCAAGAAAATTCCATAAGTGTTAAGCTTGGTAGTCAGAAAGTTTATTTTATACTTTTTCATACATTTTTCAAAGTTGAAAACATAATTTTTGGCTATATTATTGTGCTCAAATCATTGTGTGTGTATTTTCACCCCAAATTGGATATAAACACAATGATGACAGAAGTTTCTCTAAATCTAGAAACTCCTGTTACTCTCTTTATCATGTCATATACCCCATATCATATCTAGAATGCCACAGAACTAGGACAGTACCTATCTATAGTAGGTGCTCAATAAATTGTAGCTAGTGGCCCCCCTCTATGGGGAACGCAGTATCCTTCCAATTCCTTTCTCCTCCCTGAATTTGGGGAAGAACTTTAATGTTTCAAGAACAGAAATGGAGTCTACAGGTACAATCAGTTCTTCAAGCTTAGAAACATAGATAAGTTCTAGACTTTTAAATAAAGGTCAACTGAAGCAAACATTTTGTCTTTCTCTCTCATTTTCTTCCATTTCAGGCCACCAGTGGGTGTGGTAAGTGTAGGCTTGAGTATACTTTCTAAGACTCCCTTGCCAATGAGAATTCAAAGCAATAGCAAACAAATCAAAGGCAAAGCCCTGAGTAGAACAAGGCAAGGCTCAAACTAGTTGGACTTTCATTTAGTCCAGAATAAAAGAAACCCTGTGGCTCACATGTAGTATAGTCCATCTCAACATATAGAAGTAAATATTGGTATTTGATCCTCACTAAAGACCATATATTTATTTGAAGTTTCTCTTTGGCATCTAATTGTTGAGGGCTCTTTTGGGAGACAATGTGGAGGAAATTATTGAGGTAGCTAATTATAGACTCAGAATCCTTACCATCCTTAACACTTTTAATAACAAATGCATATTATTAAGGCTTACCAATTGCTGAATGCTTCTCCATTTGTCCATATCCAGAGTTTGCTTGCATTGTGTTTTTTCAGTCCAATCCAATAAAAAGAGGGTCCCAGATAGGGCATCAAAGATTCCTTTTACAAAATGCAGAGTTCTATAATGGATCTCTCCTAGTTTTCTCATCCTCACTATGGTCCTTCTTTGAGCCCATTACTCTCTTGCTCGAGTTATTGCAACAGCCTGATAACATACACTCTGCCTTTATATTTGTCGTTCACCGACACATCACATTTAAAAGAAAATGATTCTTTTAAAACTTAAATCAGATCATGTCACACTTTTTTTTTTTTTTTTCATTTTCTGCAATATTGCCTTAGTTTTACCTGGAGGAAAAACCAAAGTCTTTACAAAAGCCTACAAGACCCAGATGATCCACATCTCTCACTCACTTCCTCATTTTAGGTACATTGATGGCTGCTTTTTTCCTGTTCCTTGAATATTCCAGGCAAATACCTACCTTAAGATCCGTGCTCTACCTGTTTCCTTTTCTGGGAAGTTTATCTCTCAGATATTCCCTTGACCGACTAACTCCCTTATCTACATTACATTTTTGCTCAAGTGTTATCATATCACTGAGATGACTATCTTACTTGGGGTCTCCCCATTCAAAACACTCATAAGACCCCCTTAACTTATAATTTTTTGCATAAAATTTACTAACTTGCGATATGTTACATAGTTTATATATTTATTATGATTATTTTTTATTCCTTGTTTCTTCCCTTGGGATGTAACCTCCATAAAGGCAAAGATCTTTGACTGTTTTGTTGACTGATCTAACACACCCTTGAAGTATACCTGTCATATAGTAGTGACTCAATAAATTAAATGAAATGTATATTGCAAAGGAAACATCTAACCACTTCATTCTTGGAGTTGAATATGGCCAGAGATCCATAATGGGCCATGCACTTTGCCTGGCCATCTATCCAAGTTTTTCCATATTCAGATTGAAAGAAGCAATTATTATTGATTCGGTTCCAGCCTTGTGGACATATAGTTGCATCCTCAGAGCAGGTCTTGTTGTCAAAGAGCTTTGGATTTCTAGCTAAAATTAACACAATCATAGAGGGAAAAAAATGAAGAAAGTGTAAGAAAATGGAAGCGTTTCACCTTCAGTGTAAAAGATTCTCATATATTTCAGACTGAGAAAATGTATGTTACTTCCATATTCAATTCAAACAATTTTAACATCAATTCAGAAAAATTAAAGATCAAGAACAGAGCGTGAACCAAACCACCATTGAAGAATGCAGATCTATGCATAATTTAAGATAGTAATAATAAACAAACTTCCAGAAACTCAATCTTCTCTAGCCATTTTTCCTTCCATTTTTTCATACTTCTGGTATTTTCTCTATTTATCCATTTTCTTCCCTGTTATTTACCATGGTGACTGGGACACGTCTCACCATAAATGAAGTATTTCTCCTTATTGCTAACCTCAGAGAGCTGGCTCCCTATTGCTGACTTAGCTGAGACTAGATGGTCTTTCAAGAATAGCATCTCTTGTTAAAATTATTCATTTATCCTTAAACTCAAAGCAATAGAGGGGAAAAAATGTTGAAATCTTACTAGCTTTTTACCATTCACTTTTTACTCTCTAACTTACCTCCACTAGGTAGATGAAATTACTTGTTAAGGTGTGAAATCTTCAGAGAAACAAGGTTTAACAAAAGGACACCTCTTACCCACAGCTGAAAGAAATGACTGGTTCACATTCAAGACTATGAATGGAAGACCTCAAATTGGACAATAAACCAGCAGTGTGGGACTATACATATGAGCCGTGGTATAAAAGCCAAGTGGAAAAATCAGGTCACCAATACTAATTTCAAAATGATTTTAAAATGTCAAGTTCAAACAAACAGCTTGTTCAAAAATCAAGTATTTGGTTCAGAACTTGAGTCACCAGAAAGCCAGGTTTTCTCATTCACTCACTAATTTGTTTATTCATTCATTCAACAATTACCATTTGAGCTTCCATCATGTGCCAGACACTGTTGTAGGTCTAGAAATACAACAGTGTATATAACATACAAAATCCTTCTCCTTAATGGGACTTACATGTCTAGTAAGCTATACTAGTTTGTCATAAAATATATCAGAGTGAAGGGGATTGGGACCGTTGGTGGAAAGAGCTGCAATTTTAACGAGGTAGTCAGGATAGTGTTCAATGAGAAGCTGATATTTACTAAGGACTTGAAGGATGTAGCTAGTAAGGCATATACACATATAGGGGAAGATCTTCCCAAACAAAAAGAAGAGCTAGGACAAGGGACAAAGGTGAATGTGCCTGCCTTGTTCACAAAATAGTGAGGATGCTTGGAGGACTGGAGAAGAATGAGTGAAGGGGCAAATAGTAAGAGATGAGATCACAAAGGTAATTCAGTGACTGTATCCAACAGAGCCTTATGGGCCATTGGCAGGATTTTGGCATTACTCCGACTGAATAAAATACCATAGCAGCATTTTGTACAGGTCTGATTTGTCTTAAAAAATTGTTAAAAATATATTCTAGAACTGTCCTGCCCAGTATGGTAGCCACTAGCTACATGTGGCTATTGAGCACTTGAAATATTGCTAGTCCAAATCCAGATGTCTTGTTAAGTATAAAGCACACGTTGAATATCAAAAACTTACTACAAAAAACTAATGTAAAAATCCCAATAATGTTTACATTGTTACATGGTGAAATGATAATATATTGACTATATTGGGTTAAATAAAAATACAATGAAAACTGTTGTCATTTTTCTCTTTTTACTTTCAGTGTGGCTTTTAAAATTTAAATGACATTTGTGACTCACATTATGTTTTTACTGGACAGTGTCACTCTAGGAGGTCAAGGGTAGAAAAGGGAAGAACATTTAGAAGAGAGAAGATGTTGGTTAGGAACCGGGGTGTACAAATGATGAAAAGTACTCAGATTCTGGAAATATTTTGAAAGACCAGGCAGAATTTGCTAATTATATTTGGGCTTTGAGAGTGGGAAAAGAGTCAAAAGATGACTGTAAGATTTTTGGCTTGAAAGCTGAAAAGATAAAGTTGCTATTTCCTGAGATGAGGAAGACCACAGATAGAAAAGGTTATAGGAGATAGACAGATTAAAAATTTCAACTTGGACAATGTTAGGTTTGAGATGTTTATTAGAGAGTCAGTAGTTGGATTTAAAAATTTGGAATTCAGAGAGAAGACCCAGACCAGAGATGTATTTGGAAACCATCAGTATTGATGTAAAAGTTGTAAGTCTGGTTCAGGTCACCAAGGGTACAAAGGTAGATGAAGAGAGGACCTGCTAAGGGATTGAACTATGGGGCAAAGGTAAGAGGTCAGGGAGAAAAGAAGGAACAAACAAAAGAAACCTGCAAGAAGCAACAAATTAGGTAGGAAGCAAAGCATGAGAGAATGGTGTTTGGGAAGCCAAATGAACAAATCATTTCCAAGAAGAGAGAGTGCCGAATGCTGCACAGATCAAGTTAGATGAAGACTAAGAATGGAAATGGAAGTTACTAATGAACTTGAAACATAAAGTTGGTGGAAAAAGAGGAAGTGGGAGCCTGAACAGGGTAGATTTAACAGAAAATGACAGACATTAGAAAAAACTAGCAAAGAAAATTTTTCAAGGAGGTTGCTTTACAGAGGAGACAATGAATAAATTGGTAGCTAAAGGAAGAGTAAAGTCTAGTGAGGTTATTTTTTTAGGGTAGGAGAGATATCACTATATTGTATTGCTGATGCAGATGTTTCAGTTGAACATGAAAAGACTGATGATGTAGAAGAGAGACAGGAAAATTACTAGAGTAATATTGATCAGGTAAGAGGCTATAGGATCTAGTGTAGAACATGAATACTCCACTTATATAGTACCAAGGATCTGGATAGAGTATATGTGTAGAGATAGAGGTAATAAGATAGGTGTGGTGAGGAGAGTTATTTGGAAGTTTTCTACTAATCGTTACAATTTGTAAAGTAAAATTGGAAGCAAGGATATAGAATTGACAGTGAAGATGTGGACTCATTAAAGGTTTGGAGAGAAAGGAGAAAGCATAAAATAATCATCTATGGAAGCGAGAGAGTTAATGCAGTAGGGAAATGTAATATAATTGGTATAGACCCCACCCCACTTCTTTTTAACTTTATCCTAATTACACCTGGTATGATTCTCTGACACTCATGTTCTTCTTCTCCTCTAAGGTGCTCTCTGATACATGCCTACTTGACTTTATGATTCAGCACAAATACTTCTCCCTTCGTAAAGCCTCACTAACTACTAGAGGCAGACTTATAATCTCCTTCTCTTCTGCTTCAAATTGAAAGTACTTCTATTTAGCAGTTATTTTATCGTGTTACTATTTGTTTACATGCTTGTTTCTTCAGTTAACGATGAATCCCTTCCAGGCCAGAAAATCCACTTTTTTCATTTGGGGATCATCATATGCCTGAAGTTCAATAGATATTTATTAAAAGAATGATCATTCTAGAAGGCAAAGCAGGGTGACTAATTTTGAAGAAGAGCTAGATGCTTTGGTTGGGAGAATACTTTCTGAATCCAATTGTTCAGTGAAGGGGAAGGAAAAGTTAGTCACTCGTGTTACTGAATCGATAATAATATTGATACAGTCAACATATTTTTAGCAGAAATTTTTCACTTACATTTTTGAGGAAATCCTAACGCTGCCCAAAGAAGAAAGGCAATGCCTGCACATATCATACTTGATATGATTAGCATTCTCTTTGTTACTACACCTGTGAAAAACATGTCATTGTTTATCTTCTAGAGAAAAACAAACAACAGGCAAATAAACAAAAGACCCAAGTAGTGGTGTTTTTTTCCCTCTATCTTCTCTATGTGCTACTGTTCACAACCCAGTAATTAACATGTTAGCAAAATGAGGAAGGGCACAGAGATCTAATTTTCAGCAGCAGCAGTCTTAAAAGTGCTTTGGCTCCACTTTTTGGTGCCACTTCTGAGAATTATGTTACCCAATCGACCTAAATGGGAAGGAATCTAAAAAAGAGTGGATCTATGTATACATATAACAGATTCACTTTACTGTACAGCAGAAACCAACACAACATTGTAAAGCAAATGTACTAAAAAAAAAAAAAAAAACAAGAAATGGGGGGAAATCTGGTGGAGAGGGGTGGATCCACCATTTCTCTGAAGTCTTTGTTTTATAACGAAGATTGCTTTTACGTAAGGGCCAGATTATGTACGATATAAACCAAAATGCTGCGGATGCAAGGTGGAATCAAGAAAGGATGCTCAGTTCCTGTATCTGACGACAACCTCTGTCTTCCCCCCTTACCTGGTCTTTTGGTCCTCTGCTTCACAGCCTCTCTATTCCCAATCCTTTCACCCTCCATCTCCGACCCTCATGGAGAAAGCTCTTTCACGGTCACAGTTGCTGGAATAATCCTGAGGATGAACTGCTAATTATATCTGATGCACACTGCAAGAAAGCAAGATACCAGTTTTCTCGAGGGATGGGGCGGCAGCAAGACTGAACTGGAAATAATGCAGCAATCTAGCACCCTCCTCTCAGTCCCACGACTACTTCGGCCAGATATCCCCACGGGCGGTGCATATCGTTTATCCTTTTCTCTTCCGTTTTTATGGACCTGGGTAGTAACGGCTCCTAGGCAATTACCAACCCATACCCTAGCCGCAGGCGCAGCGTCTCAGCAGCCCCGGATTGGCTGGAGCACAGTGACGACTCTGAAAATTCGATATCTGATTGGCTCCTTACCTCTCTCCAGGTAACTACTCAGAGCACAGCCGGTAGAGGCGCATACCCTCCGATTTTGGTGTCTTCATACGGGCTCCCTAAAATCTCAAATCTGTGACAATCTGACAACATATGGGGTGTTGGCCAGTAAACTGTGTATACTCTCCAGCACCACAAGGTGGCTCTGCCCAGCCCCCTCTTGCCCAACTTTTTTTTTTTTTTAAATAAGTTTTTTTCCTGTTCTTTTAAACTTCTGAATTCTAAGTTTTACCTGTGGACAGTTTAGGAGGATTTAAAAGTTTCAGACACAAAGTCGAAAAGGTAAAACAGCTATATTATTAATAGTTATATTTTGTGAGATTTGGAATCCAGCTGCCTTGAAGTACAGTAACCAAGAACATGGTACAGCAGTCGCTAGAGTGAGATTGGTCAAGAGAATGTTGCCAGGCAACAGCTCAACCAGTGTCTAGTGTGTAATGATCTGAAGATGGTCTGGGGTTGAGTTTGCTGCCTGGCAACGTTCCCTTGACGGATCTCACCTCCAGCGACTATTGCACTGAGCTTGTGTGGTGCTTGCTCCCCACCAGATCTCCAGCTGTCTTGAGATATAAAGAAAAGTAGAGATGTTCACTACTGGACCAAACACTTGGTGTATAAGTGCATATGCCTCTTATATAGTTTTGTACTATTTCATTAGACCTGGATTGAGAAGTTTGTGCTGTGAAGTTTCTTCTAATAGCAAGTGACTTTGCAGAAACCTCAGTAGCTGTGCTCTTGCTCCATCCCTTTCTGTGACTTGTGAAGGCCAGAGACTAGAGTAGCAGGCAGCCATTTTATTAAAAAAAACACCGTAAATTTCCTGATGCCTTTTAGTCATTTGGAAGATATTAACTGGGCACCTAAATACCTGATAAATGCTATGAAAAAACATGGGATTAGGTAATGGATACAACGATGGATATGTGTGTGGAGGGATGGGTGGTCAGGAAACTCCTTCCTTCTCATTAAAAGAAATTTTTCTGCCTATACAAACTCATCTTCATTTTTCTAGCCAACCCATTCCAATGAAATTACGTATAGGGTGACCAGATTTAGCAAACTAAAACCTAGAATTCCCAGTTAAATTTGAATTTCAGGTCAACAAAAAAATATTGCAAATAAAACAAATAGAAACATTGCATGAGGCATACTTACATGAAAAATATACTATTTTTAATCTGAATTTACAATTTAACTGGATATCGTGTCTTTCACCTGACAACCCTACTTAGGTCACAACAATTCTTTTTTTATCTTTTAAATTGTTAGGTGCTCCAGGGCTTGGCTGGGAGTTTTCCTCGATTCTCTGGTTACTCTCCTCTGTGAAATTTTAGGTAGTGATGCAGCCCAGGGACTGAGAACAGGAAAGGAAATATGCAACAAAGAAAAGACAGACTGCTGTCCCTTCAAGGGTGGAAAGAAGCTAAAGAAAGAGGAAGAAGAAAAAGAGGACATGAGATGCTGAGAAGCAGAACTAGAGGAATCTAACGCAAGTAGTTTATTTTGAAGGTGAGAGAAACACTGAAGGAACAAGAGAATTGAAACAGGGGGCCTGTCAAGCAAGTTACCACTGTGAACATCTAGAGCTTCATTTAGCAGAGGACTTCTAGAAGCCAGTGTAAATACCATCAGGCTGTTTCCCTCTCTGTCCTCCAGGAGTATAGAGATGTTTCTTTTTCATTTCCAGCTGTAATGAGCTTCTCTTGAGCCTGAGAGGGAGAGTTTGCTGCTCTGCCTCCAGTGGCTTAAGGCTCTTATTCCACAGAGGAGAAATTTCAGGCTTTGTGTCTTTTAAACAATGACTGCTCTTCATCTCCCCAGGCCTGAAACATAAGGGAAACTTGCTAAAATGTCATGACCTGCTCTCAAACTTACAGCATCTGGTGTGGTCTGTAAAGCGCCTTCAAGTAGCTGTGATTTACCTTTGCATCTGCAGTTCTCAGGGTGTCTATGCTCTCAAGCAAAACCACAGTCTGCCTTTAGCAACTTGTTAAAAGTTTTGGCTGAATTCTTTATAACAGCTTATATGAATTGAGTATTTTCCCCAGATGAGCAAAATTTCATGCCCTGTCTCTCCTTGGAGGTACCTGTCTTTTCTTGGATTTCAGCTTAGTTGACTGCCCTGTGACCTCAGAGCTCTGCTGGGTTTAAGCAAGTTATGAATTTGCAGATTCTCCACCTCTGCTTTGTTGTAAAAGTTGGAGTGATGTACTTCCCAGCTCTCTGCACTCCGAGTGGAAATGAGTCTTCCCCTCCAGTGGCTGTCTGTTCCAGTGACCCAGCCTTGCAGACCTTACAGGTCCAAGTGTTTGCTCAGTTGCAGTGGGATAGACGTCAGCCACAGTTTAGAGTGAAGACTTGAAGGAATTAATGAATAATGGTGCTTCAGGGTAGCTCCTGTAAGTCTCCAAAGCAGCTGGCTGCAGTTGAGTGCTTAAGGCAAACATTTGGATTGTGTGCTTAAGTGACAGTTCAGATGACAGGTTCTGACACATCCTGCAGTTATAGACATAAGGACTGGGGCTGGTGGTTTCTGTGGTGAAAATGCTGAGGCAGCAGAATGGGGGAGAAGCAAGACTTTCTCATTATACTGTTGTGACCAAAACGCCTAGAACGCAGCCCTCAATCACACCTGCAGGGAAGCTGCTGGTCCCCCAGTCACGCACTTAAAAACCCACTTGTAGCATCTGAATCTCCTTCCTGGAATCTGACATCCAGACCTGCCAGATTACCGTGCATGGCCCCATATTGTGAAAGAGGAGAGGAAAGGTCAGCAACTGCTATGGCTACTGCATCTGTGACATTGTCCCCTAGTAAATGTCCCAGAAAACCTGGTGTGGATGCATTGTTTGACCAATAGCTCTTAAATATATATATGCTCAGTAGGTGTTATACAGTGAGCAATAGGGAGATCTCTCCATTCTGACCATAAAACTGTAGCTTGTATCCCATGAAACCTCCTACAAAAAAATCATTATAAAAGTTGGACAGAATTTGTAAAACAACTGAGAAGACAAACTTGAGGGACTTCAATATACTGCTTATATTCTACATGCCTGCCAGAAAAAAAACCCCAAATGCCTCTCTTTGTAGAAACATATCATTCATAATCTTTACTGTCTTTAAAATTATGAAGTATCCTAAAAAACATACTAAATGACAAAATACTAATTGATAAGCCAACTAATAAAAACTGACTTGTAGATGCTTCAGATACTGATGATATCAGATAGGAAATTTAAAATAAAAATGATTCGTGTGTTCAAGTAAAGAGAGAAAAGTATAAAGAATTTCCACAGCATAGAAATAATTCAGGAGTCAAATGAAAATTCAGAACCTAAATGAATAATAAATGAAATTTAAAATAATTTAATTAAGGATTAAGTGAGGGCAAGATGGAACTCAAGACATAAAATTGTTTAGCCATTGGCAACAAATTCCCCTTTTATTTTTTTTAAAGATTTAATTTTATTTATTTATGGCCGCATTGGGTCTTCGTTGCTGAGCACGGGCTTTCTCTAGTTGTGGTGAGCAGGGGCTACTCTTCGTTGCAGTGCGGGGGCTTCTTGTGGTGGCTTCTCTTGTTGTGTGCACAGGCTCTAGGTGTGCGGGCTTCAGTAGTTGCAGCACGTGGGCTCAGTAGTTGTGGTGCATGGGCTCAGTAGTTGTGGTTTGCAGGCTCTAGAGCGCAGGCTCAGTAGTTGTGGTGCCCCGGCTTAGATGCTCTGTGGCATGTGGGATCTTCCCGGAACTGGGATCGAACCCGTGTCCCCTGCATTGGCAGGCGGATTCTTAACCACTGTGCCACCAGGGAAGTCCCACAAATACCCCTTTTAATGTTTGTACTTTTTTCTATTTGGATCCTGACTGTGGGTTTCTTTTCTGAACCTGAGTATATCACTATGACGGTGGTTTCTCAATTCTTCAATTATATGACTCTGAAGGTATATGTCTTAGAATTTTTATCACTGTGTACTTCTCTTCAACTATCTCTATTTCTCTCCCTAGTTTCCATTGTAATAACCCACAAAAATATATATAAAACAATTTAACTATTATTTATGTTTAATATTGGGAAACATTTGTAATTATATTTGAAGATCATTTGTCAGTATTTGAGTAGAATCAAGACTAACATAGGCTGTGGAGGAGAAAACTGTAAATAATTCCAGATTTCAGTTTATTCATGAGGAAAAAAATGTTTTAGCTAGAGTTCTAAAGATCTGGCTGGGTTTAAATCAAAGAATTTGGTATGAAGTTGCAGTTATTCAAATATTTTCATCAAAGAAGACCACATTATAAACAGCAGTTTTAAATATCTTCTTCTGTTGCACCTGCCTATTCATTACATACTCTTCATTTAGCACTGATAATTTATTAAGCAACTATCCACAGTGTAACAAAGGACCAATATAACATCAGAGCAGGGCTCTGCCCATATACTGGCAGGCTCTCACCCTCCCTGAAGCAAAGAGATACCTTAATTCATTCTTTATTTATTCTTTCAATATATGTTTAGTCAGGTCCTATGTTAGAACCTGGGACACTAACCAGATTATTTATATTTTTATTACCTTTTAAATATACTCTTCAATGCTTGCTTTTTCCTCTTTAGAGTATCGAGATTTACCAGATAGAGAGACATAAGAATAAAAGAAGGAAGAGAGAAAGAAAGGAAGAGAGAGAAGATAGGGAGGGAGGGAACATATGTACAAGAGCATTGTAAGATGCAAAATAAAAAGTAAAAGCCTCCCTTTCCCTCTCTCATTGTTCTTCTGCCAGAAATAAATTTTAAGCCATTACAAAATAATTCCTTCTGAAAAAGAAAGATATAAACCTGTTATATCAGTGTCAATTTTCTCATTAGTATTTGTCTCTTTTCTATTGATTTGTATAAACATCCTGTAAATTTATAAGATGTATGTATATAATTTTTATATACATATTTTGTGTATTATATGCATACATAATACATAATATGATATACATGATTTTATTCAGTTTGCCATGGTAGTTTACTCTATTACACTTTGTCACATTAAGAGCTTTTAACTTTTATATTGTCAATTGTGTCAATCTTTTTAGTGGCTTTTCTTGTTTTGTTTAGAAAGTTCTTTCCCACTCAAGGAGAATAATAAATAAATCCACCAATGTGTATTTTTTTCTAAAATGTTAATCTTTTCATTCTTTGTATACAAATATTTGATCCACCTAGAAGGAAGAAAAGGGCCAGTCTGTTCCCACGGTAAGAGGCATGATAGCCTATGAATATGTATTTGAACTAGACAGTCAGGTTGCTTGGTCGGGTCCCAACTCTACCACTTACCATCTATGCGATGCTGGATAAGGACTTAACCTCTTATTTATTTATTTATTTTTATTTGGTTGCACCGGGTCTTACTTGAGGCAGGCGGTCTCCTTAGTTGTGGCATGTGAGTGGAATCTAGTTCCCTGACCAGGGATCAAACCCAGGCCCCCTGCAATGGGAGCGTGGAGTCTTAACCACTGAACCACCAGGGAAGTCCCAGGACTTAACCTCTTTACAGTTCACTTCTCCATCTGTAAAATAAAGGTGATAATCACAGTACTTAGCTGAAAGACTTGTAAAGATGAAACCAGCATTAGTAAAGTGTGTAGGATGAGATAATCATTATATGTTTTGCATATACTTTCATTTAAATGGTGCTGGAAGTATGTTCATGGTTATATTTTCAGACCAATTTCAATGGTTTTTTTTTTTTTTTTGCAAGTATCAGGGAAAACGTGTATTAATATTTTAATTAAGTTGACATTGTGTAGATAAATTAGGAGGATTGAACTTTTGTCTACAATATTGATCCTTTTACTCCCAAAGCATGTTTTTCTTTTTTTCTCTTGTTTTTAAAAGTTTCAAGATTTTCTTCATGCTGCTTATGCAAATTCCTGGTTAATTTATACCTATTATTTTGTTTGTTTTTAAATTCTTTAGTTGCTATTATAAAAGGGACCTATTATTTTATTTTATCTTTATTGTCTATCCAAACATAATAAAGCAGTTAAATTTTTATTGCATATTTTAAAAAATCTTTACATATTCTCTTTAGTAAAAAAAATAATAAATAAAGCCTCTCCATTTGTGTTATTTATACGCAGTAGTACCAATAAGAATTCAAAGTAAGATTTACAAATGAATGTGAGAAAAGAACTTACTCGAAAGCAGTCATTCCCCAATCCTCACCTCCATCCTGCATACTTGATCAAGAAATGAATGGGACCCTGCCTCCTAGGAAAGCTTGGTCAAATTATGACACTCACCTTGGTCAAATTTATATATCCCCTGGAGGCTCATTTCCTCCCCCCTTATGATGTGATTTCTTTTGTGTTATGATTCCTACGCGTCTTGTGTGAAATGCATAGGATTTCAGCTATGTTAAATAATTCCAGGTGGAGTCACAGTGGCCAACCTGAACGTCCATGTCAGTTGTTTTGAAACGTCTGATATATAATATACCCTTGTGAGTGTCTTCATGTGACAAATTAAGAGGTTTACTTTGGATGAGGAATCTATTTAGTAACGTCCACAGAAAGACTTTGCTAGAACAGAAGGAGGGACTGAGACAAGCCCCCTGGGGTGTAACCATTACACCCTACAGCAGGACGTCTTAAAATGGGACCACTGAGCTAAGCGACTCCGCTGGCGGACCCAACTCCACGCCGCCGAGAGCCCTTCCGGCTGTTCCGGAAGTGGCTGGAGGCTCCGTCTGGGCAGAAGGCAAGTTCCGTTCACACTTCTCGCGAGACTCATTGCCAGACGCGGAACGCTGCCCGCTTACTCGTGCTGAGACGTCTCCTTCCTGACTTGTTCCTGGAGAGGTAAGTTACCCACTTTTCTCTTTTCACTTTTTTAACTAACCTGTGTCGTGTGCTACTTGTGCACAGTAAACCGAGTGATTCATGAACTGAATATAGGCCATGTTTTGTATGTTTCCAACTTACTTGGCCGTATCCCTGGGCTTGCGGCAGGTAAAACACCCCTTTTCAGCTGAGAGTTGGCTCAAATGGATTGAGCAAGTGTGCAGAGACAGCAAGGCTCATCTCAGCTTCCCTGGCTCCTTGCAGGACGTTTCGTCCTGTCCAAAACATCCGTGAGGCATGTGGTCCACTCCAAAAGGTCCATGAGCATACTTGGTCCATGCCAAATAGTTTTGGATGGGACCCCAAATATCAAGGACCTTTCGGTGTGAATCAAATGCCTTATGGACATTTTGGACAGGACCGAATGTCTGCTCCCTGAATCTTATACAGGTTCCCTGACCTGTGGATTCAGTGCTATGATGGCGGGAAAGCCCAAGCAGAAGCTGCTAGAACTGCCTGTATCTAGCAAACAGTAAACCAAAAGCAATATTGGATTCCAGGGAGAATTTCAGAGATTAGTGCCACCCGCCGTCAGGACTTTAAAAATATAGAGGTGGTGATTCCAATGCCATCCCCATTCAACTTTCCTATTTGACCTGTGAAGAAGACAAATGGATCTTGCAGAATGACAGTAGGTTATGGTAAGTTTAACCAGGTTGTTATTCCAATTACAGGTGTTGTACCAGATGTGGTTTCATTGCTTAAACAAATTTATACATCCCCTGGTACCTGGTATGAGGCTGTCGATCTGGAAAATGTCTTATTTTTCATTCTTGCCAATAAGACCAACCAGAAGCAATTTTCTTTCAGCTGGCAAAGCCAGCAGTACACCTTCAATATTCCACCTCAGGGATATATCACCTCTCAAGTTCTATGTCATAGTTTAGTACGCAGGAGTATTGACCACCTGTTCCTTCCACAGATATCACCTTGGTCCATTACATTGTTGATGTTATTCTGATTGGACTTAATGAGTAAGTAGTAGCAACTACTCTAGATTTATTAGTAAGACATTTGTGTGTCAGAGGGTGGGAAATATATTTGACAAAAACTCAGGGGCCTTCTTCTTCAGTGAAATTTCTAAGGGTCCATTTTCGCAGGGCATATTAAGATATCTCTTCTAAGAGAAGATTAATTATTGCATCTGGCTTTTCTTACCACCGAAAAAGAGGCACAACACTTAGTGAGCTTCTTTGGATTTTGGAGGCAACATATTCCTCATTTGAGTATGTTACTCTGGTCCATTTATTTCTAGCTAGAAATAGAGATTTGAGTATTGTCTATATTTTCTATTTAAAGTCATGTACAAAGATGAGAAAGTATATAGTGAAAGAAAAAAAAATGTTAAAACTCTGAGCCAACCGACATTTGAAAGGCTGATTAAGGAGAATTCTACAAAGGAGCCAAAATAATTGAAATGAAAGAAAATGAAAGAAAACCAGTAGAAAATGATAATAAGGAAGAAAAGGATAGGAGAGGTGCAGAGATAGTTCAGTTGATAATACTTTATAAAGTTTAGGTAATGTATACTGACAAGTACACATGGGTTTGGAAATCGCTGATGCTATTTGAAAGTGTAGTTTCAGTGTAGTGATAAAAGATGAATACAAAATGTAGTGTACAAATGAGTAAAATGGTATTGAGAAATATAGACAGCAAATAGATGTCTCCTGACTCTAAGGCTTTACCTACCTTTCATTTGAAATATCCTTGCAACTAAGCTTGTATCCCCATGTAATGCACTTGTATTAAATTACTGAGATTTTTAACCTTGTGTTAACGTCTATTGTCATAATTCCCTTCTTTCCACTAAATATAGACATTTTGTAACCAATTAATAAAAAGCCAGGAGATGAGAAATCATTTTACTGACTAGGGACTTCAACTGAGTGGATCCTAGAACTTTTTAATCAAATATGTTTTTAACATATTGTTCTGATTCATAGTCATACCGACTTCTACTGAATAAATAAAACCATGGAATGATACATAGTTATGATGCTCCAGTTATTCCTGTGCTGTGAGTATTATAATAATGTAATAAAGTGGGAAAAGGCAGAACATTGAATCATAAGACCTGACTTAACTTCACCATGTATTAAATACAACCTTAGTCATAAAACCTAAATTGTGAAGCCCAGTTTCTTCTTTTATCTGTATAAGTGATTATGATAACCTATACAAATCAAAAGGTTCATGTGAGCCCTACAAGGAGAAAATATCTGAAAATTCATTTTTAGTGTCAAGTGCTATCCCACTGAAATCTTTTCATTAACATCATCTTCTTCTCCACTCTTTGGTATATTGTTTCAAAAGTACAATATGTGTAGAATTCCAGTAATAAACATGTAAAGTTAGAGGTAGATCCTGGTTTCACATTATACATGAAGTTAAACCTCAGATAGATTAATATCTAAATGTGAAAATTAAAATAACAATACTTGGAGAAGAAGATACATTATCATTTTATTTCAAAAAAATACCATAGAAAGTAATGAATACATGATTGAAAAGTTGGGAAAACCTATGTTCAAGTTTAAAGATACAGAGGGTGGAAATTTTTGTCCATTTAATTCACTATTGAACTACAGGACTTTTTTCGGATCTCATTTTTTATCTTGACAGGGCGTTGGCAAAGTTCAGAAACATCACTTCTCATGCTTCCATCATTAGTTCTGGTTTAAACTTCAGATTGGCCTTGTAAGCTCCTTTCTCATCAGTAATTCATTACATTTTGTCTTCTTCACCTTTTTATTTTATTATATTCCTTATGAAAATAGGAAGGATATTCTTGACTTAAGGACAAAGGACTAAACTCTAAAATCTAAGCTAATAATGGGAAATACATTTTTATCTACTTTTCCTCAGATCAGTTTTGTTCTGCCACTTCACTAAAACCAGGCATCATCAAAAAATACATATATTATTACCCAATTCCTTAGAAAAAGACTCTTCCTTGAGCTGAACAATCCTTTCAACTTCCACTAGAGCAGTCATGAATATGACAGAATTCTGGTATTTTGTATCAATGTGAAGCTCATAACCTCTAACACGGGACTAAAAGTGTAAAGCAGAAGATTCTACTTAAGAATTTTACAGTAAAATTTCAGAATTTCAATAGCTGTAAGGGAAGAAATAAAGATTACAGACATAGTTTTCAGGGGGAAACTGCAAAATTTTTTTCTGTAAAATATAACCATGGTAGAATATTTGACCTATTGAGAGTAAGATGCTCAATAAAAAAACAAGTACATAGTTTTCTAACCTGTAAAAAAAGAGAAAGTAAAGTGTTCTCTCCCATCTCTTATGTTAAAACTTTGTATTTTTAATACCCCAAAGAAAATTAGTTTTGCTCACTTACTATATTTGAAAGCAATACAAATTCATTTGCAAAATCTGTTCTCATTTTCCCCTTTAATTTAGTCTTGCATATTCTTTATTCTCTCTACTTATTCTAAATTACATGCATATTCTAAGGGGGAAATGCCCTTAGAAGATATCTGGGGTAAGAAAAAGATTGAGTCTTCAAAGACATCCTCTGTGCTAACCTCACAAAAGGTCACAATAGCCCTAGCAAGTGGTTTCTTCCATCTTCAAAAAACCACAGATATTTCCACATGGCTCTACTACTTCTGAGTGAGGCAAACACACAGCAAATATATTTTCTGGACTGAGCTGAAACACATGCTCTAAATTTCCCATTCTTAAGAATTCACAATTTAACAAGCAAAATTGTGTCTAAGTGCTTGTTCATAATCAGTAAGTAGCTTGCTTGAACTAGGGTGGTTGGAGGGTAAATAGGTAACATTAAAATATATAAAAATCTTGTTTCTTTATTTAGAAAATAAAAATGAAGTATAGAAAAGATATTTTCTTTCTGCTGCTACTACTGCAAGAAATCATCACTCATTATCTTCTCTCGAGCATCGGTCAATTGATAATGTGACTGAAGTTGATTTTAATTGGTTACATGATTTTGATATGTCCCACTAACATTAAATCACCTGCACTAGGTGTGGAAGGGTGACTAGGAATTAATTGGGCAAGTATAAAATGTAATACTAAAGTTGCAAGGAGCAGCATAGGCAAAGGCTTGGATGTAAGATATATATTTTGTGGGTTTTAGGAAAGTAAACATAGTAACTTATTTTTACGAGCAATGTGGTACATAAGAGCATTGGAAATACATTTCTTTCCTATGTAATTTAGAGCTTTATATACCAGATATTCATAGAATGTTCTGGGAGAAAAGACAAAGGGAGGGGAGGCATCAAAACTATTTTACACTAGAGTTGTATAGAAAATGAAAAATACGGAATAAATGAAAAAGTTACAGTGGTGTGGGTTATCTCAGGCTGATGGTTTACTATGTAAATAGCATAAAGACATTAAGAGTGAGAGGATCATGTGTCTAGATTATGTACATTTGCGTAACTTAAAATAATTGGGAGTAAGTTCTATGTATCGATGTTATGGTGCATAATTAAAGACCTTATGCAACATGCTAAAATTAAGCTATATTCAATGAAATGCATTCTTTAGGGATTTGACATTTTCTGATATTTTAAAAGAAAGATTAATCTAACAAATGAAAGGATGGAGAAGACCTGGTAGACTACATTATTAGTGGTGAGAGATGATTAGGACATAGAATGAGCTAAAGTGGAGAATGTGATAGATACATAAGAAAAAAGCTTCTAGACTAGATTTATTTGACTTTGGTAGGGGAGGGGGTAAAATTTAGGTAGAAACATAATGCTTCCCGTATTTCTACACTGGAAAATTGGAAGTTGGTATAATAAACTTGGCTTTATTTAGTTTGAGTTTCTTTTGGCTTAATTGGGGAAAACAGACCAATTGGGGAGATTAAAAAGTTGTTTTGGAGGTTAGGAGAGAGGACTGCTTGTGACAATGATGAGGGCTTCATCCACGTTTGGGTAAATGCTGATATCTTGGGCATATGAAGAAAGCAGCATGTATAAAGAAAATAAGGTCTACCATAGAACTTCAGAAAAGGACAGTGGAGAGAGAGAGGAGCCTGAAAAGATAGAAAAGCAGTTAAAGAGCAATAGGATCACCATGAGTGAGGTTAAGGATGAGAGAATTCCAAAGAGGAATTAGTTTTCTATAGTGTGAAATGTTCAAGGACTAAAAATTGACTATTTAATTGGCAATTCTGTGATCAGTGGTGATCTTAAGTGTGATTAGATTTCTCTTAAAGTTTTTTAAGAAGTAATTAAAGATGTGAAAGTGCATACCACAAATAAAAAATACTCATTAAGAGTCTCTTAGAATGAAAAGTTTCCATGTTTGTGAGGATATAGATATCTGAGTTTCACTAGACTGCTGCTGATGTAAGTCTAGAGGATGGAGAAGAGATGACATTATCTGAAGCATATGGAGCTAGAGTGAAATCTCCATTGTCATCCAAAGTACTTAATCTCTTCTCCAGAATTAAAGCCTTCCTCTCTCTCTCTCTCTCTCTCAAACACACACACACACACACACACACACACACACACACACACTTGCACATATTCACTCACAGAAAGAAATAGTATCCCTTTCCAAAGACCATGCCACTCCATGTATGAGCATAACTTTCTCTTGGTTTTAAAATGTTATGTCTGTATTGTATTAGAGCAGGGTTTCAAAGTAAAGGGTGGAAAGAGGTATCATCCTAATACCAATCAGAAGGAAACTGAAGTAGCTATGTTAATTTTAGACAAAGCCAACTTCAGAACAAGGAAAATTATCAGAGATAAAGAGGCACATTTAAATGATGATAAAATGGTCAATTCTCCAAGAAGATATAACAATCTAAATGTGTCTGTACCTATCAACTGAACATCAAAATATGTGAGACAAAAGCTGATAGAACTAAAAGGAGAAATAGATAAATAGCTAGCATAGCTAAAGAGTTCAACACCCTTCTATCAATAATTGACAGATCTAGTGGGCAGAAAATCTGTAAAGATACAGCTGAATGGAACAACATTATCAATCAACTTGATTGAATTGACATTCACAGACTACTTCATCCAGCAACCGCAGAATACACATTCTTATTAAGCTCAAATGAAATATTTAACGAAATAGACCACACTTTAGCAAATTTAAAAGAATCAAGGTCATACAAAGTATGCTCTCAAACCACAATGACATAAAACTAGAAATAAATAAGATAAAGATAGTTAGAAAAATTCCCAAATAATTGGAAATTTATAGCATCCTTCTAAAATAACTAAAAGGTCAAAGAAGTCTCAAAAGACATTTTAAAAATATTTTGAACTAAACAAAAATTAACATGTCTATTTTCTGAACATCAAAATTTGTGGGATGTAGTAAGAACAGAGCTTAGAGGAAAATGTATAGCACTAAATGCATATATTAGAAAATAAGAAAGATCTAAAATTAATAATCTAAGCTTCTATGTTAAGAAACTAGAGAAAGAACAATTTACAGATAAGCAGGGGAAGGAGGCTAGAATGATCTGTGTGGTAATAGATTAGAGTTGGAGACGACAGTATAACGGGTAGCTTAATATAAGCATAACTGACTACTTATAGAAATATTTATAGATACATGTATATACAAGTGTTAGTACACTAACATGTATTTCTTTGCATTTTCAGCTAAAAGAACCTGTAAGCAATTAACATTCCAGTAGCAATGAGCTACTGCCATGCAGATCTTGGTTCTTAATACCACTCTCCAGTAAAGGGAACCAGGTTCCTTAGAGAAATGGTTGCTTCTAGGACTGGAGGTGGAAGTATACAAGATGAGTCTGCTCAAACAAGCAAATAAAGCAACAAAACCTACATTGATGAGGGAGTGTCAAAGGCCACAGAAGCCGTTTGAAAGAATTCTCAAAAGTCAAAATTGCAATAATTTGAGCAACGTAGTAAATAAAGTAGGACTGGATAAATAACCCAAAATATAAAATAAATATTCATGAGTCCTTACTGATATAAATGGTTGAATGAATAAATAAATAAATGGAGAGGAGATAATATTCCTTCCAGGCGAATTCCAAGTAATTTATAGCCTCAAAAATTGGGAACCATAAATTCCCACTCTTTAAGTTTGGGGCTACATATAGTGACTTCCTTCCAAAGAGTACAGTATGGAAAAGGGGGAAAAGAAGAGCAGCTTTCCAGATGTGAAAACAGGTACTATTTCAGTGAGATGATCAGGATCAGTATGAACAGCGATAAATCATGTTTATATTGTATACCCTTAATGTGATGTGATGAATACTAATACTCTGTGGTTTTCCTTCCAAAAACCCATAATACCAGTTTAACCATGAGAAGGGCATCAGATCGTTTTCAATAGAGGGGCATTCTATAATATTTGTCCAGCTTTCAAAACTGTTGAGATGATCAAATAAAGGAAAGTCTGAGAAACTATTGGAGTCAAGAGGACACTAGAGAGATATAAAAATTAAATGTAATGTGATACCTGCTGTGCATGGGGTCTGGAACAGAAAAATATTTGACAACAACTAAGGAAATTTGAAAAAAAGTATAAACTTTAGTTAATAATTTATCCCTATTGGTACATTAATTGTGGCAAAGATACCAGCCTAATGTTAGATATTAATGACAGCTAAAACTGGATGTAAGATCTGTGGAAATCCTTTCTATTTTCTTAATTTTTCAGTAAGTTCTAAATATATTCAATTTCAATAAATACACTTTATTATTTTTTATTTTCCCTTTCCCTAAAGGGATTTCCAAGCTTGTCTTTTTTTAAAGTTTAGCCATAGTAAACATAGTTGTTCTATTTCCATTTTCTGTGCTTGATAAGTCCATGATATGACAAGAGTGACTCATTCTGTTGTTAACTTATTTCTGCTAGTTCTCATAAATTGTGTCCTGTTTCCTTGCAGTAGCCTTTTACTGAGATGTATGCAAGACTGCATGTATTCCCTAGCCAAAACCATATGTGTATACGTATACACACACCCTGGTTTCTCTCCCTACCTTTCCAGAGCAGTCCCCTCAGAGCTACTGAGAAGCTGTTTCCAGGTCTATAGTCCTCAGTAAGACCCTATATAAAATTCAACTCTCAGCTCTTACATTTTGTGTTTTTCTTTCTGTTGACAATCTGTATTCTGGGATGAAGTTACCCTTCTCCAGAAAGGAGTTACATGTTACTTCTCTCAGGATCCAGGGCTTTACCAATTTTGACCCCTTAACCTATGAATAAAGATTGAAATTTCTTGAAAATACAGATGATTGTAACCTGGGCTGTAAGATCTTAGAAGGGCTTGTTTACTTTTGGTTCAATCTTACAATGAAGGTAGAATTATTTGAGTTCCTAGCTCATAGTATGGAGATTACTTTATTCCAACCTCCATTTCTCCAGGACCCAGGCTCTATCTAAATAAAAGGTCAAATTTGTGGGAAATTGCAGATACCTTCTCAGAAAAATAGGCATAATGTCTTAATTAGTTCTCTGAGTTCCTGTTATCTCCTCAGTTTTGGCCTGATTATTTCTTAGCTTTAATGAATGACTAGGGATGTTTCAACATAAGAGTAAAAGAGAGGATTAGTGCTAGATCATACCTTCATTAAGTATCAACTTTATTGTCTTGAGAATACGTCATAGATTTGATAAAAATATGTAATAGTCTGGAGAAAAAGAATGACATGATTATAAAATGGAGCACACCTCAGATGCTAATTTTCATTTATTATGTGAACTTTTAAAAATGTCAGAAATAGTACATGTTTACTCTAAAAAAATAAGTCAGCCATATATCTGATATTAATAAAACTAGTTTACTTCTCAGCCAGAATCAGCACAGGATTATATCTAAAAGGAATTTACTTCTTACTTTTAAAAAATTGCAAAAGTAGTATTAGTTATATGGATGTTTTCTGGAATTTTAATTTTAATTGCATTTCATTTATTGATTAATCTGACAGAAGTGATGCTGCTTTTAGAAGGTTGAACTTTCTATCCAAGAAAAAGTTACATTACTTCTTTTGTTGAACTTATCTTGGTATCTTTCACTATAATTTTAAATTGTCATCATTTTATATCTCTTATTAATTTATTCACATGAATTTATTTATTTGTTATTATGGTGGACAATACCTTTTATATCATTAGAGAGAACAATTTGCTATTGTAACAATTTTCTATTTATTTAAGATAGGGTATATCCCATGGATATTTGTCATGAGATTAGTCAGCTTAATGAATTATCTGTGTCTTATAATTTTCAGTCAGTTTTTCTACATCAAATTTATTTTCTACAAATCCATAATCAGTATTTTGTCTTGTTTTTATAATCAATCATCACTAATTTTTATTTCCCTCTTTGTTTCACTGGCTAGAATTCTGGAGCAATGTTAAATAGTAATGATGATAAAACAATTTTGGTGATTACAAAATGTATAGAATCACTGTTTTGTTTATTTTGGCTGTAATTTTAAATATACAGTCATTAATATGTTAAAGCACTATTCTACTATTTCTAATTCACTCAGATTTCTCCTTTTTCTCCTCTTCCTCCTCTTTCTTCTGCTTCTTAAATCTGGAGTAGATGTTAAATCTATCATATGTTTTTCCTCATCTATTAAGAGATCAGATATAACCATTCAGAAAGACATGCTTAAGAAAGGGATAGGTGTTATAAATATACAGTAACACGTGGAAAAATATGATTATGCAGTAAGTGTTAGGTTCTTGGTGTCATGAATTATTTGCTCAAGTTCCCAGGAACATGAATTGCCAATATTTCACATGAAGTTTGCAATAGCACAAAGAAAGAATTTTACTAAAAGGAAGGCTAAAGAAAAATCACATCGTTTCTAAAAAAAACAAAAACAGAAACAAAACACTTTTTTTAAAACCAAGGTATAGAATATTTGAGTTAAAGGGTAAATAATAATTTTTTACTAATATCTTATAGGTACATACTGAGCAGCTTGAAGGAAAAGACAAAGTCATTGATCTTCTCTATATCCAGTATGCTACAATAGTGGGAGTAAGATAGATATTATTGAATTTAAAAATTGCTATAACCTACAGTATTTAACGGAGGTACTCAAATTGTGCAGTAACTGAATTGTATTAGAGGCACAGACAGATCTTGCTTTTCATGGTTCTCACACGTGCAGATTTCAGAGAGCACGGTTCACTTAAATAACATCAGCCACCCAACTACAGGATTCAGTTTTCATTTACCACAGTATATTAATTCTGAGTAATCGCATGAAGTACAAACTTTGCTGCTATGTAAATAACAGATACTCATTATGGTCAATCTTGTTACTTCTTTTAATATTTCTCCAGGATTGGTTACTGAGAATCTCTTATTCAGTTCACATATAGATAGTAATGCATACCATTGTTTTCCCTCCTTGCCTCCAAGTTTATAGAGATAACTGTCAGCAAAATAATTTAGTTTTTAAAGCACTTCTACTGTTAGATAATGCTCTAGGTCATACTATTCTCTTAGGGTCTTGAGTGAAAATGTGAAAATTTGCTTTTTATCATTAAACGCAACATCATTAATCCAGTCAATGGACCAAGGACTTATTTCAACTTTTAAGATCTTTTATCTTAGATGGACATTTGGACAGACTACAGATAATGCAATCGTAACCGAGTTTTAGAAATATGATATAAAGCATACAGCTGAAAATATTCAAGCATCCTGGCAGGAAGTAACAGTGAATAACATCTTTATAGTATGACAGGAACTTTTAGCACACTGTGCAAATAATAATCTAAATATAGTTATAAAAGAAATCGCTCACTGTGAGAATGTTGACACCGCCATCATTTTAGAGAATCTCAATATGCAGTCAGAGGAACTTACCAAAGAAAGTTTTTTGACATAAATAAGGAAAGTAGTTGCAATGAAGAAAATGACATTGTCTAAAGGAAGTGACACCAGCAAAAAAAACCTTCACATTAAAGGAGCTGTTGGAAATATTTCATGTCTTTGAGCGCAGAAAGGATAAAATGATAGAAGCCGATTCCCAGCTTAGAAAAGAGTGTGACAATTTGCCTAAGATAGAAAAAACTGTTCCATCTGGATAGTAAAGTGTATTGCAAGAAGTTGTACCACTGTTCATGCTACTTTTGATAAACAAAATAAGCCACTTTAATTCTTAATGTTTCTAATATTTTAAATTAAAGTGGACTAGGTAATATTAATTTCACTTTTTAAAAAATTTTCCTATACAATTACAATCAACTGTAAGGTTTTAAAAAAAATTTCCTATACAATTACAATCAACTGTAAGGGAGTTTTTAATGTTTTGACAAAAAGTTTTAAAGGTCACAAAACAATCAGATTTACCCCATTTGATTCTGAGATTGTTTTTGCATAGTTTCAGCTTACACGGTCATTTCTATATCCTGCATTATTACAAGTGTTTGCATTTACATAAGATTGAGAATTTGGTACATCTACTTTGTTTTCACAGATACAATAACTACTAGAGTCATTAGATTTTCCAGTTATTCCATTTCCATTGAATACTGCATACTTCACTGTTTCGGCACTTGAAATACTTATGGAGGTACCAAACCTGGAACAAAAAGATAAATGAAAATGAGTCCTGTGCTTTATGTTGAAAAACAATTACCTCATAAATCCAATATATTGCTTCCAAACTTATCATTTTTTTCTTGTTAGAGTATTTTAGTTAAAAGAGAAGAAAGTGACAATAGCTCTGGTGATTCCTTACACTATTTTAAGAATTCTCCAGCCCCCTCAACTGTCTAGGACCCCAAATTACCTCTGGTCTATCTGTTACCAATTTTACCCAAGAGGTCATTGAGTAATCTTGGCTTGCCCAGGACACTACTGATTTATGCCCGGTGTCTTGGCGTAATTATCAATAGTGCCTCATTTCACTCTCAAAAGTGTTCTGGTTTGGACAATAAATCATATGGTCACCCAGATTATAACTCACTTAAAATACTATCATAATCCTCCATTAGTAAAGTATATAAGCTTATATTATTTCTTTAAACAATGTAAAGTAGTAGAAACAAAGCAGAATTTCTTGGCTCCAAGGAGACACTTTATTTTTTATTGCACTGGGTAATGTCCTTGACCCTGATTTGACTTTGTCCTTTTACCTTGTCTCCTTTCCTTATTGTCCTAGGAAAGCATGGAGCAGTAGTATGAAATAAGGGAAAGGAAGTACAGCAAAGCTTCTGAATTTCTACCCCAAGTGCTCTCAATTCCAAGGAACTCCTATATAGAATAGATTTTTTTTGCTAAAAAAGAATTGCCTAAGTTACAGACAAATGCTCCCTGAATTTCTTGCCTTCTCTTTATACACCTTTGACCATATATGGAGGATGGCTGTCAGAGAAACATCTTCTAAATTAGCATGCCAGATATACCTTTATTATTGACAAAAAGGAAGAGACAGGTTAACTCACATGTCAAAATGGAAAAATTTGAAACATTCTCTGCTGTGTGATTTGTGTTGTCGAGAGTAAAATTCAGATCCGTCCAGGAGATAGGTGATGGAAGACATCTAATGAGCAGCTATAAAAAAAGGAAACATCGGTTACTTTGTACAACTGGGAGCTAATTCAAGTGCAACAGAACCAAGTTCATGTCATCAAAATTCCATTCAACAATCATTTCATTTCTTCTTGGTTCCTTGTCCCTTTTCCCTCAGTGAAATTTAAAGACCTTCTTTATTCTTCTCAAGTGTCCTACTTAACAGCATCACTACACTCTTAACATTTTGCAGATGATAGGCAAAAACAAGTCATCAGATGAGCAAATACCACCCTATAGACATCTGCAGAGGTTCTAATTTTCTTTTCTGCATTCACTGTGGAATAGGTTCCCGTTCATTAAACACTCGCCTTTCCAATGAGGCCCCCCACTCTTTTCCAATTTACTTGTCTCTATCCTACTTTTTAAGATTTTTCCTCCCCACGCTGAACTAAATCATAATGTCTTTAAAACTCTTCCTGGCCTCATGAATTTTCTCTCAAGATATAAAAGATATTTTGCCTTCCATTAACTTCCAAGATTCTTAAGAGAAAATCTGGAGTTTAAGCTCTGTTTTAATGCTTCTTTCTCATTCAGATTTCAAGCCGTCTCTAACTATCCTCTTTGAGGACTGACACATGCTACAGTTTGGATGAGCCTTGAGGACATTATGCTAAGTAAAATAAGTTAGTCACAGAAAAACAAATACTTTATGATTTCATTTATATGAGGTACCTAGACTAGTCAAATTCATAGAAACAGAAAGTAGAATAGTGCTTGGCAGGGGGTGGAAAGAGGGGGAAGTGGGAAGTTGTTGTTTAGTGAGTATGGCGTTTCAGTTTTGCAGAATGAATAGAGTTCTAGAGATTGGTTGTACGGCAGTGTGAATGCATTGAACACTACTGAACTGTACACTTAAAAATGGTTAAGGTGGGAAATTTTATGTTATGTATATTTTACCACAGTTTTAAAAAACTTCATTGGCTGGAATCTGAGAGGACTCTAGCCAATGAAACCCTAATAGTGAGAGTCTGTGGAACCCCAAAACTTTGGAACTTCCTTCTTTGAGGAAGAACCAGCTCAAAAGAATTATCTCTGACAGGAAATAAGTAAGTAGCTGTCAGATAAGGTAACTTCTGAAAAACTCACAAAACCGCTCAGTAAGGAAGCCATTAATGGCGCGTCTGTTCTTCTTTTCCTCCAGTTTGAAGCTGTACTTTTCATTTTTCATAAATGTAACATCATAATTGCAGTTAGATGATCATTTGCATAATTCTTGATTTATTATTTCGATTCGCCTTAGATTATAAGCTTTCGTAAGATTTATTACATTTATTACTGTTATAGCCCCAGCATTTAGTCCACGTTGCAGACCTTAGTAAACCCTTAAGAAGCACTCGTTTGAAATGTGATCAATATTTAAGCCGTATTACCGACTGCATTTAAAATACTCTTGCCAGAGTCATCTTTAAATTGTCAACTAATCCTTTATTTTTAGACATACCCTGGGCTTTGGAGATAGGCAGACTAGGATTTGAGCTTGCCTTCTGCTTCTTATTACTCATGTGACCTTAAGAAATTTACTTATCCTCTGTGAATTTCAGTTTCTGGATCTTAAATTTAGGGATAACGTATAGAGACTGTTTGATAGAAGGCATGATGCCATGGGAACTAATGAAGAAAACAGTTTCGAGAATAGTGCAATTAACAGTGAAAACACCTCAAAATGGTTAAATAATGCATATAAGTAGTGACACAAATTATTTACTATGTGCCTATAACGAGCCACAAACTGGAAATCTGAGTTGGATTAATCAAGTTCAAAAGGGAAAGAAGAATAATTCAGGTAGTAAAACCATAAAGGCCAAAAATCACAGAGGCATGAACCACATTCAGATTAATGCTGATGACAAAATCTTTTGGATTGGAGCATGCTGTGTGTTACAAGAAATTAAACAAATGGATTGTGCTGGATAGTAAGGGTTTTGGCATTCTACAGTTGGGAGTTTGGTATTTTTTCTACACTCACATATTAAGAAAAACAACAGCAAAATAATCATGAGCATTGCCGTAACTTTATCTGATCTTTTTTTTATTTTAACTTTTAAAGAGGGTTGTAATATATGAAGATAAGACAGATAACTTACATGATTGTACCAAGTGGTTTATAGCCCAGAGTATGATTTTTCATCACTGGACAACTGCTCTAAGGGGGAGGAGAATCGTATGATGTAATTTGCATCAGTGGTCACTTAAAATATACCTCGCAATTGGAAATAAACCCTTACTCTCTCCTTCCTGGTTCTACAAAAAACAGAAATCACAGGGAACAAGAAATACCAAAGAAATATACTTCCATAGCTTACCATGTGGACCAGCAAATAACTGTAAATCCTTGCTTTCTGGACCCATGATACAGGAATTTTCCAATGACTCCACTCAGGGAGAAGGCAAAAGTAAAGGGCATGAAGGCCATTTATTAGGAAAGGCCAAGGAGTAATGCTGTTACCCAAATGCTCCTTACCTGTACTTTAACAATACCAAGAAATTTCTATGGATGTATTGCAAATCATAGCACAGACCTTGGTTCTATTCCAGTTTTCCCCATTGCCCATATTCATCAGGGAGCAGTGATTCTTTCCGTGGTCACTGTTACTCATATTCCAACTCATTGGTTCAGCAGAAAAGTAACAGCAGCTACTTCCATGCCATATCCACAACTCTGAGCATAAGTAAAATCCCGGGTCTGAAAAACAAACGAGGAAAGTCTATAAAGATATGATACTGATAACACACATACGCATAATATGTAGGCACAGATAAGCATATATATCAGAATTTCTAAGCATTTGCATTATACATTGAAATGATTAACAGAAGTTATATTTTGAAACAGATGATTGCTTAAAATATGAGAGAAGAGAGTGTGACCTGAAATGAAACAGGATTTGGATCTGGAACAATCTGAAGATAGAAGAAAAATCGTAGCTATAGAGGGGAAAAAACGATGAAGGGATTATTAAAAGCACTCAGAGAAAACTTCAGAATGTTTAGTTTGCTGTAACAGGACCCTAGCCCCTATCTATTCTGCTATGTTTTCTACAGAAACCTTATCACCTCACTGTTTCCAGTGACATTTCTATGAGACTCTGCTTTAAATGATTCATTATTTTCCCATAGATTTCAGGTTGAAATTCAGATTCTCCCCATTATTTATAGGAACCCTCATGGCACTCCAGTTTTAGCTCTTATTAGTCCACTTAGCTTCCTGTCATCCATTTATCTTGAATATCTTGAATTTGTCCTGAGAATGCCATGCTATCTCATTACTTTTATGGAAATATGCCTCCAATCCCTGCACTGAATATTATACCCCTATTCAGTCTGGACTGTTTCCTCCAACTATATTGTTTCTTGCACTATGTGTTTATGTTTATGAGCACTCATTAAACTGAATTGTAATTTTTTTGTTTACTTGTCTGCTTCTCCTCTCACACCGTAAGTGACTCAAGACGAGAAATTGTTATAACTGTTAGGCAGAAAAATTTATATTCTCAGGGTTTCCCAGGTGCTTGACATATGGTGTGCAGTGCATTTTTTTTTTTTAATTTAAGAAGATAAAGAGTGAAGAGAGGGAGGGATAAAATCAGTGAGCATCTATAGAATTTTCCAGAGAGGAAAGGAGATAGTTCATCTCTGGAAAAAATTGAATGAGCTATCCGGCAAAGCCTTGGTTTCTACTGTAATTGTTGGTGCCGTACTTTATATCCAGCTTCATTTAAACTGGAAAGTTGCCTGTTCATCACTCCACCCTGGCCTTCCACCCTTAAAATATCCACATAAATTTCTCACTTCTGGAGAGATCTAGTGGAAAAGCTGTCCTCTTTATTTATTTATTTGGTATCTTCTTTAAATAGCAGTAGCCAGTCCGCACCAGCCATCACTTCCTTTCTTGAATATGAACAGAGAAGCAAGAATCATAGGGTATATAGGAGCACCAGCACAAGAAAGAGAATTCTCATGATAAAAGAAAAACAAAAGAAAAAACTGCCCTCCCCCCAAAAATGAATTTCTGAAAGAAGAGATTGACATCTTAAAATACACCTCTAATTAATATACTTAGATGTCCCCAAAAGATAGTATATACATAAGGTAGGAATAGGATGCTACAAAAAACAACTCTCAAAAATCATTAAAAAATATGATTGTCGAAAAAATCATCAGTAGAAAGATTGAAAAATAAAATTCAGGAAATCTCCCAGAATCTAATGCTAAAAGAGGCAGAAAATACAAAGAAAAGATGACAATCTGCAAATCTGAACATCCAAAGGAGAGAAGTCATGGAAAGAACAGAGGAAATGAAGTAGAGAACAAAATAAACTTATAAGGAATAACACATATCTTCCCTAAATTTGAAAGCCCTAAACTTTCAGATTGAGAAGGCCCACAGAGTACGCGGCAAATAAATAATTTAAAAACACTCATACCCAAGAATATCCTAAAATTTCAGATCCCCAGCAGCCAAAGTCAGGTCATTTTTATAGAATGAAAATCACACTGGGAACAGACCTCTTACTAACATTGTTTGCCAGAGACAATGAAGTAACTCTCTCAATATTCTCTAAGAAATGAATTTTTAACCATCAAATTTATAGTTAGCCAAATTAAAGACTTTTTCAGACATGCAATAATACAGAACATTTATCGCCCATATACCCAGCTAAACTCCATTATAGCTAAACTCCATTAAAATGTGTGTAAATGTCAGTGTTAAAGAAGGAAAAAAGAAGAAAGAGGGAATCAAGAAAACAGTCTAACCCAACAGAGAGAGAGAGGAAGGAGGTTAGTTTGATAAAAATAATAATTAAACATATAAAGAAACTAAGTCAAGAAAGACAAAAAGTATTTACTTAATAGAAGAATTTGTAAATGGTTACCATATTTCCATGTTATTTTTTAAATTTCAGAAATATTTCAAGATTTTGAACGCAGTGAAAAGACAAGGGAAAATTGGAGAAAACTATGTTACTGATGAGACTCTGAAACAGAGAGATCTTTCACTTTCATTTTCCTTCTGCTTTAACTCTTCAAAGTACTTTGAGGTAAAGTTATTCAACACTTGTAATGTGTTTTCTAACATATTAAAATGATGTGCTCACCTGAGACATTTGTAGGCATATTCGTGGGTAATGTCGTAGTTCTCTCCACCCGTTCCGTTACATTTTCTTGCGTGTCATAATGTGTCCTGCTGCCGAAGATGATAAGTTTGTAGTAATCTATAAGTCATATCAGGAGATTAATGACTTAAACATACTCAGAATCTACCAGTAAATTATACTACTATCACAGTAGTCATTTAAAAATTTAATAGAGAGCACATATTTAAATGATAGCTACGTAAGTGTAGAATACTATATACTTTTAAGATTAACATTTATTTGAGATAACAGTATTTGATGTTACTCAACAGAGTACTAGTTCTTGTTTAAGGAACTGCCCAAATAAGTTTAAAAATACAAAACAAAAAATATCTATGAGAAACAGAGATTTCAAAATGAAAGTGCAATTCAGTAGTTAGTTTTTAAAAATGCAAACCACTCTTTTGAGATTAGGAGGCACCAGAATACATTGGTGAGCCTATGCGTTGTAATTTTGAGTTTCTTGGACAGATATAACCATAATTTATGGATACAGAGTTAGTAAACCAGCCTCAGAATTAAAAAAAATAATTTCTGAAGATAGGAATCATGTATCTAAGAACTTCAGAAGATTCAGAAAACATAGCATCTCCATTTTGCGGATTATTACACAGAACCTATCTTTTCTACAAGACTGATATTAGTTTATCTGCCAGCCCTTCCACCTCATAGAATCTTTCATTTTTAATTTAAGTTTTATGAGGATTAAATGAGAAACAATCACAAAGAATGGACACTCAAGAAATGTTAACAATTTTTGTCCTAATCATCCTCTATTTCCTCAGAATGGCTTTGTACCCACTGTTGTCGGAGGGAAGGGAAAGGGAATAGCATTTCCCAATAGCACCCAGGCTTGAGAAGCGATGCTCCCCAAATACTGAGTTGTTTAAAAAAAAAAAAACCTTTTATTTATCAAATACATAATTAACGGATATTTAAAGAAACAAAGTATTGTAATGATTGGGAAGACAGTCAAGAAAGAGAAAAAAACATGCTCAATATAGCAAAGGAAAGACAATGGGGTATTAAACCATAAAGTGTAAAATAAAATGATAGATGTATGATCAAATATTCCCCACTAGTCACTTACAAACTGCACAGAACTGGAAAAGTACTTTGGGCTCTCTGACTCTGGAAACTGAGGAAAAATGTAACTATAAAGTATGGTTGGGGTAAAGATTAAAGGAGATAATGCATGTGAAGAGCTTGGGAAAACAGTACTCAAAAAGGTAAGTAAATTGTTATGAGAGTGTTTATTTACATTACTCAATGAAATGTTGATATAAAATGATATCCATGATACAAAAGATATTAATGTATATCTTTATATTTTAATAGTTATTACCTCCCATTGGCAGATACTAATTGCTTTCAGTTTCTTGTCCTTTCCTATATTTTGAAGTTTTGGCAAGATCTTTATTGCAAATATATTTTAAAGTACTTGAGATTCCCTTTTTTCGTAAATGTGGAACAAACTGCTGAAAGAATAGGTTGAGATGTGCTTTTACTTGTAAATATACTTCAGCTTTAATAGTCAAAAGCCTACTAGTTTCTGCTTGTTTATTCATTTGTTTGTTCATTCACTCATTCGTGTATTCAACTAATACATTCATTCAACCAAAAAATGCAGAGAATGAATAATCCACAGTCTGTGCCCTTAAGAAGCTTGCAGTGTATTGGAGGAAAGAGACTCTACCCACCAATTATTATACTATCGTCAGGAACAATTATGGAAATTCTAGAAAAAATTAGTTTATCATTTGGGAGAAATTATTTTTCAAATGACAGCACCATGAAGCCAGATCATATCTATCTGAAATTGTGATTCTTAGAATAAAATAACTGGCCTACTAATGAAAAAATTAAAGAAAATCAAGTAACGATAGTGGTATCTTGAAAGATGTTTGCAATTAGAATGGGTTGGGCAGGGAGAAAATGTCATGAAAATAAAGAGTTTGTTTCTAATAAATGAAATCATCATGAAAACTCTCAGAGTATAAATTAGTTATACTTCTGTCGTTGTACTGATTTTATAACTTAGAAACATAGGCTTTACATTGCTATCTTCATCATTGGTTGCACTGAAGGAATCTGATATTAAAATAGCCTAAAAAGAATGACTAATGTTACATGGTCATACAGAAATGAAACCTGTTTTCCTGGAAATTTCATATGGGTATGTCTCAGGACTAGGATTCATTTGTGACATGCCTGATAAAAGCAAGGGGCAGCCTCAGAGAAAAGTGGAAACTTACTCATTAAGCCCAGGGTTCCCAGTCCAGCCAGCACCACCAGGTTCAGCAACAGTGAAATGAAAGCAATAGGGCACCACACCTTCGATGGAGTGCTACGTCCTATGAGGAAAATGACAAGAAGCCACACATTTTAGGCTGCTTCCTCTTTCCTTAACCCCTTCCATCCCCTACTCCTCTGTTCATAGTAGTGTTGGATCTCTATTTTATTGTTTAATTAAAAATACTGCTTGTAAAGTCAAGGAGTTCTCATTTATATTCAGCCAACGTGAATACACCTCTACATTCACACTAAAAACACAGAATTTTATGTAAATGTGATCATATGACATATTCTGGATATTTTTATGAATACTCTCTTGTTTATATTTTAGCAGTCTTTCTTCCCCTCTACCTTCTTAATCTTGTTCTCATTGGTCTACCTTCCCATCTCCAGGTAATCAGTGTTAACCACCTGCTGGATGTTCTTCATTACTTTTTCCAGGCTCGTTTTGAAATATACTATTTAATGTAATTGCCAGTCGGTTCCCTGATGATTTGATCTTTTCAAGTGATCTATTTAATATGTTAGTAGAAAATCCAGTCTCCAATATGAATTTTTATAGTACTTTCATTCCCTCACTGCTTCTCTCCCTTACCCTAGGGTTTAGTAAAATCAGTTCTAGACTATTATAGACTTTCTCTCGCAGTATATCTATTTCATTGAAAAATTGTTTAGCACGTTTATATTTATAGTTTTCGTATGATGCCATTATCAGCTATTATTTTTTTGCATGCCTCTAAATGTTCCCTTAAGTTCTTATTAATTAATCATGTGACTGGAAATTTTCTTGAGTATTTCTCAGATGGTGTGTATGACGATTTTTTTATTTTGCTAAAATGGATTAATTCTATCTTTTCTGATTTCAGGATGAATGAATGACAGTTATTTTCTCTCCATGTTTACTCAATACTAGATATATCTAATTACTTTATTTCCTTGTTTATATCTATTCTTTTTATTCTTTATGGAATCTTATTATTTACATATTAGATTACTTGGCTTTATTATCCAATCATGATTTTCATATCTCTTTAATTTTGAATAATTTCTTCTGTATGATCTTTCAGGACATGCAACTGGGCCTTAATTATCATTTTCTCTTTCAACTCATCCACTGGAGTTATTACAGTGAAAGTGATGTTTCAAATTTTAAAATTTTAGTGCCATAATTTAATGTCATAAATTATCTTATTATGTTGGTTGTTTAATTTGATTATCTTTCCCTTCCAGGGATTCTGTTTTACTAGGAGCTGCTTGTTAGGCTTTTTCTTCCTCCTCTGGCTTCTGGGTCCCCTAAAATTAGTTGCTTTTATTTGTTTTCCCTTAGTTTTACTGACTCTTGGATTTGAGATCAAGCTTTGGAGTACTTTGAGAAGCGTCAAATCTATGTGTGATGGAATGCACAGTTGTTTCTTTCACTGTGTCAGTGGCACGCCAGATGACAAGCTGTTAATTTTATGCCCCATAAAAGAAGAAACCTGGTCCATTGTCTTCTCAGATGAAGTCTGGTGCTCTCTATGATTTAGGATTACAGAGGGCCTTTTCTGCATGCCTGTTTAGTTTGCATACTAATCCTCTGAGGCCAGAAAGACAAGTAGGTCCTCCCAGGACCACACAAGAAAGTTGGTATCACCTTTTTTCTATGGAGTCTAATAATCTCAACAGACTAAGTTCTTTCTAGGCACCAGAGAGGCCTGAATCTTCCTCTAAGCCTTTTTTCTGTGAATATCCAGGCTGTTAAGTAGCACAGTGGTACACAAATCTATCACCTCTTCTCTTCATTGGAACCTCATAAGAGTTTGGGGCATAAACATATCCCCAATGCCCTGCCTAGCTACTAGCCCCTACAGTTGCTCCTTTCAGGGGAAGTATTTGCTAGTAGGAAATGGGAAAGAAAGGCAGAATGAAAGTACATTTGGGCTGATTGAAATGTTGATTAAAAATCAGTCTGGAATGAATGGTTATAGATAGATATCATCCCTTTACCTTGGTTTTCTCTAAAAGCTCCAATAAAATATAGAAAATAGGTTAAAGAAGGTGTAGATTCACAATAATAAAGAGAAAGGAAACCACAGAAATGGCATTTTGGAAGGCAGATAACAGATACAAAAGCTACTAGTAACTTTTTGTACACCCTTAGAAACAGAAGCAAAGTCAGCAGTGAGAAAACAGAAGAAGCAAGCTGATTCTCACTTAAGAACCCCAAAGGCTCCATGTATCAGTGATACGTGGTACTTTATCTTTCCAAGTGGAGATATGGGTGAGCCTGAAAACTGAAAAAATACCTGAAAGTCGACATAAGATGTTGGTACTCCCCTCATACCATATTTTTCTCTCCACTTCGTACAACTGAGTTACCCTCTCTTACCCATTATAATAGCAGAATACCCTGGGCAGAGTACTGGAGGATTCATTCATCTCTAGAGCAATTTAACTGGCCCAAGAGGGGAAAAAAAAACATACAAATATTGAAAATTGGATTTCTCAGTGAACTGCTCCAGTCCATGAAGGCTACCATTTAACAAGCCCATCTCATCTACACAAGGTCTCACTAAATCAATTTAGTACCACACACTTAAATGAGTGCAGGCAACCAAGGGTCATCAGATATTTTAAGAAAGCAGCCAATATAAAAGACTGAAGAAACAGAAAACACAGACAGCAAGAATTTAGAGGAAGCAGAAGTACAATGAGACCACTTCAGAAACTCTGTCAATAAACTAGAATTCTCTTAGATGGCTGATGGAGGTATAAATGTGGAAAACAGTTTTGTCCATTTCTTATATAGTTAAACACACACCATCCAACCCAGGCTTCTACTCCAAGGTATTTACCTAATAAAATTTCTAAAAATATGTCTACACAAAGACTTCTACATCATAGCAGCCTCATTTATACTAGCTCCAAACTGGAAGCAACTGAAATGTTCATCTACAGATAAATGGATCAACATAGTATAGTATAGCCACACACTGGAATACTACTCAGCCATGGAAAGGAATTCACTGCTAATGCACAGAACATGGATGAATCTCAAAAACATTATGTTTAATGAAAGAAGCCAGTCACTGAAGAATATGTATTATTTGAACCTATTTATATAAAGCTCTAGACTTAACAGATTAGTCTAGAATGACAGAAAGTAAATCTTTCTGATTAGCTGGGGCTAAAACTAAGACTGGTGGTGATGGTGGTGAGGGTAACTTGAAAGACACACAAGGTGTCTTCTTGGGGTGGCGGAAATATTGTATCTTAATTTTGGTGGTTTGTATGCTTAAAGTGGGCATATTATTTTGTATTTAAATTACGCTTCAATAATGTTGACTTGAAAGTACAATTTTTAAAACCATCAGAGAAGTAAGATAAGATTTTGCATCCACACATAAGAATAGAATGCCATAAAAAAAGCCTTTAGAAAACAATAGCAGGAGTTCATTGAAAATAAAATAATACCAGGAACACATTTTTAATAGAAAAAGATAATTTAAGAAAGTCACCCATGAAATATAATAAAAGATAAAATGATGAAAAATGGGAGGGTTAGTGAGGTTAATATTATAAAAATGGTAAAGATCAGAAAACTATATGAAACCTCTGGAGGTAGATAGAGAAAATAATCAAAAAGAGATGATTTTCCATAACTAAAGGGCATGAGTTTATTACCTTTGGTTTATCCTCCCTTTCTCAAAATTTTTGTTTTATTTTTTGTTGAAGTATAGTTGATTTACAATGTTGTGTCAGTTTCTGATGTACAGCAAAGTGATTCAGTTTTATATATGTATTTTTTTCAGATTCTTTTCCATTATAGGTTATTATAAGGTATTGAATATAGTTCCCTGTGCTACACAGTAGGTCCTTGTTGGTTATCTATTTTATATATACTAGTGTGTGTATGTTAATCTCAGGTTCCTAATTTATTCCTCCCCCTGATCCCTTTTGGTAACCGTAAGTTTGTTTTCTATGTCTGTGAGTCTGTTTCTGTTTTGTAAATAAGTTCATTTGTATCATTTTTCAGATTCCACATGTAAGTGATATCATATGGTATATGTCTTTGACTTACTTCATTTAGTATGATAATCTCTACGTCCATCCATTTCACTGCAAATGGCAATATTTCATTCTTTTTTATGGCTGAGTAATATTCTATTGTATATATGTACCACATCTTCTTTATCCATTCATCTGTCGATTTAGGTAGCCTACATGTCTTGGCTATTGTGAATAGTGCTGCAATGAACATTGGGGTTCATGTATCTTTTCGAATTACGGTTTTCTCCAGATATATGCCCAGGAGTGAGATTGCTGGATCATATGGTAGCTCTATTTTTAGTTTTTAAAGGAACCTCCATACTGTTTTCTATAGTGGCTGCACCAATTTACATGCCCACCAACAGTTAGTAGGGTTCCCTTTTCTCCACAACTTCTCCAGAAATTATCTATCTTTTATTTTTAAAAGCAATCTTTATTTTTTCTGCCCCAGCATCTCCCACTATGTCCTTAATTTTCTTCTTGCCACAGTGGCTCTATTTATTGAAGTAGGTCTCACCTCTCACAGCTCTGCTCTTGGCCGCCTTGGCTGTGCCCTCAATGCTCCCTGTTGCAGTTTCAGCTGCAACACCCAGCTCCAACTCAGGCACTTCATGGTTGTCTTTTCAGGAAAAAAACAGTGGCAGTGTTTTTAAAAAATCAATCTTTTCTCTCACCTTCCTTTTACTTTCTAACTATCCAGATATTCCCAGTGTTCCTGGCTTGATTCTGATTCCGATGATAGATTTTTTAAATAGACACTTTGTGACCTTTTATAAAAATGGAATTCAAACAGTTTACTCAGATGTATAGAAAAGGAAACACATATTAGGAAATACGTATCAGAACATAAATTGCATCTCCAATTTTATAAATAGCTTGAGTCAGTGGCCTATGATGTCAATTGGATGGTGAGGATGTGGTACTTCTCCCAAATACATGCAGTGCCTTCATCAAACGTTATAGAGACAGAGAAGATGACTCTTTGGGGGGAAACTAGTCCCTAAAACATCATCCACTAACCTGATGCCAAAAATTCTATAATCAATCAGAGATTTGTTCGTATTGAGTGCTTTTACTTCATTATTTAAATGTAAAATACTTTGAGGTAGATTTATGACTTTAAAAAATCCACATCTATATAGAAGATATAATTTTATATTAAGATAAAAAGGACTTAAAAACACATACAAAAGCAGAAAAAATAATGTAAATAACAAATAACAAAAAAATAATCCGAGGGAATGCACAAGAAACCATGTATCCCATAGCAATAAAGAAATGTCAGTGAATATGACTTTCATGTTTCTAAAAAGTATCTTCCTACTGCTTCATTGTTATTAACTGTCTAGGAATTGAATCACAGACTACAATTCTATTATTCTGAGATAAGGAACCTTCAGTCTTATTCCTTCTCAGAATGAAATAAATGTTTACGACGTCATCACTGACTGGGGTGCCATGGTCCTATGAAACCCTTAGCATATGCCTATTTCATATCTTCTAGCAGTTAAATAAAAACACTGGATAGTTATGTTCATGCTATTACTGTCTTTCCTTCCCCTAATATCCTGTGTGTAAGATCATCCTAAAATGTCTAAAAAATATAAGAAATGCTACTTTGGTGGCAACGGAGATCTGGATTTCCAGAGGCTTAGACCACAGTCTTTTTTCACACACTATGATGATCTTACAAACTAAATAAGATAGACAAAACTAAGCTCTGGTGTAGTGACTGCTGTACGGACTAGCACTCCAAAATTTAAATCTCAGGGGGGACTAACAGCCTTGAGTTGAAAACACGAGAACCCACCAGCATAGCTGAATAACCGCTTCTCTGGTCTTTCTGATCCTCACTGAGAGTCTTACCCATTCTTTTGAGACTGTGGCTCTCCTGGGGTTCCTTCGTCTTAGGACTTGAAAACTTGAGAGTTGCATAGGTCACTTCTTCAGGCATCACTGAAAGAACAGAGCACAATTCAGTCACCCTGTGTACTGTGCATATCACCCTGAACTCGCAGAAGCTGCTGTTGGGTGACCTATGCACGCAGGCACTGAGTTGACTGATCTACCTTTGTAAAGACCAAGCAAAAGAAGTAGTGCCAGAAAACAGAACTGTTCCACTGAGAATTTCATAACTGCACTATTCTCACCTCTGTACATCCCTCTTACCTCTCGTTTCCTAACTTCCTCCAGTAAAACACCAGGTTGAAGAAATGACTAAGAGAAAAATGTGGGTTTTAAATGTAAATAATCTTTTTTTTTCAGCTAGTGGGAAAACCGTCTGGATCTCCAGACTCGAGACTATCCTAGGGAAATACAAAGAAAGTGTATTTATTTCTGCATATATAATCAGCTCTTAATCAGCATGTGCCTGTGAGAACTGTGTTGTAATTGCATGCAGTACGTAACCCATGGCTGACTCCCAGGAAATCACAGGAGAGTTAATTCTCACCAAAACATTTTTCCTTCCATTTTTCCTTTATTTTTGTGGATTGAAGAATCCTGAGAACTTAAAAGCAGAATATTAATGGAGCAATACAAAATGAAGAAAAAGAGAGCTGCAGTGAGCTACACTAAATAAAGATTGTCCTTCCCTCTCCTCCCTTTTATTGACTTTCAAGAAAGATTGGGGCATTGTGCAATAAGCAGACAGAACCTCCCACCGAATTTTAAAAAAGAAAGAAAAAACTATAAGGAGTAAATTTAGGAAAGTGTTATGAAACTTGATACAAGGAAAAAGACATTACCTTAAACTACAGACTTCAAAACATTTTAAAAACAGAATGGTTCAGACCCAGTAAGAAATATTCATAACTCATTGCAATCAGGTAGGAATACAGTGAACTTTTCTTTATGATAGAGGGGAGAAACTGTACTCCAACCAGGGGTTGGAGTGGAGGCAGGGATGGGGCAGGAAATATGTGGGTAACATGTGCTTTAGTGCTTTCTTTAATATTAAGTAAATTAGGGAAGTCTCTAGGTGTCACCTCACTTATTTATTAAAAACTAAATGGATGGACCTAAAGCTTTTTTTTTTTTAACATCTTTTTATTTATTTATTTATTTATTTATTTATTTATTTATTTATGGCTGTGTTGGGTCTTCGTTTCTGTGCGAGGGCTTTCTCTAGCTGTGGCAAGCGGGGGCCATTCTTCATCGCCGTGCACGGGCCTCTCACTGTCGCGGCCTCTGTTGTTGCGGAGCACAGGCTCCAGACGCGCAGGCTCAGCAGTTGTGGCTCACGGGCCCAGTCGCTCCGTGGCACGTGGGATCCTCCCAGACCAGGGCCCGAACCCATGTCCCCTGCATTGGCAGGCAGACTCCCAACCACTGTGCCACCAGGGAAGCCCTAACATCTTTATTGGAGTACAATTGCTTTACAATGTTGTGTTAGTTTCTGCTGTATAACAAAGTGAATCAGCCATATGTATACATATATCCCCATATCCCCTCCCTCTTGAGCCTCCCTCCCACCCTCTCTATCCTACCCCTCTGTCACAAAGCATAGAGTTGATCTCCCTGTGCGATGCAGCTGCTTCCCACTAGCTAGCTATTTTACATTTGGTAGTGTATATATGTCAATGCTACTCTGTCACTTCTTCCCAGCTTACCCTTCCCCCTCCCCATGTCCTCAAATCCATTCTCTACATCTGTGTCTTTATTCCTGTCCTGCCCCTAGGTTCATCAGAACCATTTTTTTTTAATTCCATATATATGGGTTACCATACAGTATTTGTTTTTCTCTTTCTGACTTACTTCACTCAGTATGACAGACTCTAGGTCCATCCACCTCACTACAAATACCTCCATTTCATTCCTTTTTATGGCTGAGTAATATTCCATTGTATATATGTGCCACATCTTCTTTATCCATTCATCTGTTGATGGACACTTAAGTTGCTTCCATGTCATGCCTACTGTAAATAGTGCTGCAGTGAACATTGTGGTACATGACTGTTTTTGAATTATGGTTTTCTCAGGGTATATGCCCAGTAGTGGGATTGCTGGGTCGTATGGTAGTTCTATTTTTAGTTTTTTAAGGAACCTCCATACTGTTCTCCATAGAGGCTGTATCAATTTACTTTCACACCAACAGTGCAAGAGGGTTCCCTTTTCTCCACACCCTTTCCAGCATTTATTGTTTGTAGATTTTTTGATGATGGCCATTCTGACCGGTGTGAGGTGATAGCACATTGTGGTTTTGATTTGCATTTCTCTAATGATTAGTGATGTTGAGCATCCTTTCATGTGTTTGTTGGCAACCTGTATGTCTTCTTGGGAAAAATGTCTATTTAGGTCTTCCACCCATTTCTGGATTGGGTTGTTTGTTCTTTAGATATTGAGCTGCTTGTATATTTTAGAGATTAATCCTTTGTCAGTTGCTTCATTTGCAAATATTTTCTCCCATTCTGAGGGTTGTCTTTTGTCTTGTTTATGGTTTCCTTTGCTGTGCAAAAGCTTTTAAGTTTCATTATGTCCCATTTGTTTATTTTTGTTTTTATTTCCATTTCTCTAGGAGGTGGGTCAAAAAGGATCTTGCTGTGATGTATGTCATAGAGTGTTCTGCCTATGTTGTCCTCTAAGAGTTTTATAGTGTCTGGCCTTACATTTAGGTCTTTAATTCATTCTGAGTTTATTTTTGTGTATGGTGTTAGGAAGTGTTCTAATTTCATTCTTTTACATGTAGCTGTTCAGTTTTCCCAGCACACTTATTGAAGAGGCTGACTTTTCTCCATTGTATATTTTTGCCTCCTTTGTCAAAGATAAGGTGACCATATGTGCGTGGGTTTATCTCTGGGCTTTCTACCCTGTTCCATTGATCTATATTTCTGTTTGTGTGCCAGTACCATACTGTCTTGATTACTGTAGCTTTGTAGTATAGTCTGAACTCAGGGAGCCTGATTCCTCCAGCTCCGTTTTTCTTTCTTAAGATTGCTTTGGCTATTCGGAGTCTTTTGTGTTTCCATACAAATCGTGAAATTTTTTGTTCTAGTTCTGAGAAGAAATGCCATTGGTAGCTTGATAGGGATTGCAATGAATCTGTAGATTGCTTTGGGTAGTATAGCCATTTTCATAATGTTGATTCTTCCAATCCAAGAACATGGTATATCTCTCAATTTGTTTGTATCATCTTTAATTTCTTTCATCAGTGTCTTATAGTTTTCTGCATACAGGTCTTTTGTCTCCTTAGGAAGGTTTATTCCCAAGTATTTTATTCTTTTTGTTGCAGTGGTAAATGGGATTGTTTCCTTAATTTCTCTTTCAGATTTTTCATCATTAGTGTATAGGAATGCAAGACATTTCTGTGCATTAATTTTGTATCCTGCTACTTTACCAAATTCATTGATTAGCTCTAGCAGCTTTCCGGTAGCATCTTTAGGATTCTTTATGTATAGTATCATGTCATCTGCAAACAGTGACAGTTGTACTTCTTCTTTTTTGATTTGGATTCTTTTTATGTCTTTTTCTTCTTTGATTGCTGTGGCTAAAACTTCCAAAACTATGTTGAATAATAGTGGTGAGAGTGGACATCCTTGTCTTGTTCCTGATCTTAGAGGAAATGGTTTCAGTTTTTCACCATTGAGAACAATGTCGGCTGTGAGTTTGTCATATATGGCCTTTATTATGTTGAGTTAAGTTCCCTCTATGCCTACTTTCTGGAGAGTTTTTACCATAAATGGGTGTTGAATTTTGTCAAGAACTTTTTCTGCATCTATTGAGATGATCATATGGTTTCTATCCTTCCGTTTGTTAATATGGTGTATTACATTGATTGATTAGCATATATTGAAGAATCCCCTTCAGCCTGTCTTCACACAGCCATCCCCAGTCCTTTCCCTGGGATCTGACCTCCAAAGCCTAAGCCTCAGCTCCCAGCCCCTGCCCGCCCCGGCGGATGGGCTGACAAGCGTCTCAGGCTGATGAGTGCTGGTCAGCACCGATCCTTTGTGTGGGAATCTCTCTGCTTTGCCCTCCGCACCCGTGTTGCTGTGCTCTCCCCTGTGGCTCTGAAGCTTCCCCCCGACCACGCTACCCCCCGCACCCCCCCATCTCCACCAGTGAAGGGGCTTCCTAGTGTGTGGAAACTTTTCCTCCTTCACAGCTCCCTCCCACTGGTGCAGGTCCCATCCCTATTCTTTTGTCTCTGTTTTTTCCTTTTCTTTTGCCCTACCCAGGTGCATGGGGAGTTTCTTGCCTTTTGGGAAGTCTGAGGTCTGCCAGCATTCAGTAGGTGTTCTGTAGGAGTTGTTCCACATGTAGATGTATTTCTGATGTATTTGTGGGGAGGAAGGTGATCTCCACGTCTTCCTCCTCCGCCATCTTGAAGGTCTCTCAGACCTAAAGCTTTTAACCTATTTTTTCTAAATGTATATGATACTCTCATTCTACTTCTCCTTCCAAGAGTGAATCTATTTAATGCTTCTTTGAGGTCTTAAAACATACATTTGCTTTGAGCCAGTAATCTCACTGTTTGGACTTGATGCAGAGATAGATAAAGATCTATGCACTTTCATGTTCATCATATTGTTAATTTATAAAGGGTGAGAAATGATAAAAGAGTTAAATATTAGACAAAAAGAAAAATTGAAATTCTTGACCATTCAGATAATGAGATCAGAAGCCAAGTTGATGTTTTGTACCTCTCTTCTTAACAGAAAATGTGTTTATGGTGTACAGTGTCTAGGGTAAAATAAAAACATTATAAAGGTAGAAGTTAAGGAATATTTCATGTGTTGTTGAGAAAGAGAATATAAATATATATATACATGTATGTATGAAAACCACGTTCTGATATGTAAACCTCGATAAAAAGGGAAAGACCAAAAACTCTTACCCTGAAGCCCAGAATTTTCACTGTCTTGAATTTGCTCTGGAGGAACAGGTGTTTCCACCATCCTCCTAAATGTGCATCCTCAAGGATACTACCTGAGCAAAACTCATTCAATATTCTAATCTACTTTCTGAAAACTTGAGTAGTAGTTTACTTCCTAAATCTTCAAAGGATCAGCTTTCTTCTCCCAGATACAGATGTGCATCCCATCTTAGTCTAATCATAATAAACTTTGTCTCCATAAATATAAATGCAATGTATTTTATTTCATAAGTGGATTCTGCCTATTAACTTTGAAAAGTAAACATTTTTCCTTGGGGGTTCAGAAACATTTGCTTATTCATCCATTTATTCATTCCTTTATTCAACAGATTGAGTACCTACTGTATGCTATGCAATATTCTAGAGTAAATGATAGAAACTTTTTTTTCCTTGAGGTAGTTTACATTCTATACTTCATATATTACTTGTAAATATATATTTTATATTAATATTTTATATATTTAATCATGGATAAGCAATATAATGTAAAGTAGTGACAAGTACTATGGATAGAAATAAAGCAAGGTAGAAGAAAGCGTGAGAGAGAAAGGAGAGGAGGCTTATACTAAATGGGAGACTCATGGAAGGCCTCTCTGTGGAGCCGTCATTTGAAACAACCAGAGAATAATGACAAAAATATTATTCTATGAAAACATGCTAATTAAATACTGTAATACCTACTATCTTTTTTAGTTACTGAAATCTAAGAGTCACAAGTTATTCACTCTTCAATTTCAAAGGTTTCAGTTCCTTTTAAATTTCCCCTTTCTTTTCAATTTCATCATAATATGTTCCTCCTTTTCAACTTTTGGCCCAAAACTGATCCCTTGACAAATTTGACCAAGGCAGGAAATGTGTCAAATATTTGTTCTCATTTGATCTGAATAAGAATTACTTCATGTTCCCAGCCTCTGATCCACTGATGCAGTCCTGGTAACTTGGTGCACATTGACTCTTGGGTGTGTTTCACAACCAAAGATTCTTTATCTTGAAAGCCTGAATCACAACCCCTTCATCCCTGGATATATCCAAACCGACCGATTCACAAACATGGTACCAGCTGGAAAAATAACAAGCCAGCTAAAGAAGGCAGCAACCAAAAAAGCTGACAGATATGGGATCTGGCTAACAGTGGACAATCCTCACAAGTGCAGTAACAAATGTTCCAGGCTGATTATTGCAACAGCTCTTGCAAAATACTGGTACAGAATGAAGTAGGAGGACCGGGGGAACTCTGGGAGAACAGGACACATCACAGAATATGCAATATAACAATCCAAATATCTGGAGGATATGATATAAGAAAAAGTAAGGAAAGAAGAAAGGGAACTAGGCAATCAAGAGGCAAAAGCAAAAAACTAGAATAACTATGTTCAAATGTGAGGCAAACACAAATTTGGCATGACTGAACAATTAGACAGATTCCATTTGAAATTTATGCTAAGAATATTGTCCTTTGAGTTGCTAAGTGGAGATGCAGAGAAAGATTTGCAATCACTGCATTGAAATTAATCATTATGCAATTGTAATGTGATAAATAAATAAATGCATTTAAAAAATTCACTTTTAAAATCAGCCAAAGGTAAAATCATGAAATAATTATGACTATGGAGTATATGCATACTATTCATAATATTGAAATATTAGCAGTATAAAAGCGGAGGATCAAATGACAGAGACTAAGAGATAGTAAGATGAGAAGAGAGAGGGGGAGGACAGGAGAATAGGAGGAAGTGGAGAATTTAGATATATGCCCCATGGTGGTTAAATAAGAAATAAAGATTTATGTGAAGGGGTGAGGGAAAGGAAGTGAGAGAGAGTGGTCTTAAATGAATCATTTATCAAAACAGAGCCAGTAGATAATTTCTAAAGTTTATAAATCTATATAGAATAGTATAAATATTATTTAAAGCTACAAAGGTAATCACTGTAAGAAATAAAAACAAATTATTAAAAACAGTTGCCATTGAGGAGCGAGACAGTCATTTGAGGGGAGATGTTTTTATTGGCTAATAAGCTGTTCTGGTCTATTTTGTTTTAAACAAGTACACATATTACTTTGAAAAAATGAAAATAATAGCAATTGTGTATATTCATATCTATTAAACAAGGTTCTCTCCATTTCATAATTTGCCTTCATTCTGACCTTGCCTCAACAGGTTTCTTTACTGTTGATTCTGCCCTCAATTTAAAACCCACTGATTAGCATATTAAACTTTCTGCGGTGAAGTATGGGTACAGATTATGAATTTTATATATATATATATATATATTTTTTTTAAGATGTTGGTCTATAATTTTCTTTACTTGTGATGTCTTTTTTTTTTTTTTTAAGCCAGCATTTTATTTATTTATTTATTTTTGGCTGTGTTGGGTCTTCGTTTCTGTGCGAGGGCTTTCTCCAGTTGCGGCAAGCGGGGGCCACTCTTCATCGCGGTGCGCGGGCCTCTCACTATCGCAGCCTCTCTTGTTGTGGAGCACAGGCTCCAGACGCGCAGGCTCAGTAGTTGTGGCTCACGGGCCCAGTTGCTCCGCGGCATATGGGATCCTCCCAGACCAGGGCGCAAACCCGCGTCCCCTGCATTGGCAGGCAGACTCTCAACCACTGCGCCACCAGGGAAGCCCCTTTATATTTGTTTTATTCCTGTATATATAAATTGAATCTCTAAGTATTAAAGTTTACAATTAAAATAATTGATATTCATTTGATAAAAACAATATAAATGTATCACTCATTTGAATAACTTTTAAACAAATGTATTGGAAATGTTTTCTTTAATGACACTAGTGCATTCTATAATTAGTTCAGGTACATTTACATAATTATGATTGAGACAGTTTTCAACAGTTTTTATTTTTTGTTATTTATAGATGCATAAACTAAGAAAATTCCTGTTCATAAAAATAAAAAGATGAAAACAGAACGATTCATTCTAGCAGTGCCACTCGGCTGTTTGAATTCCTTGTGAATTACCTGCCAAGGTTACATAGTTATTTAATAGCAAATATCACTTATTTACCTAATAAGCTGATTAAATCCTCTCCCAATTTTTGTGAAAGAATTGGAAACCATGAGAAAATAATTTGCTACCTAGTCATTAGTTTCATTCATTTTCTCAAGTTTGGGGGAAAATATAAAGCTTAAGATTTATCTCTGTGACAGCTCTATCATACTTTTTCACTTAGAGACTACTAGTTGAACCCAGTATACTCAGAGCATGTTGAATTATCAAAATCCTATTAATTCCATTAAACTCCAACATATTTTTAAAAGAAAATGTTTATATCTCATTGTTTTTAGTATATCTGTGTCAATAAAGGATAGCCACATAGTTCAATGAATTTATGAAAAATATTTTTTATAATCTTATTGACAAACCTAGTAATCATTATCATCCTCCAATCTGACTTATACAGTGTCAAAAAATACCTTATTCCTATTCATGTTAACAATATGCATTTTTAAGAAATACGTTAAAAGCCACTAAAGATATATTATGAACTATATTTGTAACTCCAAAGTAGTTAAATCATATTTAAAATAATGTAGACCTAATGAAGTTAATTTACACACTTTCATGTTATAAAGGTAAAGTAATCAATTAATATGTTATTTCTCATTGCTTAACTTGTAATCATGCAAGGTATGGTGTTGGTAAAATTTTAAGATATAAATGGGGTAAAGTATAGAACACAAGGCACAACATTTTATCAATTTAGTTGTGTGTGTGTTTGTATGTGTGTGTATACACATGCATGAATCAAATCCATGGTCAAATTTTCCAACATATATAATTAACCCCCTCCAAATATGTATATATTGTCCTGTTGAAATCTACTCTGTTAAAAAATCGGTATATAATATCTTCATTAACAAAAGTTAAATAATTTATAAAGTGAAATAAAATGAGGCTTGATTATATTTGGAAAAGACAGGTTATGATAGAATTTGACCCAGTATTTTTTTCAGACAACTTATTTTTAAAAATCAAATGAAAGTTTAGCCATGGGTTTTACTAATTGACTTTAAAAATTGGCAGATATGGAAAAAACTTCAGTTACCAGAAAGAGACTCATTATTACTGACCTATTATGCTTTGAGTATTCAGTGGTGATTTTTCAACTTACAACACATCCTTGGGACCAGTATTCAGAGTAGCAAAAATAACTTGTTAACATTGACGTAGTGAAAAATAAACATTTTAATGCTTAATTTTAGCTTTACTCTAATGGAACTTTTCCTTGAGAAAATTGTGTGATTAAACACAATTTGTCATAATTCCTAACACACTGTCACATGTCTCATTTCAGAGCAGCTCACAAGTGTCAAGAGATTTCACGCATAAACAAAGCTTCACTTTGCCATTTGGGCAAAGGCAAAAGTCATTGCTTAGTTACTTTCCATGTACTTCATCTTGGAAAAAAAATTGGCAAACTGTCCCTACCAAAACAGTTTGGTGGGAATGACTTGGGTCATTCATTCCCAAGTGAAAATGTATTAATTCACAATGTGGGGATAGGATGAAATTGATTAATACACTATTCCCAAAAAATAGACCCTTTCCCTTCAACTACCTCAAAGTACTACAGAAGTATGGTAGAAATGGGATTTAAAAGGTCTCAGAGAACACACTCCTTACATAATTGCTTTTTACATTGGCCAGGTGATTGGCTTTTTGATCCAACTTATCCCCTGCATCCTGTTCTTATTCTAATATTTGGCATATGAGAACTATTTCAACAAAATAATTTGTTAAAGAGGCAATTCAACAGATTGTTATGCTTCCTTTGAAATGAGGCACATTGATTAACAAAAAATCAGCAAGTATATAGTGGACTTGAGCAGATCTATCAACCCACTTGATCTGTTTGACATTCTACATGAACCAATGATGAATAGTCAAACATATTGAAACATACTGAAAAACATACTGAAAAAGAAAGACATATTGGAAAACTTACTGTCTACCTGACTTAAGACTCTTTAAAAAGCTATCATATGTAAGACAGTGTGATGTTATTGTCAGATAAATAATTCAATTAAAAATATTGAAGTCCATAATAGACCCTATGTATGTGGCCAGTTGATTATTTTTCACTGAAGACAGCATATTAATTTCTAAAGTAGGATATCATTATGAAAAAATGGATTTTTATCCATACTTTGCACCATAGAAAATAACAATAAAAACAGCAACAACAAAAACTCATGATGGATCATAGACCTAAATGTAAAATCTGAAACTATAAAACTTCAAAAAGAACATAAAGGAGAAAATGTTTATGATTTGGGGTTAGGCAAAGATTTTCTAGATACAACACCAAAAGCAGATCCAAAAATAACAAAATAAATAAAAAATTAGGCTTGATGAAAATTAAGAACTTCCACTTTTTGAAAGACACCTAAGGACATGAACAAACAAGCCAAACACTGGGAAAAAATATTTGCCATTCACATATCTGATATAACACGTCTGATATCCAGACTATATAAGGAACTCTCAACACTGAAAAATGATAATAAAATATTACAAAATGGGCAAAAGATTAGAACGGACACATTATCAAAGAAGTTATACAAGTGGCAAATAAGCACAAAAAAAGACAGTCGACATAATTATGCATTGGAGAAATGCAAATTAATATCACAAAGGACACCCCTATATAACTCTTAGAATGTAAAAATAAAACTTACCATATCAAGTCTTGGTGAAGATACTGAACAAACAAAACTCTTTTTTCCCCAGTTTTATTAAGATATAATTGATACACAGCACTGTAGAAGTTTAAGGTGTACAGTGTAATGATTTGACTTACATTGTGAAATGATGACCACAATAAATTTAGTTATTCATCATGTCATACAGATACAAAAGAAAAAATATTTTCCTTGTGATGAGAACTCTTGGGATTTGCTCTCTTAACAACGTTCAAATATACCACACAGCAGTCTTAACTATAGTCATCATGTTGTACATTAGATCCCCAGGACCTATTTATCTCATAACTGGAAGTCTGGACCTTTTGACCACCTCATTTCATATCCTCTCTTTTGGACTCTTGATCTGGGTCCGTGGATGTATATCTATCCTGGTATCAAAACTGTTTTATTATTGTGACTTTAGAGTAAGTCTTGTTATTGAGTACTGTACTTTCTCCAAATATTCTTCTTTTTCAATATTATCTTGGCAATTCTAAATCTTATGCATTTCTGTGTTAATTTTAGAATTAGCGTGTCACTTTAAAAAAAAAATCCATCTGAAAAGTTCAGGGATTGTATTAAATCTAGAGGCAACTTTGGGAAAGTAGACATCCCCCAGATATGAACTTTTCTAATCCAAGTATATAGTTATCTCTCCACTTATTAAGGTTTTCTTTAATTTTGTCAGCAACATTAACAGGCTTGATTTCCAAGGAAGCAGATTCTGAAAACAAGATTAGTATGATGGAGGTTTATCAGGGACACCCTTGGTGCGTCCACCTGTGGAAGAGAACAGAAAGAAGCAGGGTCGGGCAGAAGGGGAAGTTGGGCTGTGATGGGTTCTCAGTGAGGCCTCAGTCAATTCCAGTTGGAGCTCTGAAGCTGGTATAGACCTTTTGAGTTTGACCCAGTTAGGGCAGGACAGCCAGGCCTTCATATTCCCACATCACTAATCCTTGGATATGAGCTGCCTTGGGAAGGCAAGATGACCTTGGTTGAGTTAATTCTCTTCAACAGAGGCAAGGGCTCGTACTTGATGGTTGTATGTTGACAGCTCTCCCAGCAACCAGAAGAATAAGCCCTTCAGTCCTGAAGAGGGATCTGTGAATTACATTATGGAGTCCACTACAGTTTAAGTTTCTTCAGCCTAGATGTATTCCTTCATGGAAGTGAAGCAAGTCCAGGTTGAAGGTATGTCTCTTTTCTTGGAATAAACTTGTAAGAGGAAGGTGTGTGGAATGAATTCTAGCCCCTGGCGCTGCAGCTGAGCTCAGAGTCACAACTGATCTTCATCGTCTCCCTCTCCTATTACTCCTCCTCAATTCCTCTCACTCTCAGCACCTCTGCTGATCTTAGAGTCACCTACCTACCTGGGGTCTGAGCCCATCCTACCATTCTCAGGCTGTGACTGCAATTTGTCTTTTTACCATCAAAATAGGGGATAGATTAGAAAGATGTCCTCAGCTGGAATAACTGGATGCCAAACATCTTTCTTCCTGTCCCTATTGTGTAACAGCAAACTTACCCCTCTCCTGTTGATCGGCGTCAATTACTCATCCCAAGATAGTGATTCATCTAACAAGATGTTGTGCCCCCTGGTGGAAGTTTTTGTCCTTTACAGGCAAGATTGGACAGAAGGCACACATCTCCCAAGTTGGTTATTGGAAATGATGGTAAGAAGGATCACTCCTGCTTCTCCCCTTGGTTTCTAGACCCATGTATTCTACCTGCTGAGAACACAGCACTATATAAAGGTTACTGATTTAAGTATACATTATAATTTGGAAGATGGCATCATGTTGTCAGAAGTATTAACTCTGAGCTGGTTCTCCAACTGTGCTTTCAACAGGCCCTGAGTCTTGCCATTGTGCTATCTGACCTGCAGCTGTATGGGGCTTCAATTTGTGATATAACTAGTGGATCTCATGGTCAATTGTCCAAGCCCTTACCTCTTTGCTAGAAAGCATCAGACGTGGTGTTATGTAAGGTCCTATTCTAGTTGATCAAATATTCTCCAAGTTTGTGGATATTGGTTCTGGCTGAACGCTATGGACAGGACAAGCAATTCTATACCCAAAATATGCCTCTGTTCCTGTCAAAGTGAGTCATGGCTCCTTCCATTGTGGAACGGGTACATATTAGCAAATTTGACAGCAAACAGCTTATTGTTTTCTCTGAGGCATCTTACAGTGGATTCCTGGTCCTTGCTATGCCGTGCTTACCAGTCACTGGATATAGAGATCCCTCGGAAGGTGGTGTAACTTTGGGTGAGGCAATAGGATCACACAGCATATGATATTTACATGTAGAGATTTTTCACTTTTTTATTATTATATTTATTACTATTTTGTTTTTGGATGCTATTATCAATGGTATTGCTTTTTAAATTTTATTTTGCATTACTTACTGCTAACAAGGAAATATGATTGATGTATATATATTGAGTATATATTATATATAATTTATCAGTGACCTTGATAAATTATTTAACAGTTTATAAATTATATTTGTTTTTATGTACATAATTAAATTATCTAAAAATCGTATTTCTTTCTCATTTTTTATATTATTAATTTTTTTTCTTGCTTTGTTTCACTTCTAGAACCTCCAATAAACAGTAGAGGTTGTTGAATAAAATAATTGATAAAGACAATTTTTATATTCTTCCAGGTTCAAAAGAAAAACTTTCACTCTTTTACTAGAAATATGATGTTAGGCTTAGGGTTTTTTGTTACTGTTGTTAGTTGTATTTTCTTTTTTCTTTTCTCTTTTTAATGTCAACATTATCAGATTAAAGATATCTTCTGCTTCTAGTTTTCTAAGCGATTTTATTATGATTGGGTGTTGAATTTTATCTAATGCTTTTTCTACATCTGTTGAAATAGTACTGTATTCTGTTTTATTTTTCTTCCAAAAAGCAAATCAATGTATATTGTCCCACTTGATTATTTCTATATATTCCAATATTTAGTTTTCTTTGATTTTCTGTAAAGTTGATATTTACCATGTTTCTGGAGAAGCAGGAAAAATTAGCTTCAGTTTCTGTATTCTCACCCAAAACACTGTTTATGCGCAACGGTATCTGGCTTGTATCTGGATGATAAAGTATAACTTTAGGTATGACTTTAGGTTCTATTCACTTAGCAAACGAGGAGAAAGAAGAAAGTTTGAAAATTTAAATTGTTAGGAGAGAGGCAGAAATGTAGTCTCAGTGCATCTTTATTCCATTTGTGTGATCCGCAAGATGTATGCTCCCTAAAGTTGCCTTTAATTGCAGGATAATAGCTGGGGCAAAATAATTGCACTAACTACATTCATGCTTCTGGTACTTCACTCATTAGTATACTCTCAATCTTCACTGGATTGGCCAGCTTCTCACATATAATACGTTTAGTCTCGGTGCACCTAGTATGATAAACATATGTGTTATCTGTGTATCCACAATACATCCAGTCATCTAAGTCATTTGTATTTCTTGTAAACCTGAAAGAGAAAATAAAGAATTACACTTGGCAAGTCAAACATTTGAAACACATTCACAGAAAAAAAATTACTTTCCCAACATATCATTGCTCCTAGGGTCTGCATTGTCTAAAATAAAGTTTAATCATTATTTAGAATGTCAAGTGTCCAAATTACTCATTTTTATTGACAAATATGCAGTGTCACACACTGCCTGATTTCTCTCTGCCTTTTCTGCTTTCTCACATCTGGAATAGTTGTTGTCCTTTATTTCCAGACACCTCCCTTTCCCAATACCTAATATGATTTAGAGTAATGCAATTCTATTAGATTCTCTAGGAAAATTGGACCAGTAGTATATCTTTGAGACTGTCCTCCTCAAATCATAATCACCGAAACCAGGAATTAACCTCATCTGTGATACCTTAAGCTCAATATCATCTCCAAGTGACATTTCCCTCCCTCCAGCCATTTTTTAGAGATTTTACTATGAAGTTCTGAATAATTACCAGCCCCTAATACAGGATTACTGATGAGGGACTATGCATTAAAGACAAACTTGTAAACTGAGTATATTATCTTTGGGAAAAAATGTAACATCAATATTGGGTCAATAAATAATGATCAATCAATAAATAAGGTCCTCAGTTACATTTTCAAAAGTGAAATTTCCCACTTGAAGTGGCATAATACAGATGTTATTGATCACATCCCAATTCCAGAAACAAACCCAAAAATAACATCGAGGATAAAAAACAAAAGGGAATTACATATATTATATATGATAATATATACATAATAATGTACTATGCACCTATACTAGGATATAATTTTTATTTCTGTATTATTTCTTGATGATTTGAAATATTTACTATGTTTTCCATCCCATTATAGATTACCTTCCCATTAGCAATAGTTACAAATAAACACGTGGAAATCCTACTTTTTGAAATGAGTCCATCTATACTGTTCCCTGATGCTCACATTACCTTTACCTCTAGTACTTCACGCCAAATGAGGTCTTCAGAATAGATAACCTTCTCTCCTCCATTTGTGCATATCCTATCCCCCATTCTGTGCTATCATTGTAGACTGCCAAAGATAGAGCTGCCTTGTCTTTCTGACCCCTATTCCTACACATACTATTTCTATCGGATGGAAAAAGCAAACAAGACAAAACAAAACAACAACAACAAAAACAATCAAAGCTTCTATTTGCCACTTTGCCCAACGTGGTGAGTACGGAGGAACCTCAGGGTTTAGATTCAGGCAGCACCTCAACAGCTATCCTGAGCTCACCCCTGCTTGATGTGTCCTCAACCAGCAAATACGTATACATTTGTGAGATTGGGACAGCATCCAGCAGCTTGAGGCTCTGGTTTCTTTCTTTAGTCTAATCCTGTCTGCTTCCCAAATTTAAGGAATTATAAAACACAAATGGATAAGCCTAACACCCCCCCCCCCCTTATAAACAGAACAAATGCAACATATGAATCCATTTATATTTATAACCACATGTCTTAACCACAACAAAATATTTTATATATCCCATATATGCAATATATCATGCCCATGTTCATTTTATTCTCTTTACCAGAAATGTTCTTCTAGTCAATCTCTAAATTTTTTATTCACAAAATGGCCATTTCAGGGCTTCCCTGGTGGCGCAGTGGTTGAGAATCTGCCTGCCAATGCAGGGGACACGGGTTCGAGCCCTGGTCCGGGAAGATCCCACGTGCCGCGGAGCAACTAAGCCCGTGCGCCACAACTACTGAGCCTGCATTCCAGAGCCCACGAGCCACAACGACTGTAGCCCGCGTGCCTAGAGCCCGTGCTCGGCAACAAGAGGAGCCACCGCAATGAGAAGCCCTTGCACCGCAACGAAGAGTAGCCCCTGCTTGCCGCAGCTACAGAGAGCCCGCGCACAGCAACAAAGACCCAGTGCAGCCAAAAATAAATAAATAAATAAATTTATTTTTTTTAAAATGTCCATTTCAACTGTCAGTTATAACACAAATTTCAAAGCTAAAATTTATTTTTTGTTATTCCGTGTATCCTTACTGAAGCATTTATCACATTTTATTCTTTTCGTCTGTAAAATTGTTTAATTAGCCTGTGCATACAATTAATGGTTAAGTAACTAAGGGAAGAATCAGTCTTTCATTCCTCTTTGAATCCCAGCATTTAGCACAACTTTAAGTACATATTCGAGCCTAGTGAATTTTGTTGGCTTCTGTAATTTTCTTAGATAAACGTATTACTCACAGAAATTCTCCCTTATTTGGCTTATAAGTTCCTTAGTCACTTGTCAAGATAATGGGAAGACATTCGCAGAAACTTTTTCGTTATTAAACACAGTACAGAAGCCTGATGGAAAAGAGTTCTTTAAAGATGCAATTTCAATAGAAACTAGTTTTCACTGTAATCTACACTGCTACTATAGTGTAGGGAATTCGCCTTTACTGAAACCAGCTATAAAACTTTAACAACCGTATTACCAATGATAATAGTATTTTGAACTGAAGATATGATGAGGAAACAAACTTATGTATAGTCAATCTTTTAATTAAGCTTTGACTGTTTGGGGAAGGGAAAGCGCCTCTTAATGAGGTGACTGTAAAACACTTAGGGTCTTGTCTCTTAAAATGGCTTTAAATCTTGACCTTAGGAGTGATTTGAAGTCCTATACTGCAGTGCAGATAAGTGGCTCAGTTGATCACAACTATATTTTAACAACTTTGTTCCCCTAGTGTGGTAAATTGACCGAGAGGTGACCATTTGTAAAACATTTGAAAACATGTTTTCATCGTTCCACTTTCAAAAGTATTGCTTTTGTTAAACCCAATATTTAGCTTTTCTTGTGATACATTCTGTTAGCCTGTGTAAAAGGATTAAATTTCAATAGGGTTGTAAAAATTCTATTTTTATGTGAATTTAAGTGCAGCCACATACTGTTTTTTAAAGCATATGTTTTACCACTAATTTCCCAAAGTTACAATAAAATCCTACAAGTAAAAATCTACTAGAATTTACTGTAAGGCAGACTGTAAAATGGTAGAAAATTATTTCACAGGTTAGGCACTGAAATTTTGAGGTATATTAGGTGTATAAGGCACTTCACTTGGATGCCTTTTCATTTGTAGGCAGCCTCAGGAGCACCAAAATAAGTTGGAATTCCAGTACTAAGAAATATTTATGTTTGTAATATTGAAAGGCAGTGTTCGTTACTTGGAAAGTTGCGGCCAAAGTAATCAACTCTGTAGGCTCCAAGCTGTTGGGAATGCTGGTACTCATTAATGTTTTTTGCTGAATGGTTGGAATCACATGATGCACCACACCAATTAATCTTTAAGTAACGTTATTTTATAGAACTGTTTAAATGGTGTGCTTTAGATGAGGTGTGTTCCTCTCTGCGCATTGTCTTAAACGAAACATTTAGGGCTGAACAGGCTTTATGTAATTCCTCATTTCATGGTAGAATTTGATCCCGTGGGTTAATTTGATCCCGTGGGTTAATTTGATCCCCACTTAAGTGGGTTCTTGTTTATTGGGTTTTAAACTATAATTTGCATGCCATGGAGGAATTTGAATACTGTCTTAATGAAGGACATGCTTGTAATCACATACTTGCGTTGCTCAGGTTTCATTACCGTGTGATAAGGTTTTTTCCTCTAACTTGACATTTAAAAACTATTAGTGATTTCCTGTTTCTTTTATTAGTTAAGCAGTCTAAAACTTGGAACGTTTTAGCATGGAGTCAACAGTGAAGACTACCAGATGATTTTGTATTGGAGAAAAGAAAAGTAACCTAAATTGTGAATTTCAGTGCTTTATAAGGTGTCTTCAGAGTCAGCTTTTGCATTATAGGGGCTGTTACAGGCCAGCTGAGATGACCACTTACAGTTTATACAGAACTCATATGTATAAATCAACATTCTTAGGATATTACTATATATCCTTTGAATAAACCCCTGTGAAGCACTTCCTCCCCCCTAAAATGGTGCATAACGTAAACATGAAATGTGTAGTATGCAGATACCATTTATTAAATAGTTTGTAGTGTATAAATTTAGAACATTTCTTTTCAACAAAGGGTGAATTGATTGCTAATTTACCATTTAATTCTCTCAGGAACAGGCAAAACAACTTCTCATCTTGGATAATCAGATGCAAAGTCATCTACGAACTTAGAGCTGAAGTTAGAAATAATATAAATGGCCCTTTCAAGCTTGACCAGCTGAAAATAACTAAAACACTTTTCTTTAAGTGAAAGTACAGGATTTTTCACATCTAGCAATTTTAGAGTTCAGTGTTAACACAATATTTCTAGTGAGAAATTGTTATTAGAAGCATGGGAGTGAAATAGTATGAAATGGTGGTGAGTGCGTCTATCATATTACTGTAGGTACTTGGACTGGTGCAAACTTGATTCCCTTTCACGGCCCTATTTAGGAGCTGTTAAAATCCAGTACCATTTTTTGTTTCATGTAATAGGAAATAGCCAAATTCACTTTAAAGCTTCTCAACTATTTATGAAGAGCTCACCTGTTTTAATTGAAATTCACTAGAATTGAATGTGGCATGAAACCACTTAGCCTGTGTATTGGACAAAAATATTAATATCATAATAAAATTCTACATGTTAAGAGAATTCTTGTAGGCTTTTAAAAAATGATTTCTTTTTGGTTAGGTTTAAGAAATATGTGCAATACAGGAAGACAGATCAGGTGAACGTGTCGTAGCAGACAATTTTTTAAAACGGTGTTAGACTTGAATTCATCCAGTTATTGTTTGAATGAGGGTGGGTGGGTAGAAGGATAATGAAATTACTGTATTGTTTCTTTCCTTAAGGAAAAAGATGTGAATCCTAGCCTTACTTAGGGAAGTCTTTGAAGCTGTGATGGACAAAAGTCTAAATTAAATGTATGTATGCTTCATTATATTGCTCTTAAGACTACTGAGATGGCAGTTTAATTCTTAAAAACAATAAAATGAAAGCATAAATACTAAAAAAAAAAAATTCAACAAGAATAAAGACTTACCAGTCAGAGGATATAATTGTCTCATCCAAGATCTTGTAGCCTTTTTTATATTTTCTGGGAGATAATCCCAGCCAATAGTCATATAACCTCAGGGATTTTATAAATTCCTACAGGAAGCAGAGGTTGTTTGTTAAAATCATTTTCTCCCATTTCTATAAATTACCTCACAATGTAATTTCTTACAAATTACTGTGCTAAGGTGACATCTTTGACATTCTACTACTATTTTCTATGCCATTAAAACAAATTGAGACAAAGTGTCTCTTACTGTAAGATTTCCTTCAACATTTATACCTCAGTTACTGTCTCACATGGAGAAGGATCTACTAATCCATGTGTAACTTTAACTTAGGGTCAGTGAGGGTCACAAACTTCAGGATTCAAATGCTAAGCAGTAAATACTCAGTTCGGGGGCAAAAGAGGTGGTTATTCACAAAAACACAAGTTAAGAGAAACACAAGGAGCAGGAGAAAAATATAGGAAGGTCAGATGAGAGTGGTTATAGAATAGAATTCAAAACCAGTCCAGAAATTTGTAGCCAAAGTAATAGTTTTTTCTCATATTCCAGTAATTCGTTGAGCAAATAACTATGAATGGATCATTTGAGAATAATCAGATAAGGAAGAGACTATGGATTGATTTCCGCTCTTCTATAAAGGAGGGCAAGGATTCTTAGAGTAGGGAAGCTGAGACTTTTGGGGAAATATATTTTTGCTTAAAAATAAATATGGGATTACTGTCTGAAAGACCAGAAATGCTAATTAATGAGTAAAATATAGAGATATTATTTAAATATTAGAATAAATAAATAAATATATAAATAAATCTTCCAGAGAACTCACTTTTCCTGGGACCCAGGAGGAACTCAGTGCAATATATCTGCTTGGCACTTGCCTTTGCTACCCCATCTTAATTCTACTTTTTTATACATATTTTATCCAAGCTATCTTTTTATTCTAATACATGTTGGCTTTTTCTCTTAGTTTAAAAAATACAAAATGGTGGAAACAAAGAACCTCCTCCTGTGTAGATCTTATGGAATTGGTAACAGTCAGGAATAATTACAGATCTTCTGTTTTTAGATAAATGCTCAGAAATAGTGCTCTAAGAGTTGATCCTAAAGTTCCAGTTTGGAAATGTTCGCAGACCTAAAGATTCTGGGTGCCCCATATCTACCCATCTGCCCTTCAGCCTCTGAGATTCCTCTGCTGCTAAGGTCCTAAGCTAAGGTTTCATATGACTAACCTTGGCTTGATACCCTGAGATAAGTGTACTAAGTTTTATTCACCTCATACCCCAACTAAAATAAGCCAGACTCATGTCTGGACTAATACAAATCTTCCGCAACATGCCTCACTCCTCTCTGTTCTATGATGGGGAAAGTGACTTCCTTCCTCACAGGCAGAGATCCGTGAGATCTTACCAACATGCTTTTGTTTGTAATCTTCAACAGGCTGGCATTGTGGTCAGAACATATCTTGTCACTCTTTTGCCACGTTTCGTAATGCATAAATTGTATATAACACCTGTCCTCGTGCCACATCCATTTCTTTGGACAAGGTTTACATTTGTGCTCTGGAAGAAGAACATACTTTCATTTGGTTTGTGGGGTTAATCTTCATAATTCTTATTATTTCCATTGTTCTCTATGTTAAATTAACCACATTTACTTGTCTTTCTTCTTACATCAAAGGTGAAGAAAATAAATCCTGTGTTCCAGGCTTCTGTATACCACCACAATGTGTCCAAAACATAATTAGAGCATATTTGAAGTTAAACACTCAGATTCCAGTGTATTTTCCTACCTCAGGAGCCCTGAATAGCAATTAATTAATCTCCTTCTTTCCCTTTGTCATTTTGCGTATTTCTACATGGCAATAAAAGGTAATAACAAGAAACATTGCCTCTTCCAACTAGAGCATTTCCAGGTCTCTGACTTGCTGAATATTCGGAAGACTTCTCAAGAGGACAAAGAACATGTTTTAGTTATAATAACTATAGAAACTTAGAGATATTAAAAGACCAATTCCTCCCAATTCCAAAGGTAAGACTTGACTTCTTTTCTTAACGTTAACTCATCAAACACTGACTGAAATTTAGGAATGAGGTCATCTGTAAAGAGATGACCTATCTTCCATCGCTGTCCTTTTTAAAGGATTAGAGAAGGATTAGAGAAACTGTAGACTGTCTAATGTTTTTGTAAGTAACTATCATCTTCTGATAATTTGGGGGCCTATAGTTACTATTCTGTTTTTCTTCTAACTGCACAGAAATATCAGTGAGTCTTCTGTCAACCACATTTAATTCTTTCCTCCAAATAATGGTTTCCTAGGGAAAAGCTGCTAGCTGTTGATGAAATGGTTCTCAAGTGACTCCTAGGTTTAGTTCATTGTCTAGTAAATAACTCAGAGAGAAATATAGGATTACCTGGGATTTTTGTATATAACTCATGACATAATTTGGTGGCTGTTTCTTGAAGTGTGATAGAGAGATTCCTGATCTTCTCAGAGCTATTCATGTTATGCATTAGTTGTAGAGAAACATTTCTCTGAAGTTCTTCTTTGAAATTTTGTAGTTTATTCAACTTTTCCATGTCTATCTTCGAAGTTATGTAAACTCCGGATTAAAAAAAAAAGAGATGATAAAAAATTGTAATCCCTCAGTACAACCATCACCTCCTTTTTGCTGAATTGTATTAAGAATATTAAAGGTCTAGGGAAGCAATTATTTCATGAGAGTGAGAGAAAGAGACTAAGTACCGTGTTGTAAGTACCTAGTTATAAGTCCCTTTGTGGGCATATCACCTATAATCATTCCAAAGCCTCAAATCAAAGAGTAAAACTCGTGCAATTCTAGGTGTTTTCCCTGTCAATAAAAACACAGGTAATACATACATAGGCTTCCTAAGACTCCCAGTCCAATCAGCAGCAGAAGGCATAGAAGAGTCAGAGCCCAGGCTCTTTGACGCCATACGTGGGACGCAGCAGGTGGTACTGTTGGAAGCAAAATTAGCAAAGACACCTGGAATGGTACACATCTTAATTTGATTCATGCATTCATTTATTTTGCCTTTATTTCTTTCCTCCCATGTCCCTGGTGAAGGAATGCATTTTGCTAGAAACTCAAGGATATTTTAAAATAACTTTTAAGAGAATAACTCAAGAAGAAGTCAAAAACATTTTGTTAATTGTTTCGCATGCAAACTGATTCTCAAAGGAGAGGCTGTTAATTCATAGGCTGATTCAAGAAACAGGCAAAAATTGGGTTGAAAAAGAAGTGAGAAGACCAATCAGTCTGGAAATAACGTATCTTGTCTGTACAAAATTGGGGAAACTGAGTAGCAGGCAGCTAACAGAAAGGTCGATTTGAGTATTCCTTCCTTGAGTCGACAATTGTGGCGTGTCAGAGAAAATAATTTCATTTATTTATGTTTGCCCCAGGAAATCCTGAGAGTTCGGCTGTGGAACATAAATGATCAGCTGTCTCTGTAATGTCTCTGGCTGTCCTCCCATCAGCCAGATCTTAGGCTAGACTTGCATAATTTCCTCAGAATTTTTTCATGCTTTTAGCAACAAACTTTTGTTGAATGTTTCTTTTTTGCTGAACAGTGAGGCTCCAAACAGATCATTTCCCTACTAAAAATCCTCCAGTTTATAATATAAACTTTATATTATAAATTAATTATTAAGTTACTATGTGATTTAAATTATCATCATTTGTATACATGGATGCTAGATATTTCAAGAAAATATAATTCAGGGTTAACATTACCTCACTATACTTCTGATCTATGTCCTACATATCACAGTTGGTGATAACAGTGATACTGTGAAATATAGAAAGAATTGAAAATAAAATGTGAAACAACTTTTTTAGACCTTGAACAATAGTTAATGGCAAAAGAATTACATAGTCAAGATCATATCTAAGGTTAGAATCATGACTTCAAGTGCTATCATTCTTACGAACTTTTTCTAATGTATTTATGTATACAATTAATCAAAAATTATCTATTGAATACCATCTGAACACTGGACACTAGTCTGGGTGCTAACAATACAGAAGTGAGCAAGACATGCCAGTTCCTGCTTTCATAGGAGATTAATTTTAATTGTGAGAGAAAATAAATGGATAGATAGGTGATAGATACATGATAGATAGATAGATAGATAGATAGATAGATAGATAGATAGAGATATATCTCAAATTGTTATATGGTATGCACAGATTTGAAACTGAGTTATATTATAGAGAGCAGGTAGTTCAGATCTTATGGCCACTGAGAATCAGCATGAAAAATCAGTGCAAAGAAATTACAGACAGCAAGAACACCTAGTTCAAAGACTCTAATTTTGGGGAAAGCTTTATCTATTTGAAAAACAGAAAAGATTCAGAGTGGCTAAAGAATTGTGGCCAAGGTGAGAAATGATATTAGAAGTGGTCAAAGAAAAAGTCTGGAGACAGATTTACAGGCTTTGTTAGCCAGAGTAAGGGCATTGGAGTTATTGGGAAAACCACTGGAGGGGTGCAATCAGGAAGAGAAAATAATTAAGTTTTTTTTTTTAATAGAAAGATCACTGTCACTGAATATAGAGAGTGAATTGTAGGGCTACAGTATTGGAAGCAGGAAGAATAGCAAGAAACATTTCAGTATGCTACACATGAGAGAATGGTAGCTTGATTTTACTAGTATTAGAAAATGATGACCCATGGATAGATTAACAGTACATCTTATAGTTAGAATCTATAGTTCAAATTTATGAAATGTTTATGAGAGCTCCAACTTGATAAAGTTGGTAGATAATAAGATGTATACATTTATAGGCAGTACAGCATTATGATAAATAGCACAGCACATTCTCAGATTAGTGTGCCTGGGCTTGAATCCTGGTTCTTCTGTGTATCACCCGTGGGACCTTGGACAAGTTATTTAACCTCTCTGTGTCTTAGTTTCTACATTGGTTAAAAAAAGAGAGCCACAGAGTTTCAGAGATTAAGTGATTTAATATTTGTAACACAATTAGCACAGTGCTAGCATATGGCAAACAATTAGTGATTGTATTTAAATATGTATTTATATTTGTAATGAATGAGATGAGGATGATTGGAGAGAAGAAATAGTTTTAGAGAAAAAATAAATGTTTCTATTTTTTGTCTTTTAAATTTGAAATGAAATTAGAACCCCATGTTCAGTGACATAAGAAAAGGGGACCCAGAACAGAGCCCTGAAGTAATCTGTAGGGAATCTGATACAAGGGGAAAAGTTGAAAGAGAACATTGAGAGGGCGCAGCCACTGTGGTAGCAGAAACCATGAGGATGTGGCCATGAAAGTGGGCAAAGACAAGTATTCAAATAAAAGGGACTGTTCAGCTTTGCAAATGCTGCAGGAAATCCAAGTAGTACAAGAACAAAGATGTGACTGTCAGGGTGAATCAGGGAGGAGGTCATCTGTGACCTAGACAAGAATCGTCTCCATGAGACAATGAGAGCAGAAGCCCAGGAGAGCCAGATGAGAAGAGAACGAGAGATGGAGAACTGGGAGTCTGTGACCAAAGACAATACACTCGAAAAGTTGGGTTGTGAAAGGAAACAAAGAAATGGAAGAATAAATGGAGAGTTTTAAGTGGCCAAGTAGGGACTGTGTTTTGTTAAAACAAGAGTAGCAGAGTATGTTGGTGCACCAAGGAGGGGTAATTAACTAGAGGAAGGAGAGAGAATAACAGAGGAGAGAAAGGAGAAAATTATGGAAGAAATGTCTTTGAGAAGGACACCTGGATTGAAATTTAGAGCCAAGTGAGGAGGTCTGCCTTTTGATAAGAGTAAAGAAGTACATTGTAAATATTATCTAGAAGTAAGGCAGAGAGTATGAGTGAGGATATGGCAGGATGGAAATTCTGGTAATAGAGAGAAAAGGGGTGGTGTGAAGTAGGAGCAAAGCTCATCAAGTGAGAGTAAGCTGGGCTCGAAACTTTGTGTGTTTTTACCCGCAGTGTTCAGCTGCTCAGGTGGGGCACAGACTGGGTGGATACTTAAATTTAATAAGAATTGGAATTTTTCAAGGAAAAAACAGAGGAGGGGGTGTATAAGAGAGTAAGAGAGTAAGGGTAGATGTTAAATAATACAAAACTTATATTACATAATATAGACTTTAAGCTGAATAATGAGAAGATTAGACAAAATTGAGAAAGTCAACAAGACATACGAGACATGGATTCGAGATTTCTGCAGAGACAAGGAATTTCTGAAGTGCAAATTTAGAATAAGGAGGATTAATAGGACAGGAAATGAGAAAGGATGTGATGGCACATGTAAAGAGCAATGATGGTATATTAAGTTCATGGTATGTTCCTCTCACACCATAAAAAAGGAGAAATACAAACAGGGAAATTCAGACAGGAAGTATTATAAAATCAGTAACTTCCCACCCTTTTTAAAAAAGTCTGTATTAAAGGAAAAGGCCACAGAATTAAGCTGATATCCTTTCTCAGGATTTACAATGCTGATGATAAATGGCTCCAAGGTTTAACAATGAAAATTCTGTTCACAGTAAAGTTAGAACTTTAAAGAATGTTACATGTTGTATGGGGAAAAAAAACACTTAAAGAATGCATGAGAATTTTTCTATTAGTCCCCTTCTCCTAATTTCACTGTTTCCACCATGTTTTTTGTTCTCCATATGTACTGTTTAATTTATACACACTGATTTTAAGTATGGATATACTGGGGCAGATTTCATCCAAAAGGCCAGAAGCCAGGAGGTAGAAGCTACTTACAATAAGAGAAATATGGGATTCTGAGTAGGATGGAAATTAGGGTATACTTTATTGAAGTAAAAACTGAAAGGAAACACAAGTAGTCCATTTATCGTAATTAAATTTGAATAAAAAAATACAAAACTTCCAGGCACAAGGTGGATTTGAATGTTGTATCTTCTAATATTTCTTTATCTCTTTTCTTTCTTTAGTCCTTGCTGTGTCTTTTCATTTAACTGAACCTCTTCTATGTTTTAGAAAGTTGGGAAAAGATCTCCAAAGAAGTAGGAAAGTTTTTAGAGTAATATAGGCCCAATTTGGTAAAAAAATCAAATAAAATCCTCTAAAGGTCCTCTCTGTCTGTCTGTCTCTCTCTTTGTCTCTCTGTCTCTATTTCTTTTTTAGACATACATACATACGCACGCACACACACACACGCACGCACACACACACACATGCGCACACACACACACACTAGCATTTTCTTATAAAAAAGAACATACAAAGCCATGACTTTCCTGGACAACACGTCTTCATTGTCCATGGCTTCCTTTCATGGGGGAAAAATGTTTCACAATCCAGTCATACGAAAATACTATCCTGTCCTAATTATCTTGATCGTGATATGAAAACAAAACAGAAAATTTGTAAAAGATTGAGTGTTCAATGCACTGATCATTGCCTTAAAAAAAAATTTATAGTCATTTTGTATGGACATTTTTGGTAAAAATAAGAAGATTAATTAAAAATTCAAATGGAGAGTTCATTGCCAATTCACTAACACCCAAGGGGCAGGGCATCTGCTCTTATACTTCTGCCACTTTCTGCACTCTGACCACATCCATAGCTTAAAATCTTACCTTTTATCCCAAATTTGTCAAACTCCTGGATTTTTCCTGTCTTACTGGAGTCCTGGAATTTTAGATCTGCATAAGTGACTTCTTCAGACATTGATGGCTATGCAAAGAAAGCCCGACAAACTGCAAAAAAAAAAAAAAGAAAGAAAAGAAGAGGGTGAACTAAAAGAGTTGGATGATAAACAGGAGTTGTGTTTTCAACTTCTGTTTATAAACCAAAGCTTAAACTTATAACCTTAAACTTCTGGTTTTAATGCACAGTACCAATCACCCACACTCCCGGAAACGAGCTGCCATACATGGCCTCAGAGAAGAACAGAGAGCATCTTTCTTCTTCTTATCCCTTCCTTTTCTCATTTCTCTATATCTACTGACCACAGAAAGTAGTTTCTAAATTTGTGTTTGGATATTGTTAGTGTTGTGCGAAGGGGCACAAATCACCAGTGCCACATGGTGCAGATATAACATAGAGTTTCTTGGAAAAAAGTCTTAAGGAGAGAAATAACAGAAAGCTCACAGCCCTCAAGCACTCACTAGTCTACAGCCATGGCCTGTATGTGTCGTGGCAAAGGTCCTGATAGAGGGATTTGCATCAGCCAGGAGATCACACATGCACAGAGAGAGGGAGAGCGTAAGCCCCACCCCGTCACCCTGTTACACAGGTACAGGATAGACTAAAAGGACCGAGGGAACGCCTAGTTTCTCTAGTAACAAGAAATATACTAAGCGATCTGGAATAGGGGCTGTGCTAGGGCGTGTGCATACTGACAGCTACGGTCAGTATACCAAAGCCCCAGAAACAGCTTTGCAGGTCAGGAGGTTAGCAGACATTTGGTCCTGGCCAAAACGTCCATAAGACATTTGGTCCATGCCAAAAGGTCCTTGAACTTTGGTCCTATCCATTATGTCCATGAGCATATTTGGTCCACGCCAAATGGTTTTGGACAGGACCAAATATGACCAAGTATCAAGGACCTTTTGGTGCGGATCAAATGTCTTATGGACCGAATGTGTTATGGACATTTTGGATAGGACCAAATGTCCTGTAAGGGGGAATTCTGCCAGCTGCTGAGTATATCTATTCTAATTGTGCATTCCGGAAATGAAAAATAACCACCAAAAGGGTTTGGGGACACAATGGGCCCACTGTGAGATGGACCTAAGCTAAAACTCCATTGGTCACCTGACCTCCATAAGCTCTTACTCTGCCTGGTGGGCCACAGTGATATTTTGGGTCTCCTGGAATTAGTATAGGTTCAGAGCATTTCCTTAAAGGTCTGACTCTTTTCTTTTCTGAAATGCACAGCGACCCTAGTAGACTAGCCGATTTAGGACCTGCCAGTCTAGAAGCCCTGGTTTCCGGAGTGGGAACAATTTCCTCAGGCAGCACAGAGAGAATCTCGTTCACGTGTAAGCTATGGCTGCTACTCTGCACTTCTTATGCCAGGAGCCCAGCAGGAAAGAAAATGAGTCACAATCCTGACGGGGCTAATTAAACCTGATTATCAGGAGAATGAAGGGCTGCTGCATAAGAGGGAAAGTGAAGCACGTGTTTGGCCCCAAGCTGACCCACTAGGATATCTCTTGATAGTCCCCTGTGAAATTTTGACAGCTAATAGGTAAGAAATGGTATTTTGTAGCCAGGGGCTTAGAGCCCTTAGTGATGAGTACCTTGATCACCCTACCAGGTAAAACATCTAGTCTAGGTGAGGGTGTTGTCAAGGGTGCGTGGAACTGGAATGGTGGTGGAGTAGGAAGGTGATGGATATTAGCTACAACTTCAAGACAAACTGTAATGACGGGGAGTGTGGTTTGTCCCACTAATCTTTTGTGAGTTTCACCAGGAAAAGAGACTGAATAGAACACTGGAGGGGCTGGGCAGGGAACATTTATATACTAACCAAGCAGATCAAACAGTGCGAGAGTAGATTGCAGCAGATGCTTTGGTTTGCTGGCCAGATACTCCTGTCAGGACTGATGTACTCACTTCCCAAGCTACTGGGAATGTTAGCAACTGAATTCTCTCTGCTGAGTCTTTTTCTGGGAATTGCTCTCTGCCAAAGGGAGTCACCCCTCTCAGGGACAGCCTGCATCAAATGAGTAGACAAGGTGACAAGTTGGGGGTAATAAAGGTCCAGCCTTCTGGCCTCAAGATGTGCAACTTTGAAGGATCAGCCTAGCTCCAGAGTTCCCCATAGGATTAGCTGAGGCCTCAGTGGCAACTGAGTTGTATGGATGAACTTTTCTCTTTATCCAATGTTGCTTCCCTCACCCTCTAAGCTGTTACTCACAAGGGCATTTACCATTAAAGCTTCTACACAGAAATCCCAGAGTTTTAGAGTCTATTTCCTAAGGAGTCTTATATATTAAAAAAAACTAAAGTGATTATTTTCTTGATCCACTTTATATTTTTTAAGGGAATAAAAACATTTTGTCACATTATGACTCTGGTTGCTTCCTTTTTACTTAACTTTTATTGTACTCACTCTTACTTATTCATTATCCATCCATTCAATGAATGAGCATGCTCTAATTGCAGAAACTATTATGCCTAAGATTATACAATAAATAGTTTACTTGTGGGTTTTCGTGTGGCATGTAAGGAGGTTGGAAATTATCACTCCCATCCACATAACAAGTAAAAAACCTAAAAGGAAACAACCCTTCTTAGATGCATCAGAGAACTGAGGTCACAGGGCAAACCACTGTGTCATAAATCGAAGAGACAGACAAGTAGAAACGGAGAATCACAGCTCCCTAGAGCAGAGGCCTAGGAGTAGAAAAATCCACAAGAGCTGGTACCAGAGCAGGAAAACCTAAACTTTAATTGACAAACTTATGAGAAGGAGATTAAGGGAAGGTTCTGCAAAGATAATGACAGCCCACCCAAACAACATCGATGAATAGAGTAAGTTCTGTCAATCAAAGAGTTTCAAAAACACAGTTTCTGCATGGGATATATTCTTCAACAAATACAGTACCATTAAAAATATTCCCTCTCCCTTCTGAATTCTTTGTCAGGCAGTTTGGATATCTCCACTTCTTTAGAGTTGGTTACTGATGCTTTATTTTGTTCCTTTGGTGGTGTCATTTTTTCCTGATTCCTTGATCCTTGTAGCCTTGAGTTGGTGTCTGCACATACGATGAATTAGTCTTCTCTTCCACACTTTGTAGACTGGCTCTGGCAAGGAAAGCCGTTTACCATTTAGCCCTGCCAGAGATTCTGGGAGGTCCTGGTGCCAGAATCCACAGACATGCAGGCCTGGAACCTGGGTCCAGGGGCAGTTTGGCCTAGTGCCTGGATCAATAGGCACCGGCCGAATTATTGGGTAGACTTGGAGCCTGGTTCTATGGAGGTGGGTCTGGAGCCTGAGTCTATTGGGGTGGTTCTGGAGGATGGGTCAACAGGGGCTGGCCAGGTGCCGGGGTCTGCAGGGACTAATTTGGTGCTAGGGTGGATCTAGAGCCTGAGTCTGTGGCAACAAGCCTAGAGCCCGGGTCCATGGGTTCTGGATTGGAACGGGGCTGGCCCAGCACCAGAGTTCACTGAGGCAGGCCGGGTACCAGCGTTCATGACAAAGACAGATGTTCATTGCACTCTCTTTACCAGGTGGTGCTGCATTTCATGGGCTTGGGGAGGCATGATGCAAGTAAAGTGAAACTGTCCTTCTTACTCTCATCAGTGTGTCCCTTCTTATTTCTGTGTTCCACCTGTTGCTGTAATCTCTCACCTGGATTCCACTGCTCTTGTGAAGGTGTTTCATATGTGAATGGTTGTCAAATCAGTGTTTCTGTGAGGGATGAGGACCCTCCTATTCCATCTTACTGATGACTCTTCCTCAATTAATCTCTTAAGGAAAGATTTTTCCTAAAATAGTTTAAGTTCACAGGTCTTGTACTTTAGACACCTGTCATAGATTGACCAGTACTGGCATGAAGCTGGAACTCAATATTGCTTCCTATATTGTTTCTCTTTCTGTCGTTACTTATCTCAAATAACAATAGGTCTCCGTTATGCTTCGCGTCTACTAAGTGCCAAATGGCCTTAAAATGAAATACTCATGAGTTCTGAGAACATTTTTTTTAATATGATTGTATAATGAAATTAGCAATTGAATCATAAGCTGTTATCACGATATTCTATAAAACATTCACTGGTGTTCTCTGGTGAGGGATACATTTTCCCAATATTCTGTTTCTTTCTTAGTGGAAAAAGGCCCAGTTTCAGCTGTTGAAGATTGATCGTATGTTCCAAATGCTAACCCTTTCCTTTGGCTGGATCAGAAGAGAATAAGAAAGATAAATGAAGATATTTTGGTAGTTTTTTGGATACTTTAGTCTTTTCACATGTCTGACGGTTTGTTTTGATAGAGAAGTTCATACTGAATTACACAGTGTATCATCATACTTTTGGAACTTTAAACTTCTTAGAGAGGAGCTTCAAGACGGCAGAGGAGTAAGATGCGGAGATCACCTTCCTCCCCACAAATACATCAGAAATACATCTACACGTGGAACAGCTCCTACAGAACACTTACTGAACGCTGGCAGAAGACCTCAGACCTCCCAAAAGGCAAGAAACTCCCCACGTACCTGGGTAGGGCAAAAGAAAAGAGAAAAAACAGAGACAAAAGAATAGGGACGGGACCTGCACCAGTGGGAGGGAGCCGTGAAGGAGGAAAGATTTCCACACACTAGGAAGCCCCTTCGCGGGCAGAGACTGCGGGTGGCGGAGGGGGGAAGCTTCGGAGCCACGGAGGAGAGCGCAGCCACAGGGGTGCGGAGGGCAAAGCGGAGAGGTTCCCGCACGGAGGCTCGGCGCCGAGCAGCACTCACCAGCCCGAGAGGCTTGTCTGCTTAGCCGCCGGGGCGGGCGGGGCTGGGAGCTGAGGCTCGGCTTCGGTCGGATCGCAGGGAGAGGACTGGGGCTGGCGGCGTGAACACAGGCTGAAGGGGCTAGTGCGCCACGGCTAGCCGGGAGGGAGTCCCGGAAAAAGTCTGCAGCTGCGGAAGAGGCAAGAGACTTTTTCTTCCCTCTTTGTTTCCTGGTGCGCGAGGAGAGGGGATTAAGACCGCCTCTTAAAGGAGCCCCACAGACAGGCGCGAGCCGCGGCTAACAGCGCGGACCCCAGAGACGGGCAGGAGACGCTGGGGCTGCTGCTGCCGCCACCAAGAAGCCTGTGTGCGAGCACAGGTCACTCTCCACACCGCCCCTCCCGGGAGCCTGTGCAGCCCGCCACGGCCAGCGTCCCGTGATCCAGGGACAACTTCCCCGGGAGAACGCACGGCGCGCCTCAGGCTGCTGCAACGTCATGATGCCTCGGCCGCCGCAGGCTCGCCCCGCCTCCTCCGTACCCCTCCCTCCCCCGGCCTGAGTGAGCCAGAGCCCCCGAAGCAGCGGCTCCTTTAACCCCATCCTGTCTGGGCGGGAACAGACGCCCTCAGGCGACCTACACGCAGAGGCGGGTCCAAATCCAAAGCTGAACCCCAGGAGCTGTGCGAACAGGGAAGAGAAGGGGAAATCTCTCCCAGCAGCCTCAGAAGCAGCGGATTAAAGCTCCACAAACAACTTGCTGTGCCTGCATCTGTGGAATACCTGAATACACAACGAATCATCCCAAATTCAGGAGTGGACTTAGGGAGCAACGATATATATATTTTACCCTTTTTCTCTTTTTGTGACTGTGTATGTGTATGCTTCTGTGTGTGATTTTGTCTGTATAGCTTTGCTTTTACCATTTGTCCTAGGGTTCTGTCTGTCCTTTTTTTTTTTCTGTAGTATAGTTTTTAGCACTTGTTATCATTGGTCGATTTGTTTTTTGGTTTTGTTGCTCTCTTCTTTATTTTTTTTATTACTTTAAAAAAATTTTTTTAATAATTATTTTTTATTTTAATAACTTTATTTTATTTTACTTTATTTTATTTTATCTTCTTCTTTCTTTCTTCCTTTTTCTTCCTTTTATTCTGAGCCATGTGGATGACAGGCTCTTGGTGCTCCAGCCAGGCATCAGGGCTATGCCTCTGAGGTGGGAGACCCAAGTTCAGTACATTGGTCCACAAGAGACCTCCCAGCTCCACGTCATATCAAACGGCGAAAATCTCCCAGAGATCTCCATCTCAACGCCAAGACCCAGCTCCACTCAACGACCAGCAAGCTACAGTGCTGGACACCCTATGCCAAACAACTAGCAAGACAGGAACACAACCCCACCCACTAGCAGAGAGGCTGCCTAAAATCATAATAAGGCCACAGACACCCCAAAACACACCACCAGACATGGACCTGCCCACCAGAAAGACAAGATCCAGCCTCATCCACTAGAACACAGGCACTAGTCCCCTCCACCAGGAAGCCTACACAACCCACTGAACCAAGTGCATATGTAACAACAAAGCAAGAAAACTCTTTTATTTGAGAGAGAGAGAGGAAAGTCAGTGAAATGAGTCTGAGATTGAATAAGAGGACCATAGAACAGCTATTCCTGTAGGTTCCCAATGAGTTCAATACTGAATAACAAGAACATCCGATCAGAAGGCATCAGACGATGAGGTGGAGACTGTCTGTGAAGCAGATTTACTCACCTGTTGCCTGATGGTTTAAGTACACAGTCACTATTTAATCTGTTTTGGGCTCGAATAGTGTAGCTCTTTCCTTCCTCACATCAGCTTATTCACAAGTCCGTTACTTCCTGGTGAATTTGAAGGAAGCATATTAATCCAAATCTTCAATCTTCACTAATGCAGCTGTCTTCTCACAAATCCAAGAAATTTCAGCACTGCAGCGGGAAATATAAATATTCCCTCTTTGAAAATAAGCACAGCCTTTGGATCCATTGACCTGGGCATATTCGTTAGTACTAAATCTGAAAAATAATTTTAAATTAACTACAAATGTCATATTTGAAACTGATCACAATTCAGTGTTCTCAGGTCCCCTGACAACAAAATATCATACGTCTGAATGCGGAGAGACTTCTACGGCCACCACCCATCAAAATCCCTAAAGCTGGCATATCTGAGTTTTTTTAATTTCAAATTAATCATGATCTCAGATAGAATTATTTAAGAAGGAAACTTAACTTTGGGGTTGAGAATATTTATTCTCTCCATTAACGTGGTAGAAACTACCCAATGCAGATTATATTAAAAGTACTAGAATTTCTTTACTCTGGAACTTTCTGAAGAAAAACAGAAAAATAAAATCACATTCTGTGTAAAAATGTATTACATCTTACTATGCACAAATATAATTTTGTATATGTTTATACATATGGAGGAGGTGAAAAGAGAGTAAGAGATTAAGAGAGAAAAATGAATGACTTCATAGATGTGTTTCTGCTATCGGCTCCTAGTTCCTCTGCTAAAGAATGGATGATAGGGCTTCCCTGATGGCGTAGTGGTTGAGAATCTGCCTGCCAATGCAGGGGACACGGGTTCGAGCCCTGGTCTGGGAAGATCCCACATGCCACGGAGCAACTGGGCCCGTGAGCCACAACTACTGAGCCTGCGCATCTGGAGCCTGTGCTCCGCAACGAGAGGCCACGATAGTGAGAGGCCCACGCACCGCGATGAAGAGTGGCCCCGCTTGCCACAACTAGAGAAAGCCCTTGCACAGAAACGAAGACCCAACGCAGCCATAAATAAATAAATAAAATAATAATTTAAAAAAAAAAGAATGGATGATAATTCTTAAGTAATGTCATCAGAAAATTATGCTCATTATGTCTAAATCTTCTGTGTTCCCCAGACTGCTTTTATTCAAATGATTCAAATGTTCTGCGTTACACTGCAATACTCTTTTCTTGCTTCAGGGCTGGGCTTACTACTAGATCTTACTCATAGTGTAGGCACTTTTATTTAATCTCTCTACAACAATTTTTTTTATCTATAAAATGGGAATATAACAATGTTTTTATCATAGGGATAATATTTTAAAATACTTTAAACTAGTAAGTATTACTTGTGTCAGTTAAATAAAGAAATAAATTTATTTATTTATTTATTTTAAATAATTGACTTCTTTATTTTATTCTATTTTTTGGCTGCGCAACATGTGGGATCTTAGTTCCCCGACCAGGGATTGAACCCCTGCCCCCTGCAGTGGAAGTGTGGAGTCCTAACCACTAGACTGCCAGGGAAGTTCCAAGAAATAAATTTAAACTAATAGATAGAGTTCAGTGTCCTGCCATGAATTTATCTCATGCATGAAACGAGTTACTCCTCCTTTCCATCTCTATTAGTGAAGCTCTCTTTTCTTTGTAGGTTGTACTCTTTTTTTAATCTAGATTTACAATTCTTACAATTAACATTTATTTTCTTCGTATTTCATTTCTTCGTATCCTTAGCTTTTTTATTTCCCCAATAGTTAGAGACTTACAAGGATGGAGAGGGGCTAGAACCATCCTCCCATAGCCAACTTCTGCCAGATGGGTCCCATGATAATCCCAAACAGAAGAAAGGAAACTTGGGTAATGGCTGTGACTTCAGAAAATCCTGAAAGAGAAAACAGGAAAAATGTTCCGTGAGAGCCACATTCCAGTTTGTAGGAGCAAGAGAGATGGGAACATTCATCAAATTCGTGTATTAATTCTTATTCAAGATGTACTGAATCCCTACCATGTGAGTCAGAAATTCCATTTATTTCCTTTCCAGTATATGGATAATTTATATAACCAGGGAAGGAGATTCAACCAGACCTTTTCCTCCAGGCTATCTATCTTCACCAGCGTGGAGTTCTTATCCTTGAAGCTTTTTCTACTGTTAGGCCAGGTTTTCTCCTCATTTGTCACAAAATAATAGCAGCTGTTTTGGTACCATTGCCAGGTCTTAGGACAAGGATTACATTTGTGGTCTGAAAAAGAAATTACACCCAATAGCACAAACTACACAACTTTGGAGCGGCTAGGGACTGGAAAGTAAATCATGTAATTTGACAATAGAGCCTCAGAGCCAGCACCCTGAAAACATACTGCTTTAGGAGCCTCTGAAAATGAAGTCACCCCCGATAATGCATTGGGACAATGGTGATTGAAATACTCTTTTCAGGGCTCAGTCTTCTGGCTTCAGAATTACCAGCTATACTTTTAACTTCTTATAACAACAGGATCACCTAAAAACAGTTCACAAAATGAGGGGCTGAAGTATCCCGATTGGTATCATTCCAAGGTGATTCCCAAATTCACCTCTGTGTTTTCAAAAAAAGGATTTTGTATCTTCCCTTGTCTTCTGTAAATTTAGTGCAGCATCATTAGAAGTCATTGGTAACACACTCTCATATTCCGAGGTGGTGCACGTAATCAGCTTTAGCCAGAGCAACAGATTTGATCTGACTGGTCAGCAGGTCCTGATTACCTGAAGTGTGAATGATTAGCTCTTGGCAGAGTTTGATGGCCATTTGTCTCTGCCTCTTCAATAGACTGGAGATCTGTGACTTGAGAAATTCCTTCTCCATGGGAAAGTTCCTGTAGTTGCTCAGCTGCTGGGATAAGTTATCCTGCTGTTGGTGGATGATTTTCTGAAGTTGACTCAGTTTCTCTGAATCTGAGTTAATTTCATTAGATGTCTGCAAAACTCCAAGAAAGAACAGGGGACAAACTCATATATCCTTCCATTCTTATTATAGCCATAGATAATTCTCTTAACACAGAAATATTGTTTAATATTTATTAGTAATTCCTAATAATCCAGGTATCATGGAAGAAACACACCTGATGCCTTTCTATTCCAAATTGTGTAGAGCTTATCCTTATAATTTTACTTATATTTTTAATTATGATTGTACTTGTATTAAAATAATAAATTAATAGTTATATATGTCTGAAAGTTCATCTAAGGTAGTACCAGTCATTTTGTCATTCATAGTGGTGGATTTTTTTTTTTTCTTTTTGGAGTTGATTAATGTAATTGTTGTTTTAATAGGAACAGAATCCTTTGGGGCCATGGGTATCTCAAAGTATGGTCTGCATATTATCTGCATCAGAATCACCTAGGATATTTGTTGTTTGTTTTTTTTTTAAAAAAAGCAGATTTTAATGCCACACTAGACCATTTTTGGTCCTGAATTCATAAAATCTGAATTTTTAATAAGCACTTCAACTGATTCACCAGCACAATAAACTTAATAACCATTGCACTAAAAGTACTATAGGGAAAAAAAAATGTTCACCCTTGTATGGTGAACCAATGAATATATATTGTTGCATTTCATTCATTCATTTAAATATACATATTGTAGATCAACTGCTAATCCTCATAACGATTGGCTCCTGAATATCTGTTACTGCTGCTAGAACATCATATTTCTTTCCACAAAAGCAAGCTACATCATTAGCCTCTATTTATAGGTCTAAATAAGTATAACTAAATTCCAATTATCCTTGAGATGAAAAGAAATGAAAGTAGCAAAGGAGGTGTTATTATTCAGCAAATAAACTTCCTTGGTACCAGTTCCCTGAAAGTGAATGCTGTGTCAACTCACCTACTCTGTACCTCATATACTTAACAGCATCCTTCAAAATGTGTGTTCTCAGGACATTTTTCCACCAACTTTCTATTTACTGAGTAAGATATTATCAGGCAAGTCTTCCTCCTTGTTTGTATCTTTTTTTTTTCCTTCATAGCAGTCAAGCTGTAGCTGCTGTTTAGAAGTTTTTTCTACCCTAGAAAGGTCTTGGGTGAGAAGATTAAGCCAGTCTTGAACTATGTCTTAGAGGTAAATGAAATGTCATGCCCTTCTTTGAATCCACTTCCCTCAACTCCCTGTTTCTCAGCATTGGAATAATAAGTGGATGTGTGTCTAGGCAGACAAGAGCCTCCTTATTCCAATCAATAACTTGAAAAATAAAAGTTGTCTTCATAGTCCAGTCAAGTTTATCAAACAAAAACCATGTATTTTGGGCAAAATCCTCATAAGAATGAAGTATGTCCCTTGCAGGTTTATCTTGGAGACATGGAGAATGAGAGGGATAGGAGGTGCAGAAGATATTAGAGGATTCGGAATGCTAGCACCTATCATATAATCTAACCTGAATTTATATAGTTTACAGCTATGTTTCCTAACCACCTTTCTTGGGTTTGATGCAAGCACACTTACACATAATCCCCAAGGTCACCAGCCCAATCAGCAGCATCAGACAAAGAGTGAGCAGACCCAGGGCAGCCTGACGCCATATGGGGGATGGAGCTGGATACCCTGAAAAAAGCCAGCAGAGGGATTAGCAAACAGAACTGCCTTGTGATTGTCACACTTTGAGTTGATTATTTCTCCTACTTAGCAAGCTTCCAGATATTAAAATTTCTCTCTTGCTTCTTCAATTCCCCTATTTAGAAAATACCTAAAATGATGCACCATAAGGGCCCCACCATAGTTCTCCTCCATATTTTTTCTTCACCATCCTCTGTTCCTTTAAGAGTCTCCTAATTTTTAGGTTTTTGCTTTACATCACCACACACCTTTCTTCTTCAGGATTACTGAATCCATGTATGAGATGTTGTGGTAACTTGTTCTCTGGTTGATCCTGACAATGGGAGAGACCCCAAGTTTTTGAGATTGCAAACCTCCATAAGGCAGATGTTTTGTGAATTCTGTTTTCATCTATTATATATTCTAGTTTTCACCTAGTAGATAATGAATTAATACTGAATGAAAGAATGAATGAATAGGCAATCTAACCTGCCAACACTAGAACAGACCAGAAAGCCAGATGATAACTCTTCAATATTTAGCATCTTACATATATATATATATGTGTGTGTGTGTGTGTGTGTGTGTATACATGGTATGTGTACATATATATATGATTTTTATACTTGCCTCACCTTCCTATTCCCTAATTCTGGATCTAGTGGCATCTAGCTCAGTGTCTCAGATAGATTAATACAATCTCCCTGCCAATGCACCACATCCACAACTGCCTTTTTCTCAAGGATTAGATTTTTAAAAACAAAACAAAACAAAGATGTATAACCACCTTTATCAGACACACGCAAAGTCTATTCCCATCCTCTTTTTGGATATCATCCCCCCAAACCACATACACACACACATACACACATATACACACGTGCTTAAAATAAAAATAAATCTAAAGAGCCGGAGAACGTTTTAGACGATTCAGGACAACAAACTGTCCTAAACTGTCAACAGATTCTTGAAGGTAAGGGATGTTGTCTGATACATTAAATTGGATTCCTGACCATAGAGACAGTTATTTCTCCCAGTTTGATACAAGGGACTGAGTGGAAGAAAAGAACTGAGTCTCAACTCTACCACATAAGAGTTGCATGAACTTGGTTAAATTATTTAATGACTTTCAGCTCAGTTTTCTCATTAATACACTGGAGAAAGTACTATTATTCCATTTCCTTCATAGTTATGTTTTGATAAAGACATGGTATAATGTATATAAAATACTATACAGATATTAATATTGATTCAACATGACTAATTATACTGGGAATTTCAACCTACCTTTAAAAAGTTTCTAAATACTTATAAGACAGAAACCAGCTCTTACCTCTTTCTGACTCATCCTCCAATTTTTCTCTTCAGTTATTTATACCTTCAGAAAGAAAAATTCCCTCCACCTTCTCTCTTTTAGAAGGCTCCAAACTGGCTTCTAAGAGGATATGCCCCTTGGCATCTCTCACAAGGTATAAATATCAAGGACTACAGTTATAAAAAGAAATCTCTTAGCCCCCAAACTCAGTCTCTGGCATATTTAGTCAAAATGATTCACTATAACACAAGAGCTTCATGACACATAGCGATATCACACGATCTTAAAAGGTCCTGGAAGCCACATATTTCCTCCTCAGTGAGGGAAGCCCCACTCTACTAAAAAATTCCCCAACTTTGTCTCCATTTTGGAGATTCCACAGTACACCTGTTTTTAGCATCAGTATCAAAGCCAGCACCTCAAGGCATCTAACACCTGTCCATCCTCCGAGATTACATCTTGCTTTCTCTGAACTCCGACCTCTTTTCCTTAGGTTATTTCTATCCCAATTATTTCTTGCTGCAACAGAATCCTGAAATGTGAGTGTCGCGTAGGTCACTTCTTCAGACATTGTAGAAGAAAGCTCTACTCTAAGGGTAATTAATGTTTCAATATCTTCAGACCAGGAACAGGATGTTCTTTTCAAGGCTGGGAGTTCTTATATCCACACCCAACCGACCCGAGACACATCCCACGTTCCCTCTGTAAAGACAGAATGAAGATCAGTTTTTCTGCAGAGAAAGTAAACTATTGCCCTTAGAAATCAGAATACTATAGATCTCAACTGTTTGCTCCTTCGGCATTGTTTCTTTTTTTTTGTTTGTTTGTTTCTTGCTGTGAAGCAAAGAAGGGGTACTTGCAAGCAGAGCAGGGATGATGGTTTCGTGGGGAAATTCCCATAATCCTCAGCACAGGGGCTGCTCTGAGTGTTTTACTAAAGGCTCGGGTTGTCCTCTTCACATGTGTCAAAGGTCAGCTAATCCTGTATGGAGGCTTTAGATCTGGTTTACACTCAGCCATATCAGATATCAAGGAGATACACATACTAAAACAGCAAGAGCCCTGTAGTTATGCATACTGAGACAGGAACAGCTGTATAGTTAAAAACCACCCACACCTGGTTGCAGATTTAAAAAACCAAATGTGTGTGAGAGACAGACAGATGGTGTTGGCAATGTGCTCGGAGAAGAAATTAATAGCTATTAAAACTGGGCATGAGTGGGAGTTTCCTTCTTACATGGCTACGTTCCTAACAGAATAATGCTCCTTTAGGTAACAAGTAATAACTCAGGACAAGATTTTTAAAACGACCTCCTGCTGTTTTAGAAGAGTGAAAAAAGCAGGCAGATTCTGGAGAGAATGAGGCTGGCACATGGGAAGGTGCTTTTGTTTCTGTTTTTAATTTGTTTGCTTGCTTGGCTTTTAGCCCGAGGGAAGCCCACAGTCACGGTTGTGGCGCAGCTGAAATTCCTATAGAAAACTTACCGTCTTCCAGGTCCCAAAAATCAGAAGATAGAGTGTGGGGTAACCACAGGCACAGATAGTGCTAGATACTCATATTGAACACTGGATATGGGGAAATCTCCAGAGTGTCTTTATGCCTGAAGTCTCTTTCAGCTACAATTTATTTACATTTCATTAAAAAATAACCTGATGAACTAACCAACCTCTATCTCCTCTTAGGCCTAAAAATGCCCTGAAAAGATGTTTCCAAAAAAACTGAAGTAAACTCACTGCACAAGGATTTACCCGGTGATACTGTAGGTTTCAACAACATCACATGAGCATTAAAGAGGTGACAGTTTATATAGAAAGTGTTTTGGCTGTTTATTGGAAGAACATGAGAAAAGACAGCACACTGCACATGTGGCTGGTCGTTTAGTCACAACAAGCATCGGATTTACAGAGCTCTTAAAGGACTGCATCTACTGCTAATCCACCATACTTTTCATAAAACATACTAATTTATTCAAGAAAATAAATTGTTGTTAAGAACCTGTGTTAGGCAGAATAATAGCCCCCCAAAGATATCTGTGTCCTAATCCCCAGAACCTATGAATACGGTAGTTTACATGGCAAAAGGAACACTGCAAATATGACTAAGATTACAGATTTTGAGATGAGGAAATTATCCTGCATTATCTGGGTGGGCACATTTTAATCATAGGAAAGTGGAGAACCATTCCTAGCTGTGGTCAGAGAGAGATGTGACAACAAAGAAGGGTCAGAGAGATACAGTGTTGCTGGGTGAAGGTAGAGAAAGGGGGCCAGAAGGCAATGAATATAAACAAGCTAAAGGATGAAAAGTTGAGGAAATGGATTCCACCACAGAGCATTCAGAAAGGAGCACAGCTCAGCCTTAACTTTACCCCAGTGAGATCCGGGTCAGACTTCTAACCTACAGAGCTGTGAGATGATAAATTTTTGTTGTTTAAGCTGCTATTTTTGTGTGATTTTGGTAAAGCAGCAAATACAGAACTCAAAAAATATTTGTGGGCAATACATGAGGAAGGAAACTGAGGAATCATTTCTAAAGGTCTCCTTTGGGGTGAGGAGGAGAAGATTAGGTAACTGTACTCAGGAAGAGAATGTGGGTTGGGTTTTTTGTTTTCAGATGGCTGGGGGAGTGATCCAGAACCTCCCAAGGTTCACCTCTGTGTGAAGATTATTTTAGTCACAGGTCTCCAGAAAGAATTGCAGCTGCTTTAGGGGTGTGAACGATTATCCAGTGGGCTGCAGAAATGCAATGTAGCAATAATAATTCTTCAGAATTATTTCTGTATTTATATTTTCTGTATAAATACAGAAATGTACATATATTTCTTGTTTTTTTTTTTTTCAAACTGATGGAGAGCTCAGTACAAAAAAAGAAAAAGAAAAAAGTGTGTGGAAGCTCTGGGTCATAATCAACTAAACCCCACCACCAAAAATGTGAAAATGAATAATAAATCTATGCTTATGTTTCTATTCTAGGTAAATTAGGTAAAGGCACAGACCATTGATATAAGCAAAAGTTAAATCAAATAGGTGATTACAAAAATTAGAACTTGGGAATTCCCTGGCAGTTCAGTGGTTAGGAGTTGGCGCTTTCACTGCCATGGGCCCGGGTTTGATCCCTGGTTGGGGAATTAAAATCCTGCAAGCCACGTGGCCAAAAAATAAATAAATACATAAATAATAAAAAAATAAATAAAAATTAGCTGCCCATTAAAAAAAAAGAGAACTCAAGGGTGTTTTTCTTTGTTTTGGTCTTTCACTTAATTTTGCAAAGACTGTGTTTTCATTTTCATTTCCCTAATTCTTTCATATGCCTTAAAGTTCCCTTAAAAAGTATTTAGTTTCTTACTATCTTATATGAAATAATGCTTCGGTTAAACCATGATGAGGAATCTCATCTGGTTCCTAATTATTTCTATAGCAAAGAAGATTGATCATACTTCCTACACACTTTCTACTATTACATGATCCTAAAATGCTATATTATCTGTTATTAGTTGATTTTAGAAATTACTGTCTACACTTTCCCCCTTAAAAATATCCAGCTCCTCTGTAGCACATTATATCAGATTATACTATCAAATAACACAACACGTTGCAAGCATCTACAAATTCCAGGGCATTTCTCATTTCTTTACCATTTTTTCAAATGTCTTAAATCTCCTTGTTCACCTCTATTACTGTCATGATTATCAGTAATTTCAGTATTCTTACAGGTGAAAATTCCAATACCCTGTGCTCCCAGGTCCTGGATTTACCTCCAGTCACCTTTGACCACACCACAAATCGACCACTCATTATGGTGATCATTCATTAAAGCTATGCTTTCCATTATTGTCATTACTAGCCACATGTGACTATTTAAACTTCAATGAATTAAAATTAAAAATTCATTTCCTCAGTCATACTAGTCATACTTCAAGTGCTCAATATCCACAGGTGGGGCTCTTGGCTGTGGACCTGGACAGCACAATGTATAACATTTCCATTATCACAGAAAATACTATTGGACAGTGCTGCAGTAGATCCAGACAATTTCATTACCAATGTGAGCACCCCCTCTATTACCTCAGTTGTAGATTTCTACTCTCTAAATTCCAAGTCTTTTCTTTCCAGATCATTCCCTAGAGTGAGTCTATGGCCTACGGTACTCTGATGCCCCCTGGGGTATCAAATTCAGTGACCATGCCACCTTTTCATTGTCCTAAATCCTTCATGTCTCATTTCCTGTTTTACCTGGCTTAGACCGTTTATCAGGGTCAATTATAATGATCACTTCCTTACGTACAGCTACAAGTTCAATGCTTGTCCCTTCCTTCATTGTAGCTATCCGAAAAATGCATCCCGGTGACTCCAACTCTACCTACTCCGTACTTGTGTACGAGCAGCTAAATGTGACCGCATTCTCTGGTCTTATTTTACATTTTTGAATGATAACTTGCCAGCAGTCTTACTAATCAGTCTATTCTGTGAATCTGCTAGAAGATTACTCCCAATTTCTCTTTCTTTTTCAATTCTCAAATTTCTGTTCTCCTTTTTCAAACTCAATTAAAAACCTGGCCTCTTATCTTGAGAAAATCAAAATATCAGAAGAGCATTTCCTCTGCCCCATGAGCAAATATACAAAAAATATTTTACATCTGTATATGTAAAGCAATATCATTTTCAACCGTTTTCTGTGGTTAAATTCTACACACTCTCATCTATTGTCAATCTCCATCTACAAATTGAAATCCATTCCATCTGCTTAGTCAAATATTTTTAACTTGTAAATATCTCTCTCTCTCTGGAATCATCATTTTTTTAAATCTCTAGTGGTTTACTCACCTTAACTTGTAAACATGATATAATATTTCCATTAAAAATAAGCCAAAAAATGTTTGCTTACACCCCTGCCACACACACACACGCACACACACTATCACCCCATTTCTCTAATTCTCTTAACAACAAAAGGGTTCAAAAGCTGTCTATGCCTGCTGGATCTTCCTGTTTTCCCGAACCCACTTTAATCAGGCTTTTCCCCTCACTATTTCTAGTAAGATGCTAGTAAGTCACTGTTAACCTCTACATCAACACATCTAATGGCTATTTCTCAGGATTCATTTTACTCAACCTATAAACAGCATTTGACATAACTGATTATTCCCTTTAATTTAAAATTCTTCTCCAAAATACTTTGCTCTCCAGGACACCATTATCTTGTTTTTCTTTTACTTCATTACCTAATCTTCCATCAGATTTGCTGATTCCTCCTTAGCTGACTTCAAAATACTTTTGAGCCCCAGAGTTCAGTCCTTGACCCTCTATCTTCTGTGTATTCTCATCGCTGGATGAGCTCTTCCAGATTCAGGGCTTCAAGTAACAGCCATACATAGATGACCTCCAAATGTATATCTTCATGCCAGAGTTTGATCGCCAGGTTCAGGTATCTGAATGGAGACTTGGCATATTCACTTAATATGTGAGAGAATTTTCAGACTTAACACATTAAAAAAATGAACAACCGTTTTCCAATCATTTCACTCTACATTTCTCCATTTCAGTAAATGAGAACTTCACGCTTACAGTTCCTCAGCCAAAAACTTAAAATCACCTTTGACTTCCCTTGCTGCCCTCACATGAATTAAATCCATCAGAAAATACTGTTCATTGAAGAAAATAAGGGAACACAGGCTTTAAATAGAGAAGTATTGTTCACCTGGGATACATGAAAAGAAATAATGAGTTTACACCATGGGAAGTTGTATTCTCACTTTGTTCTTCAATGATCATTCCATTCCCACGTATTATGCTTATGTCAGAGAACACTTTCAAAGAAGGACCTATATTGGATAGTACCCAGAGAATGAGCAGAATAGGAATGAATTCAAAATTATTTACAAAAAGGAATGGAGAAAATTGAAAATTAAACCTGGAGGTACCAAAAGACCTAAAGAAAAGATAAAAGCAGAAACAACAACAACAAATGACCACAAGGAGGAGCCAGAGGATGAATATAGGAAAGAATTTAGTTTTGAAATGTATCAACAGACTCATCCAATCAGGGTAATAAAATATCCTGTTTAAAATAAAGGACTATGAAGACAGACCGATTGATTCAAATCCTGGATCAACATTTACTTGTCCAGTGACTTTTGGCAAGTCACTTAACCTCTGTGCTTTATTTTTCTTTCTAGTAAAACTGGCATAAGTATAACACCTACCACAAAGGCAATTAATACAAGCATATAAAAGCAATAATAAATGGTATCGTTGTTATTATATCAGAATTAAGCATAAATTATTTTGGATGCTCTTAAAAGTGGAAGATTTTGCACAGCAAAGAAAACCATTGACAAAATGAAAAGACAGCCTACTGAATGGGAGAAAATATTTGCAAAATATGGATGATGATAAGGGTTAATGTACAAACTATATAAAGAGCTCACACAATTCAATATCGAAAAAACAAACAATCTGATTTAAAAATTGGCAGAAGACCTGAATAAACATTTTTCCAAAGAAGATACACAGATGGCCAACAGGCACATGAAAAGATGCTCAACATCACTAGGCATCAGAGAAAGGCAAATCAAAACCACAATGAGATATCACCTCACATCTGTCAGAATGGCTCTCATCGAAGAGACCACAAATAACAAATGTTGGCAAGGATGTGCAGAAAAGGGAACCCTCCTACACTGTTGGTGGGAATGTAAATTGGTGTGGTCACTACGGAAAACAGTACAAATGTTCCTCAAAAAACTAAAAATAGAACTACCATATGATCCAACAATTCCACTCTTGGGTATATATCTGAAGAAAACAAAAACACTAATTTGAAAAGATACAGAACCCCAATGTTCATAGCAGCACTACTTACAATACCCAAGATATAGAAGCAATCTAAGTGTCCATCAACAGACGAATGGATAAAGAAGATGTGGTACATATATTCAGTAGAATATTACTCAACCATAAAAAAAAGAATGAAATTCTGCCATTTGCAACAATGTGGATGGACCTGGAGAGTATTATGTTTAGTGAAATAAATCAGACAAAGACAAATATCATATGATATCACTTGTATGTGGAATCTAGAAGTTAAAATGAATGTGTATAACAAAACAGAAACACACTCACAGATATAGAGAAGAAATTAGTGGTCACCAGTGGGTGGGGGAGGGGCAAGATAGGGGGATATTGGATTAAGAGATACAAACTGCTATGTATAAAATTAGTAAGCAACAAGGATATGTTGTACAGCACAGGAAAATATAGCCATTATTTTGTAATAACTTTCAATGGAGTGTAATCTATAAAAACATTGAATCACTATTTTGTACACTTGAAAAATAATATAATATTGTAAATCAACTATACTTCCATTTTAAAAAATGGAAGAAAACTGTGCAATTCTCCACCCCCTTCTAGTAAAGGTTAAACAAACCAGTTCAAATGAGCACAACCAGGGTTGCTCCAAGCCCCACAAATAAAGCTCTATTATATGACTTTCTTCATAGCATTTATGATGATCTGAAATCGTCTTGCTCTTTTCTTTCTTTTCTTCTTTGCTATCTGTGTTCACCACTCTCCACTAGAACATAAGCTCAATAAGAGTACAACTCTTGTCTGTTTCGTTCACCACTTGATCCCCAGAAAATAGGATAGTGCTTGGGACATACACAGTGATCAATAGATATATGTTCAAATAATTGATTGGTTAATTGTCCCTGAAATGTAAGTTTTACAGTGATTTTAATAGGACACCTTGTATCCCGATATACTGTGACGTGAATACTCAGTTCAAATATGCTTGATCAGTTCACGTTCCTTGATCACAGATCACACCATACTCATTCCAATCCCTAACTTTGTTTCAGATGCGTGCCCTCCCTGATAAATATTCCCCTTTCCTCTCTCTTATTATGCAATCTTCGCCTTTCTGTCAAACCTTAAGTCTTATCTATTCCATTTGAATATTATTTGACTTTCTTACTTACAGGGATTTTGTATGCACATGCATGATAAACGTCTCAGTGTTGTGAATGTGGTCTAACACAATTTTCCCCTTCATTTTATCTACTATTTTGTAACCAAAAGCTCTGCCACAGTTGTTGTCTGATAGTTATACATTTAGTTTATTCACTTTTAATAAAGCTCATTCCACTTTTCAGTCCACAGGTTTAAGCTTTCTGAAAATGAAAGAGAAAGTGTTAATTAGGCATTTTTTTCATGACAGGAAATTCTAGCCTTTCCCAAAGATAAACAGTATTTGATATGTGTGTAGAAGGCTAGAAAGTCAGAAGTGAACCAACAATTTGAATTCAGAGGACTGAGAGAGGGAACAGGATATCACTGACAAATGCACCTAAGGGTTAGCTTAAAGGTGATGTACAGTAAAATGTCTATAAAAAGATATTACTAACTGCAAAATGTTCATGTCCTTTATATTTTTTTTCAGTTTAGAGACATTATTATAACACTCATACTAGTCAACATCATTTTCTTTTTGTCTTTCTTTTTTACACATCCTCTAGCCATCATTATATATTGATCAGTCTTATCCACCGTGCTATGCATTTCACTAATTTCCTTTGTTTTTGTATCTATACCTTGTCATTGTGATCCTAGTGTCTTTTACTGGTTCTTCAGCTATAAGCATAGAAAATGGAGTCTGGGTAATACCTAAATTTGAAAGACATCATAGTACAGTGGAAGGAACTTGGAAACTAGGTAGATGGTGACGCTTTTTGCAAAAAGCATGATCATAGAAAATTCCCAAGATTCCCTAAATTGCTTTCTGCATGTGTAATAGTCCAATAAATGCCCATTTTACATATACTCATCCATTCATTCATTCATTCCTTCACCAAATTTCTACTGCGTGGTAACTGTATGTCAGTCACTGTTTTAGAGCCATGGAATACATTCCTGTGAGTATACATGACAAAAATGTTATATATATATATATATATATATATATGTACACACACACACACACACACACACACACACACACATATATGCAATGGAAAAGAGTGAAACAAGAAAGAGGGACAAAAATGTGGCCTGGGGTGGGGTGGAGTGGAAAGTTGTTCTAAATACTAAGAGGCAAAGGTTAAGTAGCTAAAGTCTAAGACTCCGTGCTCCATAAGGACTAGTGCCATGATTTTCTCCATGAATACTCGCTATTAATTTCAGTGTCTGACACATAATTAAATTAATGAGATATTTGCTTTAAAATAAAAGAGATAACTTATGTAACACTCAACCTCTACAATATTAAACAAAGGTTTTTATTCCAAATTCAAACTCATCAGGATATTTGGAATAAAGACTTCTTCAGCTATACTTTCCTAAGCCAAGAAAAGAGGGGGCGATAAAATATGCAAGTAGAAATAAAATGTCAATGATAGGCCTTATAGGGTGATTGAGAGATAGCTGGAAAAGCCTCTGGATTTCGGAAAAGAGAAAAGAAAATTTTGTTGTTATCTATTGTTTTTTCCTGCAGTTCTCTGCTTAATTTTTTTTTAAATTTTTTATTTATTATTTATTTATTATTTTTATTTTTGGCTGTGTTGGGTCTTCGTTTCTGTGCGAGGGCTTTCTCTAGTTGTGGCAAGCGGGGGCCACTCTTCATCGTGGTGCGCGGGCCTCTCACTATCGCGGCCTCTCTTGTTGCGGAGCACAGGCTCCAGACGCGCAGGCTCAGTAGTTGTGGCTCACGGGCCCAGTTGCTCCGCGGCATGTGGGATCCTCCCAGACCAGGGCTCGAACCCGTGTCCCCTGCATTGGCAGGCAGATTCTCAACCACTGCGCCACCAGGGAAGCCCTCTCTGCTTAATTTTTGCTGAGTAACTCAGCTTGTATTTATGGGGTACGTGGAGAGAGGAAGCAGAATTAAGACTAATGTTATCAGGGCCTCCTTTGACCCTGACAGTCTCTGTACTTACCCAGCATATTTCTAACACCACAAAGTCACGCTTGATGGATACAAATAAAGGCAAATATATTTTTATGAAGCAGAGATCCAGCCATAAGACACTCAGCTTATGGTTAAAGTTATCAGAGATCCAAAAGCCATTCCTGGAAATTTACTTTAAAGTGAAAACATTACTGAAAGGCAATATATCAAGACATTAATTTTGTATTATTTCACTTTATTAGATTGTTTTCCTTTGATGCCTAAACCTAAGCCATATAAATCCTGCCTCATGTGGAGTTCTCAAATTTTTTAAAACTTTGATTTGCAGGGGCTAAAGAGTATAATATAATTTGAATATCTTTGACTCATTACTTAAAATGTCAGCTTGTTCAGTTTTTCATTTTAATGCAATCAAATAAATGGATGGATGAATAACTCTAAAAAAAAACACTTTGATTTGCAAAACATGCAAGAATTTGGATGAATCTGGGTCATAACTAGACCTTCTAACACAAGACCATGAAACATCTAATATAGCTCATCTTAGATCAGATTATATTAGAGTCTTACACCACAATGAGATAGACTCTATATCTGTTGATGTTTTATCCATGAGTTTTCATCAGAAATAAGTTCATTTAAACAACATGATTTAGACTCTGCCAAGGTTAAGATGAAGCATGAACTTCTGTTCTTTGAAAGGATATACACGATGGAATAGTCAGAATGGAAGTTAAGGAAACAGGAAACAAATGCCATATCTACTCGTTTACCACAAGTTATTATTTTTGTGTTTTGGTGTTCAAGGTCCATGTATATCTGAGCGGCTATTAAAGGGCTTCCTGGAAAGAAACAAAAAACAAAAAATCATGTGCCCCAACTCATACGTCTCCACCTTACCAGAGAGAGGAGGACCACAGACGGGTAGACATTGAAATCATAAGGGTGGGCACTACATGTTGCAAAGTCATTGAATGCTGAGTTCACTTTCATTCCAAGGGAAGCCATGCAGGATGAAGATGGATATGTCGCCTTAAATATTAAAACTCAAAAACCAGCTCTCACTTCAGGTAAGAATGCCCAGAGGCAGCAATTTGGAAATTAACTGTTGAAATGGATCCACCCTAGTTTCCTTTTTTCTACTAGTGATAGCATACATAGTTTTGTTTTATTTTCCTGAATGACCTTCTTTCCCTACATCATTTGAGTGGTATCTACAGGGGCTACCTGTGTTATTTAGAATATAAACAACAAATGATACAAGCAGGGCACGTTGCATTAAGGCTTATAGATTTAAATGCTGGAGGGAATAGAAATCTAAGGTATAAGAGGAGGAAATGTTTGAAAACTCCACTTTCTAAGATGTCAGCAAGTGGGTGTGATTCCACAGTTGTGGCTTATAAACACCATTATTTAGAGGAGTGAGCACAAAATAAAACAAAGACAAACACAAACACACAAGACCTTAGCTGCTAGTTACATTTTGACTCAGAGAGAAGTCCAGTGGGAGTGGGGATGGAGTGGGTTGTGTTTACTGTTGGTGATTACCAAGGGAGCAAAGGCAAGATGGGCCAGAGAAGCTGTTTATATCACTTGGACAATCCTGAGAGGGCAGGGGATGGGGGTGAAGCTGTCCCCCAAAACTATGCCATACTGCCTGCCCCCTAACATCTTGATTGTATGCCCACAGTTGACCCTGCTTCCTCCTCTTTGTGGCGTGTGATGGCTTTGATTCTGCTGATCTTGTGCATGGGGATGGTTGTTGGGCTGGTGGCTCTGGGGATTATGTGTAAGTATTGACTTATTGCCAATGATTTGATCTGAGGAAAGCAATACGTAAGTTTCCTGGTGTATGCCATGAAGCTTAATTGTCACTATATATTTGTCGCTACTGCAATTATCCTATACATAGCTGCCAGGATATTCTCAATAAAGGAGAACTCTGAACTTTACCTTTTGATTAAAATTACCTTTTAGGTTTTAAAATTAATTAAAAATTATTGTTTAAGAATTTTAAGCTGGTCTTTAAGATCTTCCTCAGTATAGATCCACACTATCTTTTGAAACTTTTTATTTTTTCCTCCCTATTCTGTGCATCTTAAGATCCAGCCTGAGATTTTGCTGATTCTATCCCCTCTTCCTAAAATGTCCTCCTTCCCATTTTTTAAGATGAATGTATTTACTTCCACTGAGACAATTCATATCCCACCTAACTTATAAATATTTTTTCTTCCTATACATCTAAAAGCCCTCCAATGTCACATTATCATCTGTATAATTGTTGTTTGTTCAGATACTTGTTTATTTTTTCATAAGATATTTTAGAACTTTGCATTCACTACTTTGATTTACCTGAATATCACAGTACTTCGAGCACAACAAGAAATCAATACTTTTTTGTTTTTGTTTTTTTGTTTTTTGCCATGCCGCAGGGCATGTAGGATCTTAGTTCCCCAACCAGGGATCGATCCCGTGCCCCCTGCAGTGGGAGCACGAGTCTTAACCAGTGGACCACCAGGGAAGTCCTCAATATGTATTTTTTAAGTGAATGGATATTCTGGCATTACATAGAAAACATAACAGCAGAGGTCATTCACCTCTGTGAAATGTGCTTAGAAATCTGTGTTCAAGGAAAGGTCAAAACAACTGCTTTGGGCATGCGAATTGATTATGGCATGTTCTTACTTGTGGTCATCTCCTTCAAATAGTTTGCCTATTCTTTTGGAGAGCTCTCGGTTGTCATTCTGCCTGGCACTTAATGTTTTCTTTATAACCCCTTTCCCTGATCCCTTTTCAGCACACTTTTACTCATAATGTATCTAGTAAACACTCCATAGATTTACAACTCTACTGAACATAAAGTTCATTGAGAGGACTTTTTCTTTGCATCACTCCTTATTATCCTAATTACAAATTATTATCTAATTTTTACAACTAGCTGTCACGCAGCAAAACTACCTACAAGCTGAGAATGAACATCTCTCAGGAACTCTGAAACAATTAGCGAGGAAGTTCTGCCAAGATTTACTACGACAATCAGGACAAAAGGAAAGTAAGTATGATTTGGTAGTCTCTTCATCTCCCCTAACTCTGGAGTATTCTTGTGATGCTATCTGTCAGGAATCTTGAGATCTTCAGGAAACATTGAATATGAGGAAAAAGTAAGACCATCCTTTCAGAATGAAAGGCATCCTATGCTTGGATTCTCCTTAAGGCCATAAATGCAGCCCATGTGACGTACACTGGAGATATTATGGAGACAGTTGCTATGGATTCTTCAGGCACAACTTGACATGGAAAGACAGTAAGAAGTACTGTGCTGATGTAAATGCTACTCTTCTGAAGATCACCACGGAGGACATGCTGGTAAGAATATTTCTATGTCAAATATTTTGGAGTCACAAGGAGAGAAATCTCAAATGAAACACTTGACTTTTTTTTTTTTTTTTACATTTTTATGTCTTGCAGTTTGTGCTAATCTCAGAACCTTATCAAGCTCAGTAAAAATTACATTTGAGAGTAGAAAGTGCTGAAATAGAACTAATGAAACTTTGAGTTCTGGTCTTGTGTCTGCAACAAGAGTTAAGATCATTTCTTGGCTTCCTTAACTCTGTTTATTAATTCAAAACAGGATCTGAAAGTATAAAGAAATTCAATATGATTGTAAAATATAAATATAAGTGTTATCCCAACATTACATGCATTCTCAGTTTTTGCTAAATTATTGACACTTTGAACGAACCATGATGCAAACTCTATCTTTTCATAGGCCCTACCAGGCATAGTTTGGGGCACAATCTTATTTGCATAACACACAGGATTTCAGTTGAAAATTTTTTATTAAACATGTCTCCTCTTCTATATTTCCCTTTTTGACAGCTTCTAACAAAAGCTCTCTTTTCAAGTAATGTACATTCACATCCACTAATGCACTCTCCCTATATTATTGAATGTAGCTTTTCTTTTTCATAAATCCTGGGAGCAAGCCAGGAACCAAGCCTTGGGGTCTCCCTTCTACCCAATAACAGTTTGTCAAAACATATATTTTTAAAAAGGCAGAAATTATTTATTGTACTTATCCTACAATTTCTAATATAGTAATTATTCACATTTTTGCATATTGAAATAAATGCAAATATAAATTGGAATAGATGATCAGGATTTGGGCTCTATGCAGACAGAAATTCAATAGAATTCAAATATTCAGGCAAGCCGTTTTCTACAGAACTGCTATAGGTAATCAGCAAAATTGACTTGTGCCTTACTGAGAGCTGAAGTAACCAGTAGTGGACCAGACATGAGGAAATCAGCCCAGTGATGTCCATGCTCATTTGGGTGTCCTGTTATTCTAATTTGCTGTACCATATACTATTTTTGTGGCTCAGACTCATAGAGAAGATATTCAGATAAGTTAACTTCTTTGAAATCAGGCAAAATAAGAGAGTACCTGCTTTGAAATCTCAATTCTATTACAAAGAGATTAATTGGAGACTAAACAAGTCTTGAATCTTATTACTCTAGGCTGATATCAGGTTGGAGATGAACAACTAAAAGAGGAAGTAATGTAATTTTTGAGAAATAAAAAATAGTTAAATTTCAGGTAGACTGTATCTGTCAGGTCCTATAGTGAAGTATACAATATGGATGTACTTTAAAGAAAAAAAAACATAAATTAACAAAAAGGTGACAGGTAGCTCAAGCTTTAAGAAATAAGTGACTCTCACAAAATATCTCTTATGGAATGCCATTTTGTGTCTCACGTGTCTGCCAAGATGCTCAAGTCATTTTTTATTTGCCAAGAATGTGTCCTCACCTGTTTTTTCCGGGAGGTATGTGATTACGTGAACATTTGACCTCTTTTTAATTCTGTTACCCATAGATCGATTGATTGACTGATTTATTCATCCATTAATTCAACAAATATGTGCTGGAACTATTCCAGGACCTGAACCTATGTGTTAATAAAACCTACAAAAATTCCTAAATTCATGGAACTTTATTCCAGTTGGAGCAATAGGCAAAGAACAAAATAAACAAGTATAGTATATAGTATAGTAAATAGTGATCATTTCAAAGTAGAAAAAAGTAGATGCACGTCATTTGTAAATCCCTTTGAGAAAGACATTGTATAACTCTCTTTTACCCAGTCAACTAAAATAAATGAATATTCCTGTATGCAAGATTTTGTAGGCAAGCTAAGCAATGAAACCAAAGCGAGTAGAGCTTAATTCTAGGGAATATAACGTTTCATCAACAATGTATTTCTTTTCATTTTCCTTCTCTAGTTGTTTACCACTCATTTCATTTAAGAGCCATATTTGATACTTTATTTGGGATTCTAACCTTCAATTGATGGAAGATAAACACATAGGAATATTAGAATATTGTCTATCTTGCTTACAGTTTTCCCTGTATCCTGCAAGTATTTTTATGCAAAAACAAGTGAACTTGGTACAATTCTAAATATCAAATATAATTAGTATTAATATAGACATATAATCTACTTTTTATGTCCAGCATCTTATCATGAAGCTTTGCCTTTATGCCGTTACAAGAACTGTAGAAACACTCTGACCATTATATTTACTTGTGTTTGCAATAGCAATACATCAGTAGCAGGACTGGATTAATTCGTTGGGTTGGATTGTCCCGCCAGAAATCCAGTGACGTCTGGATGTGGGAAGATGGCTCAGTTCCCTCCAAGCATTTGTAAGTTATTGGATGCTCAGAATACAAGGCACAACTAGGAATTTTGAGTCCTGAGGTCTTCTACCCTCTTGAGTACAGGTTACTTAAAAGTTGGGAGGTGGCTCTGTGGTTTACTGTGTGTTACATAAGCATTGGCTGAGTCACTTACACCATAATCCTAACAACAGAGCACTTGTAATAAGATTCTACTTTCCTACTCTCCCATTCCTCTGCTTTTTATCTAAGTCGCAATCCACCTCTGTTCCTGATACTTTTTTCCCATTCATTTCTACCCTTAACTTCACCACTGGAACATTTTATGTATGTGGTTTTGTTTTGTTTTGTTTTTTTAGCTTGATCTGATTCTCTTCACATATTTTCAGAACAAAATTATCATCCTCATTATTTTATGGTTGAAGGTTATTTCTTTGAGGCTTCTTTTGACTTTTTAGTATCATTTTACCTCGTCTTTTACCTTAGGGGTATCCAAGAATCAGGCACATTATCAGTCACAAGGTGATTCTAATGTTCATGTCAAAAGGGAGCCCCAGACCTCAGCTAGAAAGAACCAGACCAGAATCGGCCCCATTTTGAGTTCGTGCCATTTGTCTGTAGCCTTCTACAGACAATCCAGGCAAAGGGCCCAATTACATTGGGTTACTTAATATGGTTTTCCAATCTCTAATCACCTTTTGTTAATCTTGTGCAATGTCTCTCCAGTTAAAATTTAAACTTATAACCAAAAACCTATACAATCTGATCATTACTTAAAGTTTTAATTAATTTATTCAACAGATATTTATTAAGCATTTACCCTGGGTAGGAGCCAAGAATATTATGAGTACAAGCAAGTTTCTTCATAGACCTGGGTTTTATTCTTATCATTTGTTGCCTTATTCATAATAGTGCAGGCACGCTGGTGATCCCTCTGTTCTTTCAATGAATCAAACATGTTTTGAGGTCTTAGGGCTTTTTGTACTTGCTCTTCCCTTCTAGAAAGCTCTGCCTCCAGAACTCCATGAAGGACTCCCCCTTGTCACTCAAGTCTGTTTAATCCTCAATTCCTCAATGAGACCAGCTTTAATTACCCAAACTAAACTAGCCTCCCTCCACCACATGCACTTGAGTCTATCATATCACACTGTCTGTTTCATCATGACTCTTACCACTCTCTGAAATTTTCTATTTATCTGTTGGCTTCTTACCAACCTTCTCTCATTATAATGTAAGTTCCCCAGTAGAAAGGACCTTGTCTTTGTTTACCACTCTGTCATCAGCACATAAAACAACTTTGGCTCGTAGTAGATATCCCATAGATATTGGCAAATGAATGAATAAATATACATTCTTTGTCCTCTTGTCATAGCACTGTAGCAGGAAATATAACAAGCAATTACAATACACTCTTGTATCCAGCTGCCCTATAACATAAATCCCCATTTCAAAAATTTTTAATCAACTTATTTTTCCTTGAGCTCATTTCCAACCTGTGCAGCTACTTGCCTTACAGGACTCCTCTCTGTTTATCTAAGTCCTACCCTTCCTTCAAGGCAGAACTAAAGTATGATCTTCCATGAAAAGATGAAAAGGTAAAGCCTTTCTCATTATTTCAGATACCCATCCATCTTTTCCTCTGGACTCCTATTGTACCTACTGTTCACTTCTGCTTAATCTTATGCCATATTAATTTGCTATCGAGCTATTCAAGTGTACATACTTTATACTCCCAAGCAGATTGGAAGTTTCTCAATGATCTGAATGTTGCTTTTTAGTTTTTTGCCTCATACTTCTTATCTCCACTTTATGCAACAAAACACTATACACAGAGTTTGATTGTTGATTGTTTATTTAGCTTTCAAAGGAACTCATTCTACCTTTTCCATTCACAGGTTCAAACTTTCTGGAACTGCAACAGAAAATATGAATTGTGCTTATTTTCATAATGGGAAAATTCACCCTACCTTCTGTGAGAACAAACATTATTTAATGTGTGAAAGGAAGACAGGCATGGCAAAGGTGGACCAACTACTTTAATGCAAAGACATGCACAGCATGTCACAGACAAGTGCTTGATAGTACAATAAGAGATCTGGATGAAGGAATCACTAGCCATAGAATTGCTTATTTTTCCCTTTATTCCCCTTAGAGTCATCTTTACATTATCTTTCCTACCAACACCACTTAGTTCCTTCTTTATATAACCCTTTATACTGAGGAATAACTTAGTGCCTTCTTTATACATCCAGAAACCAGTCTATGAGCTGATTGTTTGTTTCCCAATGGTTCTGCTTCCATTAATTTTCATTCTTCTTGTCTTCCATTCCTAATTATCTCAACATGCTGTGATTCACTGCATCTTCAGACATAAGCATATACATTTTACATTGAAACAAGAAAGGCTAGCGCTTAAATGACTTAAGCTCTGCAAAACATCTAAGTCTGAGACTATGCAAAATATCTAAGTTTGAAAGACAGCATAAGATGGTGGAAAGTACACTAAACTTGGAGTCAGTAGAATAATTTAGATGGCATGATCACTCAAGTACAACCATGGCTCAATCATGTTGCCTCTTAACTTCCATTTTCTAATATTTAAAATAGGATAACACCTGTCTTATATACCTCACAGTTCCACAACCGAAAATAAAACTTCAAAGTATTAATTATATCAGAAACTCCATGAAAGCAAACCCCATGACTTTCTTATTTTCTATTCTATGCCAGCAAGCACAGCTCCTGGCTCACAGGAAACAGAAAAATATTTGCTTCTCTTTGTGTGAGATAGTTCATTAGAAAGCACAGCAATCAGTAAAACACTATACAGATAAAATTTCTATTCCAAGTCCCCCTATGGTCAGACTCAAGAGCAGTAATTTTCTGTCCAAGAGAAGGATAATAAAGTTTGCAAGAAAACTGACAGGGCTTGAAAATGAGTAAATGCTTTTTAACAAGTTGCACAGGCTAGTTGAACAGCAAGCAAAAATGCTTTATATAGTTCTTTTCCTGACAGCTCTATGTTTGGCTTTTGCTGAGTAACTCATGCAGTATTTATAGATATGTGGAGAGGCACCCTTTAACAGGATAATAGGCAAAAATTTCATTTCTTTTCACAGCTCCCCTGAAGGTACTCTTTCTCCTTAAATTCGTGGCAATAAAATTTATGAACATGATTCTCAAACATCTCAACTGAGGTGCTTGTTAAAACATGCAAATGTTCAAACACAAATACTTATGGTACTCAGTGGGAAGGCTGAGGAGACAGAGTCCTATGTTTTTAATAAGCACCCTGACTTGATTCTGATACAAGTATCCTTTAGTACATTTCGAGAAATGTTACTTTGGAACTTACTCTCTATCTGGCTTTTGGTAAATTGGTTAGTCTCTTTAAAACTCAGTTTCTTCATCTATGAAATGAGTTTAATATTATTACCTTACTCATAAAGTAATTGTGAGGATTATTTAATATAATTATGTAAGGCATTGAGCAGAGTACCAAGCATATAATTAATACTCGATGAATATGTGTAACTTTTATAGCTTTGTGCACTGACACCTAAAGACACTTGAATCTATTTTGTTTTAGACTATCAATAAACAAGCAGGTTTGGCAGGGGAGGGGCAGCAAGAGGGGGCACTGAGGAAAAATAATAGAAATACTATAGATTCTGCTTCCACTTGAAATGTGTTGAGATCTTGGCTTTTGGGGTATAATGCCATTATTTTCCTGTTTTTACTTGTCTATTTAGAGAAACCAAATTGGAACTAATAATTCAGAAAACTGCCCAAAAATCAGCCATAGCTCTGAAATTTAATGTTTTATCTCCCCCAAATGGAAAAGCATACATTTTATATCACTATTCATGACTGAATTTTAAAGAATAATATTGTAGTGGATGGTAAAAGTGCAATTAAAAAATGTGAACCAATCAAACTGTACCTACAAAGATTCTTTTTTTCTGATACTCATACCAAAAGCATCTTATACATAAAATCAGAATAGCATAGACTTTAGTAGCACAGGTAAGTGAACTTGGGAAAATAGTTTGACTTCTCCATGCCTCAATTTGCAATTTTGTTACAACATACTAATAATAGTAACTATGTCACAGAGCTATTTTGAGAATCAAAATAATTCAAGTAAAAGGCCTTTGAAACAGTGCTTGGAATATAATGAACAATAAATAAGATAGCATGATTAAAAACATTAAACGTCATACAAGTAACACGCTAATCTTTGGCTGGGAGAGCCCAATGTTTCCCCCAAAGATTTATCAGAGAACATACTGTATTGGGGAAAACTAGATCTTTCTGAGCCTGATATTTAGTGCTGATAAAATTTGAGAGCCCCTGGAAATTAATGACAACCACTGAACTTCCGTTCCTGCATTCCTCCTGACATTGCTCTTAATGCATATTTGTTGTGCTTATTGTTTCTTCCTCTTCTTCACCTCAAGATAGAAATTATTTTAATGTAAAGGCTATAGGGAGTTAAGTCACATTATTTTCTCTGTCAGAATCTCAGGTCACATAAAAATCATATGACATATTTGGAGAATTTGCTGGATATTCTCCATTTGCCTCTTGAGATCCTCTTGGCCCCATCCTATGTCTTGGGAGGCAGAACTCCAATGTACAGCAATATCTGGGCAAACTTGGCCTCTGGCTTCCAGTTAATTCCTCTATTGGGAGGTACTAGCAGTGATCAGGGGCGTGAAAGGGGAGAACGGTCCGGGTGTTTATGCCGCTGGCTGTCGCCTACCACACCCTGGTTTGGCAAAGGCTGCATTTTCTGTGTCTTAGGCCATGACCCTTTCAGATAGGTCACAAAGTTCCAATAATCACCCTCCCCTTAACCCTTCAGGCCTGGGTGTGATAATCGTTCCCCAATGCATATTTCACAACCCCTTTCTGGTTTCCTTAATCCTTCCCCAATCTTTATAAAACCGTCTTTGTTAAATGCCCTCAGATGCCCCCTTGAGTGCGCCATTTGTTTTCTTCTGTTACAGAGATCAATGGTTGATCCAGTGAGACACTGTGGCCTAAAGGAATTTTGCAGATTGTTGGGACTTGCAGACTGTAAATTACTGAGACACTACTTTTGGCCGTAAGGACAAATGGCCAATATATGAATGATGATTAAAGTATCAAATTTCTCAATACCAATGCTGTAGTCACAGGATGTGGCAGAAACAGCCCTCTATCCACTAAATAATTCATGCTTCCCTTCTAGAGTGAAATTATTATAGAAAGTTTGCTAGCCAGGCAAAAATTAGGCTTATCAGGACCAAACTGTAGATCCAAACAGGGCATTATTAGTGGATGTGAATGTCACACATGATAATTCAAGGTTACGGCTTTTAAGAAGCAGATGTGGATATGCCATCTTCTCCTTTTCTTTCCATGGGCTAGAAGTATGACATTCCAACCACTCACAAAATAGAAGGAGCAGGGTTGCATTTGGAGGAAAACTACCCGCTAACCAGGATTACTGGAGCTAAAATGTTACGTGAGCGAGAAATAAACTTTGTGTTAAATGACTGATATTTTGAGGGTTACTTGTCACAGCAACTGCATCACCCCAACTAATACAGTGTGTAAATTTATTTGAGGGATGAAATCCCTTCCCAGTTTTCTTGTTTAAGGATGTACAGTGATTACAATTCCTTCCACGCTGGTTGGCCCAATGTGAGCTATCCTTGTATTTTTGCTATTAAGGTCATTCCCACACTTCACATCCTATACCAAATGTAAGCTCATTCTCTGCACTTCTGGCCTTTTCATTTTAACAGTAATCCAGTGCTATCACCTTCAACATCTGCTACATTGTAGAAACCAGAGCAATAACCTATTCTATTATTGGCCATTTTGAATTCAGTTTCTTTCTCACGTCCCTCTTTACCAAGTTATGCTTTGGCTTAAACTTCTACTTTCTGGATGAAGATGCATCTATTCAATTCCTTAAACTCAAACATATTTCCCCACTGGTGTGAAAAGATAGCTAATTTCAGTTCTTCCATTAATCCGCTCCTGACTACAAAAGGAGTTATTTGTCTCAGCTTCTCATGTGGACCCCCTTACCTATCAAAGCACCTCAGACATGCAGGAGGAAGAGACATACACCTCTCTTCAGTGGGATAATCCAGCACCAAACCCTTACCAGAAACATCTGTCTTCCACCAAAAATTCAGGTAACCAGTTCTACTTATTTAGACCAAGACCTTGTGGTTTATGGGTTTTCTTTCTTTCCTGTTCTATGATGAGCCCAAGGTGATTTTTCTAATCTGAGATAACCCACTTAAGAGTATTATAATATGCATAATATGATAATATTAAAAATGAAATGAAGTGGAGGAGGAGTAAGTAAAAGTGAAAAAGGAAAAGAGAAATAGACTTGACAAATATGTATTACACTGGTTTTCTCTCTCTCTCTCTCTCTCTCACTGGAAAGACAAAGAATTCCTGGATTTGGAAAATAAGTGAAAACAATCATATATTTTGTGTAATTTTAATTCCCACGTAAAAACACCCTGCACATTATCTGATAAATACTAAGATGTAAAAGAGAAAACGTAGGTTGAAAAAACTGGCAAACACTCATCAGCCTGGATCAGTTCTGTCTTTATAATTTAATATTCGTATTAGTCTCCTATTGTTTAGGTAATACATTACCACAGACTTAGGGGCTTAATACAACACAAATTTATTTTCTTATAGTTCTAGAGATCAGAAGTCCAAAATGGGTTCCGCTGGGCTGAAACCAAGGTGTCATGGGGCTACCTTCCCTAGAGAGGCTCTAAGGGGCAACACATGCCCTGTCTTCTCCAGTTTCTAGAGCTGCATTTCTTGCTTTCTTTAGCTTATGGCTCCTTTTCCATCTTCAAAAGACAGTAGCACATTTTCAAATGTCTCTCTGCTTCCTCCATCATATGGCAGTCTGTACCTCTAATCTAAATCTCACTTATAAGTACCCAGATAAAACAAGATAATCTCCCCATCCCAAGATCCTTAACTTAATTATACCTTTAAAATCTCCTTTTCCACGTAAGGTAACACTTACTGGTTCCAGAGATTAGGACATAGACATTTCGGGCAAAGCTGTTATTCAGCCTATGACATTATCCAAAGATAAATTTTATACATTTTTCTGTAACTAGCATTAAGAATATAACAAATCACACATTCATTTTCCCTTCCTGAATAGTTGCAAAATTACCTTAAAAAAATTGTCCTCATCCAAAATCGTACGTTTAAAGGGAAATACCTTTGAACCAATCATGCTCAAGTGACACTGACAAGAGATGAGGAGATTGGAGACAGCCTCTTTGCTCTCAAAAACTAAAGCCTGCTGCCTGGCTTGCCATCATCTCTAAAAGATTGTTGGAAGAGAATACATCTAACTAGTTACTAAGTTTGTGGTGTTATATAAGGATAAGAGAAGTATGTTATTAAAACTGTTCAGTTTGGCATTTTTCCAAATCCAGTGTATTCCAAGTTATGACTTGCATTTCAAAGAGTTTGGGTTCACCTTTTCCTGTTACACACAGTTACACGGCCTCGCTGATTCTCTAGGAGGAATGTCTAATGTTAACTCCCTAGTTTACTCAGTGTCGTCCTATCCTGCCCCACCTCTTTCCTCTACTTTCTCTAATACAATTTCATTGTCTCTATTCCTTGTTCAGGAACGTGGTGTCTCGTGACAGTGGTTTTATGTATCTTCTGCATAGGCTCATTAGCAACCTCCATTTTCTTGGGTGTCAAGTGTAAGTACAAAAGGATATCTTCAAAATAATCTATAGATAGGTTACATACTTCATGTAGTGTTATATACAATTATATGTATGTATGTCATGGAACTGGAACTTCATAATTTATAAATGGATAAACAAATCAGTTAGAAACATCTAAATGACATAAATGATATAAAATAATGGCTTCCTTATTTAAGTTATGGGACATTTATTTGATATAACTCTCTAAGCACTCGGATGCTAATGATAACTTTTTTTTTTTTTTTTTGAAAGGAAGAGCCCAGATGGCCAGTCTCAGATGGTAAAGGCCTTTATTTTTTTTTAATTTAAATTTATTTATTTATTTATTTTTGGCTGTGTTGGGTCTTCGTTTCTGTGCGAGGGCTTTCTCTAGTTGCGGCGAGTGGGGGCCACTCTTCATTGCGGTGCGCGGGCCTCTCACTATCACGGCCTCTCTTGTTGTGGAGCACAGGCTCCAGACGCGCAGGCTCAGTAGTTGTGGCTCACGGGCCTAGTTGCTCCGCGGCATGTGGGATCTTCCCAGACCAGGGCTCGAACCCGTGTCCCCTGCATTGGCAGACAGATTCTCAACCACTGCGCCGCCAGGGAAGCCCTAATGATAACTTTTAATTGTTCAATTGCATGTTGTTTAACTCAAATCTAATACCATAGGTCTGTTTGGGGAAAATGATGCAAATAATTGCTTATATCATGATTCAATTTATGAATCATGTTAGTATGCCAAAGCTTGTAATTTGTAAGTTTTCAGTATAGGCTCTTCCTTTTCTAATATACATTTGTTCTAAATTTGACTTATACGATTATTTTAATATGAGTTTTTCACTTTATATTTGATGAGGTACCATTTAGTATGTTTAAGGTAAATGTGAGAACTTTGAGCCAATATTTAACCACATTTCTTTATTCCTTTTAGTCCAAACTGAAGACATGTTTCTATATCTAGCAAATGAATTTTTTATAAAATGTAACAATTACAGAACTGCAGGTTCCAGAAAAAGGACTAAGACCCTTTATTATCACTCATGCTAGCACTAAGCAATATCCTTAGCAAGACAGAGATGAAGGTTATAGTCTGGATAATTCTTATTTCTTGTATACCTTGGCAAATCATTTTTCTGTCTAGGAGGAATTAGCTGGCAAAGGAGAATTAGGAGTTCTGAAATGAAGAAGAGAAGAGTACAAGGTTTGCTTCCACAAAGTACAGGAAACTTGACCTTGTTCATGTTAGCTATGATCTTATTTTCCTGGTGGTTCAGAGAGGAATGTTTTAATAATTTCTAGGCTCTCAAGAAGTAATTGTTACCTTGTCTATCTCCTCAAATAAAATTTCACAGCCCAGCATAAATGTCAGAACTTCCCTTATCTCACCCTATCCTCCCTCTGTACTTTATTAAAATACACATAAATATAAATATATATAGTATATATAATATACTATATATATTTATATATATAATGCTAGTCCATTTTTAAAAGAAATTCACAATTAATTATCTGTTTATCAAGCATATATACTGGAAGCAGATTTGCAGAGTTGGAAGAGAACTACCATATATCCATAAAAATCCAGTTTTTTCTGTAAAAACTGGGGACTCTCAATGAAATATTGCCAAGTTCCATTCTAACTGCAAGAATACATATTTATCTGACATTGCAAATATCAAAAGTTATGGTTCAGGTATCAATTCTGTATAACAAATTTCAGTGTTATTTTATAAATATTAACTACTTGGGGTAAAAAGATGAAAGAAACTTGAAGTACGGAGAACAGTTTCAATTCAAAGCAAAATAACTGAAGGTGCAACATCTTGAAACAATATTGTCAAGTGAATGGAATGTAGAATTTGTGTTATACATAAAAATAAATCTATAGTCTCCAATCATCAGTTATTATATAGCTAAAAAGCATATAGTACATACTAAGGATGTTGATAAAATCATACTGTACATTTTTATGTCCTCAAAAATCTTGCTCTCTGATGGGCACATAATTTTGTTTTCTTCTCTGTCTAGTTTATGAAATCTGTTAAGATCAACCATGACAATCATGTTCTTAACAAACTCTGGGTTATCTTAAACTGAATGAATTAATTTTGATCTAGAAATCCCACTTCTGGAAAGTTTTCCTATTGATAAACCTGCACATGTAGCAATAGGAAGAAAAAAAAAAAAGATTGAAAAAAATGCAATTGCCTATCAGTAAGGGACCACTTAATTAAAAAATGATACCTCCACACTGTGGGATACCAAGAAGCAAGAAGAAGGAGGAGAAGGAGGAAGTGGAGATGAAGGTGGCGGAGGGGGAGAGGGAGGAGGGGCGGGGAAGGCACTAAAGGCAGGATGTGTATTACAAAAGTGTCTGGAGAGACCAGGTTCCAACAGGCACCTCTTCCTCTCCATGTAAGTGTCCTTTCACGACCCAATTTCTCTCTTGGATCAGGAACCACCAATGTGTACACAAGACACCTTGGTACTTGGGAGCCCAAAATGAAGTCTTGTTTGGGAATTTATGTCTTGCTGACCACGTGACATATTCCTGAGAGGTAACTAGCCTCAACAGCAGAGCCTTCTCAGGGTCTCTTTGTAACCAGGGACAAATCATCAATCGTATGTCATCAATAAACAATGCTGACAAGACAGTATAATCTGGCCCCCCAAAACCTCATACCCATGATAACAAAGCTACACTATTCATTTGTATGTTTCATGCCTTGTCCGGAGATCAGTGTCATGTAGGAATTTTAAAAACACTGCTCAGGTTGATTCCAGGCCAGCCCGAATTAATTCTCATGGCACAATAAGGACCACATATATAAGACTAGAAACCCAATGAAAAAAATTACAAAGGATATAATTATACACTTCATTGAAAAGAAAATACAACTGACGTTTATTTATACACGTGTGAAAAGAGTTTCAACATCAAACATAAAAAGATACATGCAAATCCAAATGAAATTGAGAGAACTTTTGCATGAGATAATAGAAGACATACATTAGTGTCTCTCCCCTCTACTCTGCTGTGACAAGGGCACTAGGAGTATCTCTTGTCCTAAAATTTGGTCTTTGATCCCTTCCCTGACCCAGGGCTCCTGAAACGCTTGTAAATTCCTAAGTGAAAAGAACACTTGGAGCATCTTTTGTTCTAATGAGGTGACTCTGGGTGAGCTCCTGTGTGGGGGCTGGTCACCAGCAAGACCACACCATGATTAGAAGCTTGGAATTATCAGCTCCACCCCCCATCCTCCAGAGAGGGGAGAGGAGCTGGAAATGGCATTAACAATTGATCATGCATGGGACTTCCCTGGCGGCGTAGTGGTTAAGAATCTGCCTGCCAATGCAGGGGACACAGGTTCGAGCCCTGGTCTGGGAAGATCCCACATGCCGCGAAGCAACTAAGCCTGCGAGCCACAACTACTGAAGCCCACTCACCACAACTACTGAAGCCCACGTGCCTAGAGCCCGTGCTCCACAACAAGAAAAGCCACCCCAATGAGAAGCCTGCGCACCGCAGTGAAGAGTAGCCCCTGCTCACTGCAACTAGAGAAAGCCCACACGCAGCAACGAAGACCCAATGCAGGCAAAAATAAATAAATAAAATAAATAAATTTATATATAAAAAAAATGATCATGCCTATGTGAGGAAGCCTCCATAAAATCCCTATTGTGTGGAGTCAGAGAACTTCCAGGTTGGTGAACACATCCACACTGGGAGAGTGACACACCCAACTCCAACTTCATGGGGACAGAAGCTCTTGAGCTCAGGACCCTCCCAGACCTCTCCCAATGTATCTCTTGACCTGGTTGTTCATATGTACCCTTTATCATATCCTTTAAAAAACTGGTAACTCATTTCCCTATCAGTGAGCTGCCTTAGCAAATTAATTGAACCCAGGAGGGAGTCATGGGAACCTCCAATTTGTAGCCAAACCAAACAGAAGTTGTGGAAACCTGGGGACCTACTACTTGCATTGGCATCTGAAGGGGGGAGCAATCTTTGGGACTGAGCCCTTGACTTGTGGGATTGTTACTTTCTCCAAGAAGATAGTGTCAGATTGAATTAAATTATAGGACATTGAGCTGGTGTTGTGGAGAAGGGCAAGGGGGGTGGTGGTGGGGAAACCATACATTTGGTGACCAGAAGTGTCAGAAAAGTCAAGGTGATTCACAGGAGAAAGGCTTATAGAAGGAAAAACTGAGTTTTTCCTATACAGTTTGCTTCGGCACACATGGAAGGTAATTTGGAAATATCTAATACAATTTAAATGCACAAAACTTTGACCTATCAATGTATCTTACAAATATACTTACACATGTGTGAAATCATGTATAACTAAGGTTCTTTATTGCAGTATTTCAGTAATATCAAAAGATTACAAATAGTCTAAACTAGAGAATTATTAAAATAAATCATGACATATCCATACAGTAGAATCCTATATAACAAAAGAATGAGAAAGCTCTTTATGTACTAACACAGTATTATGTCCAAAATATATTTTAAGTGTTAAAATAAAAAGTGAAAAACCATGTAAAAAGATTGTTACCATTTGTGTAAAGGCGAAGGAGGGGATTTTATATTCATTTGCATGCAAAGTTCAAAATATCTCTGGAAGAATAAAAAAGAAATTGGCAAACCTGACTACTTTGGGAGACTGGAATTGGGTGAATAAGGAAACAGGAATGGCAAAGAGCCTTTTTGCTGTGCATTCTTTGTAGGTTTTAATCACAAATATAATCAGTAATGTGTAGTTCTCTTTAGTCTATGTTGAAGGTTTACTTTGTTATATGTCAGTATTTTATCAGGAATGGTTGTTATTGTTTGAAGTGCTCCAGGTGTCCACTACTGCAATGAAGCAGCAAGAAAAACTCATCCAATGGGACAGAGTACTGCTCAACTTCACACAGTGGAAGAGAAACCATGGCCTCCAGATGAAATATTGCCAAACATTGAGGCAGAAGTCTTTCAGTTCAGGTAATTGATACAAAATCAGTTTCCACTGCGTGGATACACATGTATACACCAATTCCTCAAAACAACAACAACAAAAAACAAGTGACATACATTTTATTCTTTGTAAAATTATAGTCAAGATTTCATGATAGGAGAGAAATACTTTTGATCTACTCTTCAGTTCAATCTCATATATATACATATATATATCAATAGTATGTGGAAAATACTGAGGTTCCAAGAAATACAGATAAGGAAAATATACAGTCAAATGTCAAAATGGAATATGTGAGATTAGTAGGTAAGATTAAACAACAAAAAATGCAACATATTATGTGTTATCCAATCATTCAAATTTATGTGTATCTTTAATTAGAGCTCCAAATGCCTCAATTTATTTAGTTTAGATCTTGCTTTAGATTCAAATTTAGATATCTCTTGAAGCAGAAAATTCATTTTGAAAATCAGGGTATTTACAAAAATTATAACAATGCAGGGTTCAGCTCTTTTTTAAAAATTCTATGAAGTGACTTTGGTTTTATCTTTTTCATCCCTTACAAGCATTTTAAACCTGTCTATTTTGACTTGTTAATAGTGTGTCAAGTACTCTGTGGTTACTTAACTAGCGTTTAATAATACTAATACATAAAATTTAGAGAATTAACTTCCTTGTAGTGGATATCATTTTAGTAATTGTCAATAAAAGAGGTCAAAAACCTACCATAGCTCCTTCTAATTGAAATTTAGTCAAGTAAATGTTTAAAAAACTTCCATGTTTTTAAATATAACAGACTACTGAAAGCATGAGTTAGGCCCACCTCTGAGCCATCAACCTTAAATCAGTGACAATATCCATTTTGGAGACTTACAAATCCAGCATGTTCTCAACCTTTCAACTGCCACCTCAACACTACTTATGCTATGACTTTAACAATATTCAGGATACTGATTAGAGTGTATTTCAAACAAAGGATATTGAAGAGCCTTAAATAACTTGACATCTGTGCTGTGGAGACTGATAATGAACTATTTTTGGTCTTAAGTAGAAGGCTTTTCTCTAATAACTAGTGTTCTGGCAGTTTCAGTGTCTTTCCCTCTATAAAACTGTGCCAGAAACACTTGGTCAAATTCTTCCTCTTTGGTTCCCCTTTTATACATTTAAGCATCCTTCTTTTGTGAATACATTCTTTCTTAACACAGGTTCTGTAAAACTGGTTAAACACTATGGCTTATTCTTAGTTATATCAAAGTCCTAAAATAAACATATTGGTCACTTGTGTTTTTGTTTACTTTTCCTCACCCACAAGTTTTAAAATCATTCCTCAAGGTGCATTGTTTGTTCTCTCCATTCTATGCGGAAAAGTTTTCATGTTTAACTCTCAGAATTTAAACATCAACTTGAGGCTTATTATGCTACTCAATTAATTGGGAATGTACTTATTATTATGCTCGGTACATTCCCAATTAAATTGGGCCAATAAGATTAAAAGACATGAAACAATAAGCAAACAAATGAAGATTATAAATGATGTAAAGTTAAAAGAAGGAAAGATTTCTAAAAATAGAATAATCAGATCAATTATTATAGAGGAGGAACAATTTGGGAATAGATATTCTCAAATTAATTTTATCTTAAACTAATTCTTAGAGACCTACTGCACTTGGAAATAATTGTATAAATCTTACTGTATTCAGCCTCAAAGCAGCTGAAGTTGGTAAGTACTGCATCATATGAACCATTGGGTTAAAGAGTCCAGCTTTACTGGGAGTGACACAAGGGTTCTTTTGAGAAGATATGCTACTAATATTTTTACAATAACTTTAATAAAATGTTTATATTTGAAACCCATAACTGCAGCCCTTGTCCAGACAACTGGATTCAGAATGGAGAAAGGTATTACCATGTCTTTGAAAACTGGACAATTTGACACACCAGTAGAGAGGATTGTTTGAAGGAGGGATCTAAGCTTCTACAAATAAGACAGCAAAGAAGAAATGGTAAACACTGTTTTATGGTTTCACATCATTCTGAAAATACCATATTACCCATTAAAAGAAAAGACTGGTTCTCATAAGACAGAATTCCTTGATACTCTATAACAATGGTAGATTTGTTGAAAAAAAGGTTTAACACACAAAGTAAGAATTAGCATGGCTTGTTTTCCTTTTAACTGGAGAAACAAAAAACGAGATGGTTATTCAAAAATCAAGGAGAATATGTTAGTTCTATGTCCTTTGTTAATCAAAAAGGGGAAAGGGTAAGAGAAATACCGTTTTGTAACATGGTAACCCACTCCAAGATATGCATACATTATAAGTGTATGTATGTTTTAAATGTCTTATTTTCAATGCTGTAGGGAAGTATAATAAGCTATAACAATTTTGTAATTATCAAGAAAAGTAGAAGTATAAAAAGTGAGATGACATCATGAAATGGAGAGATTTATGAAAATAAGCATCTGCTAAATGAAAAGTTTAATTGACCTTAAATCTAGTTTACTAACATCTTAACGAGCAAACAGTAGGATGTTTCCCTGAAATCATTCTACCCATAAATTATGTGCGAAGTAGAAGACATATTTACACATTTATGAATTTATTAAAAATATATGCCTACTATATTTAGTAACGAGTCAAAGTTCATTTTTGCAAGAGTAATAGTAGAACAATTTGTTAAGGCTATACAATAAACCAAGGCAACTTGGACTAACTTATTACAATTATGGGTTCATACTATTTTTTCTGTGCAAATTTAGTGACAAAAGTTAGAAATATTTCTTCTCACAAAATATGCCTACCGTTAAGTTGCTTCTGGAATCTTCTAAACTATTTCTGACATTGAAATATCCTGGGAAAGTCATATACTATATGCCAAATTCTGAATCTGTTAAAACTATTTTGATACCAGATGCCTAATTTTTCCATAGTCCTTAACACCACATTGATCATTTAGCAATAGGGAAAAAGGTATCCTTTCTTTTAAAAATCCTCTCTCTCTCTCTCTCTTTCCAGCTCTCAAATTCTAATTACTTCTGTGGAAACAAAATACCACACTTTATATTTCATGGTAATTTATTGGGGTTTTTCTGGTAGTACCCCCCTGCCTCTCCATCCTCGGTTCACTGTTCAAGTCTTGTTTCTTATAGGACTTTATCACTGGCAGCCTGAGGTAGATCAAAAGAAGCTATGATTACTGGGTGGGACTGTCTCAGGATGGGTCCAGCCAACCTTGGCTTTGGCAAGACGGCTCCTCTCCTTCCCCTGATCTGTAAGTCTCTGAGGGAAACATTCCCAGAAGAATTAGACACAGGAGGGAAATCAAAAGTTCATTTTATTTTATACCTTACATTTCCTCCAGAAGACATAACCAGCATGATAATTTCACAGGCTTCTGATTGGAATCAAAGCCAAGATAATTTAAGAATGGCTACATGACTTCTAAATTTTCTCCATCTCAGCCCCACTGCCATTACACTGTAGCACATTCACATCAAAATTTGAGAGTCTGAATGAACAATATTATGTGATTATCAAGTACATTTCCTTTGTATCATTTAAAGGCTAGAGCGCTAAGGGCAAGAGACTATAGTAATTATTAGGCAATTTCCATAGTAAGCTTTCAGAAAGAACTGGGGAGGCTGGTCAGCAGCCTTTGTATTTTGAGAATTAAGAATCAGAAAAGAGATTCCAAATTAGACCCTATCCTTTTGTATCCAAGCTTTTTTTTTTTTTTAAATGCTGCTTGTTGAAGTAATATTTACATACTTTATTGAGAGAAAATAGTTCTGTTATTGAAGAAGAAGGGCAAAACTACCTCAAGAGGGTAACAGATTAAAACAAAAGGAAAAGCTGTGCATCTCTCATTTTATTGCCCAGAGGACATTCCCATAAGCCCAACACCTAACCTCAGATACACTGACTTGCCTCTCCAGGTCACTAATACAGGGACCCCCAATCAACTAACCAGGTCTGTGGATACCTCAGAAACAACGGCCTTTCTTCCGCTAACTGCAGCATTTGGAAATATTTCATCTGTGAGAAATACGCATTAAGATCTTCTACCTGAAAGAAATTTTGCTTGAAGTGATTGCTCCATTACGGTAATACCTGCAACAGATCATTGGAAAACCTGTAACAATGAGTTTAAGAGCCAGCGCAGAAGTAAACCAGTGCAAGGGTTGTGAAACCAGCTACCTGAGACACAGAACCTATCTTGCATTTACACTGGGTAATATTCCTCAACATTTTCCAGATGTTCCTTTGACATTGTTCAAATTAATTACCAAGAATAAAATTGGTTTAGAGCAACAGAGGACAAAACTCTAAAGAGTGAAAAACAAGCTGAAGAAAAATCATTTCTATTTGTCATTTTTTTTCTTCCTCTCTCTCTCTCTCTCTCTCTTTAATTTAGAGTGACTGTGAACTCCACAGAAAAATCTATAAGTCACTGGGGAGATGATGCAGTTTTAGCTGACTGATGCTCTTTTTAATAAATGAATAAATGTGATCTTTTAAACTCACTGTCTGCCAGATCTTTCTGTGCATTTGCTGGGTTTCCAGGCATTATGTTATCGGATCAGTAGGATAGGAGGATAGAGATATGGATTTTCAAATTGGAAGGAAGACAGCCTGCTATCTGCTGCCTGTAAGACAATACGATTTTTAGGACTGCAGAATTCTACTGGAGAGATGAACAACCAGAGCTACACGTAAGTGGAAAGAATAGTCAGGCTGCCAATATCAGCGTGTCTCCAGTAAAGAAGAGCTGCGAGCTGCCTTCCTGCCTCTCACTGACCATCCCCACCACTCGCAAATCAGAAGACTCACAATCTGGATTCTCAAGGTTAACACTCCAGCACTTCTAACTACTTGTCTCTGTGTCTCAATGTCCTCCTTGAAAAACAGTAATAGAACTTGCTTCAAAATATTGTTTGAGGACTAAATTATTAATATATGTAAACTTGCTGAGAACTCCATCTGTTCTTGCTCTTGTTACCTGGAGCATCAGTCATCTCTAGGCACCAACCTCATTTCTGTATTCCAGATAAAAATGACCCCTTTACTGCTCATGTTATAAGAAGATTGAGAAGATAAAGTTTATGGGTTAATTGTCACCAAGTATCTGGAGAGAATATCTGTCTTAAAGCCAGTAAATCTATAGACAATCTCTGTCCTAGGTCTGCAGACTCCTTGAAGCATGGACTAGCTTGTTCCCCACAGACAATGGATGTGAAAGTGTCTGATGACTTACAGAAAGGAAAATTTCACTCATTATTATTACATTACTTTTCTACCACTTACCTACCATCCCTAGAAAAACACCTTACCATTCAGTAGATTCTCATCAAATAGATGTTAAATTCAATATAATTTTACTTACTCTTTCATTTCTCACAAGGAGTAGCTGAGATACATTAGATTCTCATCTTTCTCTCCTCATAAAAAAGACACCACTTAAATAAATAAGGTGAAATAAAACCTAATTCACGGAGGCAGTAGAAATCATTTAAGTGAACCTGGAAGTCTATTGTAAAAGATGACCTCTGAAGGAGACATTCCTTTAGGGATGGGAAGGGCATGTTTTTGTGTTTTGTTTCTTTATTTACCCTTGACTTGGAGCTTAAATGGTGGGAATTTCAATAAAAGGGATTATTCTCTAGTTTTCTGCTGAACCTAGAAAAGGAAAATAGCAAAGAAAACACAGTATAAATTGTCCCCTCTGGTTTTTACAGCTGGCAGCTCAATGTAATAACCTGGAATAAAGGGGAAATAATAGCAAATTTTAGAAGCAAAGACTGTTTGTCTTCAAGATTCTTCAAAGTATTGTCATGGAGCTGTGTTTAGAGAAAGGATAGGAAGCATTTAATAACTCTTTTTAGAAGAAGTACAATGAAGCCAGAGGCAAACATCCTACAGCTGACATCATCCGCCAGCATGTGATGCAGTATTTACAAGTCCGAGTTTTATCTACAGAGCAGCTGGCATAAGCTTCTACAGATTTCCTCAGTGGTAATACTGCTTTCCACACAGATGGTATGGGGGGAAGATTTTTCCTTGCAGTTTGCTGTTGGCCCAGAAAAGCAAGGCCTTTTTCAACACAGTGGTAAAAGACTGGACCTTAACACCGGGATAATCAGTTTCATATCCTAGTCCCACCAATAATGAGCTGGGTATCTGATCCATCTCACTGAGTTCCAGATTAGTTTTTAAAAAGGGAAAGGATAGAAAAAATAAAACCCTGTCCTATAAATGTAAAGACGCTTTTTTAACATGCTCTATCCAAAGGACATTAAACGTATGAAAAGAAAAACTTTGGTAATATTGATAGAATAATAATATCATTAGATTCTAAAAATCGATTCATACAATGAAACTTGTAAAAGAAGTTATGTACACTTGAAATCAGATTATGCAGCTTTTTGTATTCTTCAAAAACTGCAAGAATTCCATTAGAAAGTATTCGACTCCCAAATATTGAGGGCAACCCTGAGGCAACTTTCTAGACCTTTCTACGTATTTCACCATCTGCTACTATCTCTAAAGTAAAAGCTCCCAGCACACTTCTCACATTTCCTGCTGTTACAAGGCCCCTGACCTGTTTCCTGTTGATAAATTTTAAGAGCTGGTTCAATATCCTCAGGAAAAGAAATAGCTCATTGTTTACCCTGGGGAACTCGGATCTACCAGGAAAGGCCATGTTCCTCATTTAACATTTCCCCACAGTTTCTTCAGAATTACCTAAACACACAAGAGCCTAGAAGAAAAAAAGTTTTCTCGTGTTGGAAAACCCATTCACAGGGTGCTACCCTCTCTGATTCTCAACGGAAAATTGTTCTCAGAAAGTCATATTATGATTATTGCCTATTCTTAAAATTAAAAAAAAAAAGTTTGTGGAGTGAATGCTGTGCTATACTCCTTTCTGTTCTTCTGAAATATTTGCTCATGTCGTGATTAGTACTGTGGATTTTATTAGGTAGATGAGGAGGCTGAGGGCAAAGATGGAGAGGAATCAGCTCAAGAATAACAAACGTCAGATATATGCTGTTATTTTTCCTTCCTCAACATCTAAAGTGACACTTTCCCTTAGGCTGCAGATCTGGAGAGAAAACACTAATCATCACCCACTAACCAGGCAGCTAGACTTGTTAAAGCAATGACATTTAAAGAGACACCCGTCATCCAGCCCTGAACTAGTCTGCAGTCACGTAAGATGCCAGGGGTCAAAACTGAATGAGTGCCACCTCAATTTTACTTAGTTCACAAAATCATTTGACTTTCTCAGATTAACCATATTTTCCTTCTGCAGTAACAAGGCTTAAATAACACTTAATTACTTAACTAAAAGTCTAATCCATGTCTCTCGTTATGTGCTTATTATATCAACCATGTTCATTAAATATCTGCACCCATCATGGAAAATATTTAGTAATATCCACAGGCCCCCAGTGTAGGGGCCTCTCTATAATTTGTTCACGAATATAGATCTCTGAAGAAGGTTGTTTATGCTTGCTTTCACTTCCCTACTTTTAAAAACTAAATCACTCCTAGGCTTTTCTACATATTTTTAACATCCCTTACATTTTACATTGCAATGTAGATTATGAAACTAATTCCACATGTACCTCATTTCAGCCAACAATAACACCCTGCGGAAACTGTAAATATGTCTACTTTATACTTGATGAAATAAGTTTTGTGAAGTAAAGGGACTTGCCAGATAATAAATTACAATACGGGATCTAAAACTTCATTTTATGGCCACAAATGCAGTTCTTTTTGCAGGACACAATAAATCGATGCAAAATTTGTTCAATGCTGAAGAAATTTCCTAACTAATTAACAGAAAATTGAAGGGAAAATTCTTAAGGAAGAAATCTACAAGCAACGATTGATAAGTGACACAGTCTTACAGGAATAAATACAAACATCTCCCCTTTATCATGTATTTGCTAATTCAATGTCATTTCACCATGAGATAGATGTTTACTGAAAATAAAACTGAAGCATCCCAGTTTCCACTGTTGAAAACAAAGAATGATAATAAATTATCCTTTCTAGTGTTAAACCCCTAAAATTGATTTATCTCTAAGTCGATGAAGTCAGTGGTTGTGATGGTGTTATTTGCAATGATTTCTGTTATGTGCGTGCATATTTTCCTGAGCTAGGGGCACCTGCACAGAAGCCAGCTGTGTATGCAGATGTCACAGTGTCTCTTTCACTTGCCATGACCTGATTGGATAACTCACCCTATCACAATTCGGTCAACTCATCTTTAGCCACACATTGATGATATAAACGTGCCTCAAAAGATTTAAAATTTAAAATGTTAAAACCATCCTCTTGAAGACAGCATGCCTCTCCAAGACTTCTTATTTTTCTCAAATCATGAAATAATCAGTACTCTTGTAGAGTCCCCACAAACTCTCAGTAAGGCACACACAACCACAACACTGATTGCTCTCACATTTTGAAGAGCGTCTTTACGTTGAATTTTTCCCCAAATCACAAGTCCATTCTAAAACCACCAACACTTTCCATTATTTACATTTATTATTATCAAATCTTCAGTACCTGGAAGGTATAAACAGGGATGAAATGGAAGGAAAAGGAACAGAAACCACACTAGGCCAGGCGCACATAAAGAGCTTGACTTTTGTTCTGCAGAGCAGAATCTTCCACTTCTCTGAAGGGAGGCTGCAGTTGCAGCTGTAGTTGGAGAACCATTGGCCTCCGTGTCCGGCTCAGAGAGGCTCAAGGAGCCTCTGCAGTTTCACTGTGGCCGCAGCTCTTTCACACGCGCATCGCCTCAACTCCTTGCAGTCCTTGGAGAAAGCCTTTCCATTGAGGATGGTCACACAGTCCCTACTTCTTAGGCTGGTGAAATCTACTACAATCTCAAACCTCAAAAAAGAAAAAAAAAAGTCCATTTTATCATAGTTTACTTGTAAAATACAAAAGTCCACAGAGAGTGTCCTAAGCTTGATAAAATGATAGAATAGACACCCATAATGAGTTTACTGGAAAGATGGGGCCACCAGACTCTTTCCTCAGTTTCCATAAGCATTCTTAGAAGCATCAGGTCACCCAAAACAACAAAAACTATTTCTAACTAAAATTAAAATACACGTCATGATCCAATTTATCATTCGATTTTACTGCCATCTGAAAAATTATCTACCTTCTCTGTGACTCAGTTTATTTAACTGTAAAAAATAATCACATTGAATATGTACTATCTCCTGGAAAAAGAAATCCTATATTGGTATATAGAAAGGTGTCTGCTTAAACAAGGCTTTAAACTGTAATATATTTTGATATAGATATTACACTCACCGATCTCAAACAATATACCATACACATTCCTATCTAAATGCTCATATAAGTAAAACTAATTTTTGATAATATTACTGTTTATATTGTGAGTAAATCTATTCTCAGAGACTGTATTTTGAGAGATGTTCTCCCCATTTCACTGTACAGAAAGCCAAGAAATCTGAGGTCTTATACTTTCTCTGGGTATTGACAAGTTGTAGAGTTGTGCGATCTTAGGCAGGTCACCCATTACAACCTGGGCTTCAGTTTATTCACCCATAAGAGAGCCCTCTCTCTCCCTCTCTCTCCCTCCCTCTCTCTCCCTCTCTCTCAGAGAATCCCGGTCTGTCTCTCTCACTGGTTTATGAGCCATTCTGAGAGTAAGTACTATGTTTTATACACCTTTGGAAGTCCTCCTACAAACACAGTATCCATACAAAGCAGATGTTCTCGCTTGTTGAACCAAATGGTTGGACTCTTGTCACTCAAGCAAAAGCTCTCTATTAAATGCCTTTCCCATGAAATGTGCTGAAGGCTTACAGTTCATGGGAGTAAGGGGCTCCGTCCATCCACAGCCAGGCCTTGCCATTGCCGTTGCGGGATAGCCCTGTCCAATAAGAGTAGAAAAACTCAGAGTAGCTCTGAGGCATGGCAAACTCCTGTGAAAGGCACACAAGAAAACCTTTAGCTTTACAATTGTTATATACATACAGAGATGTGTAGGGCTGGCCCTCACTTTTAATATGAGAACAACACATGAGTCTTGCCCACATAGATGATAGTACATTTAAGAAAAAGAGTGTCCATGCTGAGGTCAGTTAATTTGTCCAAGTTAAAGAATTATTTTGTCTTAATAAGCATAGACTATATGCTGATGTTCCAAAACCAAGAATCACATCAACCAAGATTTATAAATGACCCATTATTTTCAAGTCACAGGATTAAACAAGATTGATATAAAAAATATGGGATGTAGAGATGTGGAGTGATTCTGGAAACTGGAAGAATCTGGAAGGAAAAGTGTAGGAATGGGAAGTAATCTTCATGAATACATGTGAAAAGGACTGACCAGGAAGGAGAAAAGAATAACGAATATACTTTAATGCAAAGAGGGGTAAAAGAAAAACTTATAAGGCTGATTTATGTCTCAGACTGAGACGGGAAAAAAGAGAAATGTTTCATATATATGCATATACATTTTTGTGTATTTACATATATGTAATTCCTTTTCTACTATCCATATTGAAAAATGTTTAAAGTTATTTATTTCCTTCTATACATCTCACTCTTTAACACAGAAATTATCTAAATCTTTTATCATTATCCATTGTTATACCTTCCTTTTCCACGATACTATGAGTTCCTTAAGGACATATACTTTGTTTTGTTCATTTTCATATCCTCAATCCCTCGGATAATTAATGGTACATATTGGTTCAATAAAAGATTATTGGAAATATAAATGAAACTATCATTAAGCGATAGTTACAGAATAGGCATATCAAAGAAACTGTAGTTGAAAATATTGTTTCCAACTGAATGGTGGCCCCTTCACATTAAAAGTTCTATAAATAAATCGTATGAAAGTGACTTAAATATATGCAAATTCGTGAAGTGCATGAGATAAAATTACTACGTAACTTTCATAATAATACTTCTAACCACTGCATGTAGTATACTTCAGTGGTATATCTGAATCCTCAGTTTGTGCTGGAGGTGGAGGAAACAGAGAATAAAAAAAATTAGGAGGTTTTATGCCAGGATACATTGGCTTAGTCAAATAAATCGCCTCTTTCTCTGCCTAAATTGAGCCATCAAGAGCCACCTGGAGGGGTGGAATAGGGAGGGTGGGAGGGAGACGCAAGAGGGAGGAGATATGGGGATATATGTATATGTACAGCTGATTCACTTTGTTATACAGCAGAAACTAACACACCACTGTAAAGCAATTATACTCCAATAAAGACGTTTAAAAAAAAAAGAAAGGATGAAAAAGATTATTTTAGAGGTTTGAGAGAGATCGCAGAGTTTCATTCATCACAGATTTCAGGAAGTGGATAGGAATTAAGATGTAACTAGAAAGATGTTAAGAGTTTGCACAGTTAGCAGGGTATTAATTTCAATTAAATAACTCTTTGTTGATAAACTACTCTGTGCCAAGACCTCTGCTAAAACAATGATAAATAAATAATGGTCGTACCACTTGAGGAATTAAATCCAAAGTCTATAGATACAGCCACTATGGAGAACAGTTTGGAGGTTCCTTAAAAAACTAAAAATAGAACTACCATACGACCCAGCAATGCCACTACTGGGCATATACCCTGAGAAAACCATAATTCAAAAAGAGTAATGTACCACAATGTTCATTGCAGCACTATTTACAATAGCCAGGACATGGAACCTACCTAAATGTCCATCAACAGATGAATGGGTAAAGAAGATGTGGCACATATATACCATGGAACATTACTCAGCCATAAAAAGAAATGAAATTGAACTATTTGTAGTGAGGTGGATGGACCTAGAGTCTGTCATACAGAGTGAAGTAAGTCAGAAAGAGAAAAACAAATACCGTATGCTAACATATATATGGAATCTTAAAAAAAAAAAAATGGTTCTGAAGAACCTAGGGGCAGGACAGGAATAAAGATGCAGATGTAGAGAATGGACTTGAGGACACGGGGAGGGGGAAAAGTAAACTAGGACGAAGTGAGAGAGTGGCATGGACATATATACACTACCAAATGTAAAATAGATAGCTAGTGGGAAGCAGCCGCATAGAACAGGGAGATCAGCTCGGTGCTTTGTGACCACCTAGAGGAGTGGGAAAGGGAGGGCGGGAGGGAGACCCAAGAGGGAGGAGTTATGGGGATATATGTATATGTATAGCTGATTCACTTTGTTATAAAGCAGAAACTAACACACCATTGTAAAGCAATTATACTCCAATAAAGATGTTTAAAAAGAAAAAATCCAAAGGCAATAAAAAATGTAAGAGAAAAGGGAACAATCACGTCATTTTAATAGTGAACTTTAATTGCATGTACTTACTCAATATATGCCAATTTCATTTTCATATTTGCCTTGACCAGTCTATGTTAGGGTGTAAACTTCTGGAAGGCTAGATATTTATTTGCAGATTATGGCAATGATTTAATTAAATGTTTTTCAATCAAAAGTTTTGTCACTTTCACATGGAAAGACAGGAAGTGCTATTTTCATGTCTCTGACGTGGCATCAATATTGTTGCCTTCCTCCCCAAACCAAAAGAGGTTAAGAAATTAAGACCCTCTTCATTTGATTCCTGACTGATGGGGAACTTGAAGGTCTTTCTCTCATGTTTCTAAGGGGTGGATACTTGTGGAGATCATTCCACAAATGATGACCTCATGGGATCATTCAAACCAATAGGAATAAGACTTAGGCCTTGATTGCAATAAACAGGAGAGTCTGTGGGCTTTGACTCCTTAGAATCTTTGAAAGATTTCTTTCTGAGAGTACTTCAAACACTGACCAAGCCTCAGGAACTTACCAGTACTTCCTGTGTATTTATCTTCAGCATGGTCGAGTTCTCAGCAATGCAGAAATATTCACAACCCTGCCAACTCTTGCTTTCTTTATAGAATTGGTAGCATTTGTCCCCATGCCACTTCCATTTTTCTGGGCAAGGGCTGCATCTGTGTTCTTGAAAAGAAAGCAAATTTAATGTTATTTTCTACCCAGGTCTGTTGTTTTTGTTCTCTTGAAATTACATAATATTTGATGATGCAAGAAAGAACTGATTCCCTCGCTGTTAGATATTTAATCGCCCAATGATAATTACAAATATCTGCTGAACACCCACTATCTGCCAGGAATTATAATTGGGTATACAATGGGAATTAAAATAGACACTACCTGCTTTTATGGACAATGGAATCTAGTAATGAATGATTGGAACGTCAGTGTTCCTTGCCCCATGTAATTCAGCATACAGAGAGGATATTCAATTTCATAAAGAACTTTTCATCTGTTCAAAAACTCAATATGCATTGGATTTGGGAAACCATTGAAGTTTCTGTAATTTTCTTCCACAAAATCCACTTATATAGTAGTAAAAGGATTTTTTAATGAAATATATATCAATAAGATCTGGATTATTTTTTCATTCAAAGCATAAGTGAATAAAATTTTAGAAAAAAATCACATAAATACAATACTAAGCCAAGCATGAGTTAAAATGGTAAATCTCCATGTGTCAGAAATTGAAATTGTCATCAAAGTCAGAGAAATAAGTGCACAAGTCAAGGGTAAGAGGACTGAGTGCGTCGTGATTGTAAATATAGGAACTAGGCCCTGAGAACCATGGTCTTATCACCTATGTGGATACATGGCCTTGGGCCTTTGAGAGTTGGGCACCTGTATCCACATCCCTTGTTGGTGTATGGTGAGATGGGAACTCAATGATTCCACAAAAATGTCTTTATTTTTAAAAGCAATCCAGTGTCAAAATGTTAACATGTGAAAATCTGAGTGGTCAATACACAAATGGATGTTACATTATTGTTCGTATTTTTCTGACGTTTAAAATATTTCATAAGGTAAAATGAGGTTTTAAATAAATCAATAATTTGGGAGATTTGCTTTGAAAGTCGGGTTATATCTCTGGCCCAGACCTTTTTCCTTATATATCAAACTGCCTACTCCTATCACCACACACATCTAAGGGATATTTCAAAGTCAACATGCTCAAAACAGCATCCCTGGTTCCTAACCTCCCCCCTCATGACCACAGAATTCTTCCCCATTTCACTTGATCACATCTTTATGCTTCTAGTTGCTTTGCCCCAGAACTCTGGAGTTATCTTTGACTCCTTTATCTCCCTCACACCCCACTTTATTCCATCATGCATTCATCTCCACCAATAATATCCTAGCTTGAGGAACCATTCCCTCTTTCCTGGATTATTGCAATAGTCATCTCTTATGTGATTTCTCTGTTTCTATCCTTCCTACCCTCTCCCAGTCTATTTTCAACATATTTGTAGAATGAGCCTTTAAAAACTCATGTCAGACATGTATTTCTCCTGCTCGGGGTCCTGAAATGAATCTTTCTTTTGCTCAAAATAGAAGCCAAACCCCTTACAATGTCCCTTAATGCCATGAATAATCTGGTAGGTGTGTTAATTATCTTGATCTTGATAATCACTGCATAATGTATGTGTATATCAACTCATCATGTAGTATACTTTAAATATATATAATTATATTTGTCAATTATTCCTCAATAAAGTTAAAGACGAATAAAGAAAATAAATAAAATTATGACCACTGAGATCATTAGTCGTGTAGCAAAGAATCACTTAGAGAAGTGGAAGTGTGCGTGTTGATGTTATTTACTGGGCAGCAATGAAATCAGGCTGTCTGGTTAGTGTGGAAACCAGTCTGTGTGTGGAAGACTAGGAGATTTCATCTTACTGTAGAGTCCCCGAAAGATAAATCAGAGACTTGGAAATGTGTCTGGCTTCCTGTGCACGCATAATAAGGAGAACAGAAAAGAAGACAGACTTGAATAGAGCTGGGTGTTATGAAACCCAGAAGGATAGAAGAAAAAGAAGACAAAGAATTAAGGTGATGCTTCTAGGCTTGTCCAGTAGTATTTACCAAAGCACAGTTCATCCAACATTGGCATTGTCATCATAGGTGGTCCTTAATAAAATGCAGATTTTTGGTACCCAGACAAGTCATACTACATTCAAATAACTAGAGCTTGATTCCATTTATCTGTCTTTTTAACTCGATTCCTATGTGATTCTTAAAATCCAGGAACTATAGTTATGAGTTCTAACTCTAATATGAGTTATTAACTTCTTAATGAGGAAGGATTTGTGAAAACATTATGAAATGTATCCTACTCTTAGGTATTTATGTGCCAAGGTCAATTGAGAAAAAAACCTGTATTTTATTTACTTGTAGTGTTATTTTGGTTAATTGAAGTTAATTGTATTTATTATTCTAAATGTCTGAATTTGCTGAATCCCTTCACGTTCTGTAACACAGACACAGCTGAACTACATGATCCCAATAACTGGGGATGATCTGGATGTCCAAACTCTTTATTACGTTTGCCAGACAACTAGTTGAATAATACATGGTTCCCAGGTACACTGATGGGAGAATCAGCCCTATACGGACAGATATCCTGAGGGCAGAGGGGCGCTCAATGAACAGGACTCACCTCCAGTTTTGTTATAGAGCTCACGACAGAGTTTTTCAGCCACGTGATGCAAAGTTTCTGCAAGCTTCCTTTTCTGAGTTTGGAGAGATTGCAGCTGTCGGGAGAGATTCCCCAGCCTTTCTTCCTTTTGAGAAATGTTTTCTTGCTGAGTGTTGGAGAGCTGGTAGAACTGAAAAACTAACCCAAGTTACCAAGTCAGACTGGACACCTTATAGGCTTCACTTCTATTTCTATTTCTATTTTCTACATCTGGGGAAGACAACAACAGTATGTTATTTAAGATCCCAGGCTCTGGGCGCATTGCCTACACTCAGGTTTGGACTATAGTACATAATAAATTGTATTGCCTTGGGCAAATTAATTTCTGTTTCCGTATCTGAAAATATGGAGTCATAATGACAATTCCTGACTTCAGGGATAAATTCCTTAACCATATTTACTGCTAAATAAACCTTTCTGTGTACGCTGTCAAACCATTACTCAACCTAAAATCATAAATCCATTTATCTAGTGATCGTTATATTGAGTATTGAAAATGTACCATATATTGTTATCCCATTCAGTCACTGCAAGAGTCATGTTATTGTTTCTATATTTTTATAGCTTTGCAACTGGGCTCAGTGAGAATAGGTAACCTTCTCAACATCACTTGGCTAGAAAATTTCAACACTTAGCTTTAAACTCCAGGTTTCTAAATCTAAGTAAAAAAAATTCTTCATAAATCATGAGAGTTGCTTTATACCGTTAAAAAGAATGGTGTATGCAAACCAACAGTTATATCAAAATGAAGTAAAAATTTGGGAGCCAGGGTAGAAACACTAAGATACATTTTTTTTTTAATTTTAAAATGTAAGATTACAAACAAGTTCTAAAATTTCCTATAAAAATCCAATTTTGACATTTGAACCTGCTTTTCTATGTGATCTTTTACCTTGAACCACCTTCTTCAACTGTTCAGGACATATTGCCGTAGGGTCCCATCTGATGAAACCCATTTATTTACTCACTCCCTTTTTAAGTTTTTTACTCTGCCCTTACTAGTTTGAAATTTAAAGACTTTATACGTGAATTCTTCCTTATTTGATTTTCATGAATCTTTGCAAAATGATTCTATAACTTCCTGGACTTTTTGAAAAACATTACAGCGATTAAGACCTGGTCTATTCTCCGTATATTGAGGGGGGTGGGATATAAATGAAATCTTTTCCTCTGATTAGCCCACTGAGCCATGAATGCTAAAAGCAAAAACCACCGCCGCTGTCATCTTTTGTGGAATGGAAGAGGGCTGAAGTATGCATTCATTAAAAATTGCTGATGTTAAATATTGATATATAAACAAACAACAAAAACCTTATCTCAGAATGTAAAAGTCTAGCTGGTAAGTGACTGTTGCATTTTAATGTTTCTTCCACTATGCTCATCATTTACAGAGTTGCATTAGAATAAGGTACATCATTTACAGAGTTGCATTAGAATAAGGACTTATACACAGGCTCCAGAATCAAAGTAAAAAAAAAAGAAAAAAAAAAAGAATATCATAACAAGTATTTCTCATCCCAGACAAACCTTGGAACCAGGATCTTCCCCCAAGTCAGAGTGCAGACTTACACACAAGCCCCAGAGCTGCCAGGCTAATGAGCAGCACCAAACACAGAGTCAGCAGGATCAGGGCCACTGGACGCCAAGCTGAAGAGGGACGCCGGTGCTCTGCAGGGGACAAAAGAAAAGACACTTTTTCTTCCTCCTGGATCTATGTCAGCAGCAAGCTAGTGAGAGGAGTTGGTTCCGGGAAGAAGCACAAATTTTCAGGGCAACAGTATTCAGGGGCTAGATAACATTGCCTCTGTCCTGGGAAACGCTGTCACAAGGCTCCACGCCGAGCCTCACTTATCACGGCTGGATTCTTTCACAAGCCCCACCCACTCCTACCCTCCCCATCCACCCCGTCCTACTTTGCACTGAATCAAGTTCTATGCATTACCATCATCTCCATACGGCTATTTGTATAACGTTCTTTCTGTCAAAATGAGAGTTGTAAAAGACTCTTATGAAAATGCCTTCACAAAGAACAATTTTTCACATCATCAGAGAAGAGGCGGAATTAATTTGTTGTTACTTTTTGCAAAACGCCCCCCTCCCATATGGTTCTTCTGAAAAAGCAAATTGCCTATCAGTAATGAGAAATGATTGTTTTACTGTTTCTTTTTGGGCTTTTTTTGTCAGAAGTCTCTCTCTTGTAAGGATTTTGTTTGCTCCTTCATTTGATTTTATAGCTCCAAAAATAGATTCTAAAAGCAACATGATCATCAGTTTCTCAAGGATGGATCTAAGTGATCTCAACTTTGTACCTGTTAAGGAAAAAAAGAAAAAAAAGCTGTAGCCAGCATCCTTCCTTTGCCCACACCCGACGGGTTTGCCTTGTGGTGATTGCAGAGGCTCTGCTGGGTCAAGAGTAAGCCCATCACCTAGTGAGGTCAACTATCAATCTGAACAGCCAGCAATATCTGATCAGGAAGACCCTCATTCAGCTGCAGGTATCCTCTAGCATTGTGATTAAAATAAAAAAAAGGGACAGTAAAACTCTCAAACAAACCCTGGTCTCTTCGTGACCTGTGAGTTTTGCTTCATTGGGAATTCAAGTCAGGTTCGAAAACAGAAACATTAAAGACACAGAAATTCGTTTCCTCTTTAGCAAAGTCCTCTGTGTGATAAATTTCAGGTACAGAAATTTGTGTTAAACATTATTGCCAAATGGGGAATGATAACTAGCAAAGATAGTATAGAAATAGAAAATATGATCAGGATCCTCTGAGACTTACAATCTAACAGGGAAAACAAGTAAAAATCAGGATACAGACATTGATATATTTTAAAATGTGAATCTTATTTTCACTTTATAATCATATCCTTCATAAAAACTTTCAATAGTGTGCATTATTTTTAGATTAAAATCTACAGCACTTTTCCTAAGACCCAGATGGCTCTTTTTTAAAAGTGGACATTTTATTATGGTACGTTGTGACTTAAAAACTGCCTATAGTTTTACTGTACTTAGAATAAAATTCTACAAGAATCTTTTTCATCTGGACCCTGCTTAGGTTTGTCACCCATTTCTGAACTATTCTTCTCTCACTCAAATGCTCTAGTCACAGTGGGCTTCTGTTTATCCTTGATCCAAACAAGTGTGTCCATGTCTTGGTAACTTTGCATTAGCTCTTCCTATTCCCTTGCATTAATCAGTCCTCAGATGGGTTATTGGTAACCTACTTCCTGTTACCCAGCTTTCCACTTAAATGGCACATGGTTGGAAGGTGTCCTTGGAAGTCCATTTCTAGCACATCACCGCATTATGTATGTTTTTTAAAAATAAGACTATTAAGTGATATTTCCATGGTTTTTCTTTGTTTTTGTCTATCGCCTCCCCTTGAATGTACCTTCCATTGAAACAATGATCTTGTCTATCTTGTTCACAGTGTATTTCCAGTACTGAAAATAGTGCCTGGCATATAAGGGCTGAATACATATTTGAACGCGTGAATGAATGAAGAATGAAATTATGAAAAATTAATATTACCTAACTGTAATTTTTACAGAGGCACAGAGCCTTGTGGTGACTGCAGAGGCCCTGCTGGGTCAAGAGTAAGCCCATCACCTAGTGAGGTCATCTAAAATAACCTAGTGAGGTTATCTAAAATTAAACTTTACAGGTTGATTTTTTAAAAAAATCTATTGACTTTTCAGCAATATTTCTGTCAGCACAGGGCCGACTCAGCTAAATTCATCTCCTGGCCAAACTGCTTTCTACACACTGACTTATGTGGGATTCTGAATCATAAACAGATATAATAGAGATTTGCTTTCTCCCCTATTTCCTTCAATTAGCTGGCTTATCTGATTTGGCCTAAATTTTTCTGGAAATTGCTAGCTTCTCACGGCATTGTCCTTAAGAATATCTCAAATCAACAGAACATAAAAGAGTAAGATCACAGAGCAGAATATAGCTTAAGCTAAACATCCTCTCCAAAACCCTACGTCTCTTTAAAGTTCTATATAGCCCAAGAAAATTAACCAGGTGGATGTTTCTAGACTCCAGAGGCAAGTACATATGTAGACCCACCACCATGGTAGCTTTATTTTCTCCATCATCTGTTATTACCATCAAATATACTCTATATCTTACTTATTTGAGGGAAGGGGGGTTATGTCTGTCTTACTCCAGGAGAAAAAAGCTCCTTCTTGGAAAAGACTATTGTCTGTTTAGTCACTAGAACATCAGTTCTGGCACCTAGAACATCAGTTGAAATAAGTTCAATTAAAATTGAATGAATGAATGTGTTTAGTATGTATAAATATCTCTGTTATATACTTGGCTCCTCCTGCTGAAACCCATTCATATTAATACACATCTCAAAGGCATAAAATTTTAAAAGATCCTGTCCCTTTTTTATGATTAATAATTCCCCAGCCAACATTAGAAAGGAGAAGAAGAACTATGTAAATCAACCAAATCATTTATACCTCCAGAAACCCACTTTTCCTTGTATAATATTTGGGGCAAGGGAGATGTTGATTTTCTGCTCAAAGGATCAACAAGAGTGGACTTAAATCCTTACTGTGAAATGAGGGGATGGAATTTAGGGATTAGAACATTATTTAATAATAATTATATCCATGCAAAGAATAAATACATGATCCTTCCTAAGGCTGCCTCTAGGACATAATAAGAAAGAAGTGTAGTGTATCTCTGCTAAAGGAAACAAAGTTTTAAAAGTTCCCTCCTAAGGAATTATCTTTCCCTGATCATTTGGAAATGTCTTTACCCGGACTCTCCTCTCTCTACCTCTTCCTTGCTCCCTGTCTCCTTCCCTCCCTGCTTCAATATTCACAATCCCTCCTGTTTTAACTAAGGACCCAGAGAAACACAACCCTAGGGAGTTTCTACAGCAGGTGTGACCATTTCCTAGTAAACCAGGCTTCCATGATGGAAAGGCTATAGTGTTGAAAGTTTTACTTTTTCCTTTTCTTTGAAGCTGTATTTCCCTCTAGGTATTTTCTTTTCTAACTGTGGGTTTACCATTCCTGAGTTTTATTCCAAGTGCCCTGATCATAATGAGGTGTCTCTCTAGGGACCACTCCCACCCTAAAATAAGAAAAAATAAGCTGCCTGGGAGGTGCTTCAGTTTGGCTTGGCTTTCTTGCGGTTTTAGTTTTTGGAAGAGAACCCCTATGCTGTCTCGAGGCATGTTTAGAAAAAGGTGTGGACAGGCCAAGGAATGATACAAAGATCCCTAGGAATAATATGATATATATAGAAAAAAACACCCCTTTCCTGTATCCTCTTACTATAACTATACTATAAAAGGCTACAGTGCTAAGGTCAAGTTTTGAATATAAATCCCTTTGTAGTTATGCAAAACTTTGTGGATGAAGAAAGTTGTCATACTTGACCAGCTGCCCTTCATCAGGCATCAGAGGGAACACTTTGTACACCTCCACTCCCAGGCCTTCTAAGAAATGAAACAAACATTATCAAATGTAGGCTATTAATATGCCTCTGAAATAGAAAGGATCGTAAAAGCTTGAAAAGACACAAAGAATTTAAATAATTTGCACAAAGCCACATTGCAAACTAATGGCAGAGCCAGGATTAAATTGTCACGCTTAGCACCTCAGTTTGTACCTTTCCCTGTGAACCATAGCACATCAGTTTCTACCCTTCCTGTGAACCAGCCTCACAGGGACATGGGGCTAAACAGGTGACAAGGTATATAATATTTCAGAAGTGACTTGCCTCATCCTTTAGATTACTGACAACATTTTTCAATCATGAGACATTGCTGATTATATATCTGACTTTTGGATATATTTTTAAATTTTAAATATTGTCTTTTTAGCAACTTTGTTTCCTTAATCCTCGCATGTGGTACACAGTAAACCTCACGGGAAAAGGTTGGAGGTTCTGTGGTTTGAGCATATTTTTCAGCGTTCGTGAAAATGCATGTTTCCTTTCTCTTACGAATCGATTTCAGATATTTGCTATTTTCATTCTTAAAGTAAATGAGTGTTACTTCTATAATTTCAACAGACTATACTTCTAAAAACATATAAGCTATTTCTAGAATATCGAGTTTCTAATTCACAGCGATTAGAAAGTCAATTGTATTTTTCCTTCTCCTTTTGAGCAAAATTTACATGAGTCCATTGTACATCCAGTCAAGGGGTTTTGTTTCTGAAACATAATTCAAAAATAACATTACTATTAATGATAATTGCTAACATTCCTTGAGTTGTTGAGATAAATGCTGTATATGAATTATCTCATCGATCTTTACAAATACCTTATGAGGTAGATGCTATTATAATCCCAATGTTATAAGTAGGCAACTGAGACCTAGAGAGCTTAGTTGCCTTACCCAAGGACACACAGCAACTGATAATAGTACTTACTGAGTGTGTTATATATGTTGTAGTATTTCATTTGAATCTCCCAATAATTATTCAAGAGGGCACTATTTTTTTTTTTTTTTGAAACTTTGGAAGCCATTTTAATAAATGAAAAGTCCAGCAAAGGTACATTTACCGAGAATAAAGCTGCCCAGGATAATGAAAGTGCCAGGTAGTTTGAGGTGTTTTTTGTTGTTGATAATTGATGTTCTTTTTGCTCCGCTTTTGTCTGGAATTGCAGCGGACACTGTGGTGCCTGCTCCCCCCTTGCAGAGCCAAGGTTTAGAGCAGCTGTTGTACCAGGAAGCCCTTGAACTAGTTTAACTCGGTGGGTTGAGACTCATGGGCGTTCCCCAGGTGACAATTCTTCCATAATGCCCTCAAGGGCTATCCATGCTGTCACAAATGGCAAGCTTCCATTCTGTTTTATTCCATTGTATGTATTGGTGATGATTTTCTAGATGCAACACCAATGGCACGATCCATGAAAGAAATAGTTGATAAGCTGAACTTCATTAAAATTTACAATGTCTGCTCTGTGAAAGACACTGTGGAACAGCAATTTCCTTGGCTCTTGTCCTCTCCAGGGAAAGAATTCAGATGAGAGGCATAGAGCAGTTTTAAGTAGTAAACTGCTACTTTAATTAAGTTTAATTAAGTTTAAATTAAGCAAAGGGAAAGTACACTCCCAAGAAAGGATGAGAGTGGGCTGTCTGGAAAGCAGAAGCAGCCAAGAAGGCACTATTTTTAACCTTTATTTGGATAAGAAAACTGCAGTGCCCAGGAGCTGCTTAATTTGCTTTGGGTTGCACAGCTAGTAAATGATGGAGCCAGACGTTCTATCCAAGCACTCTCATTCCAGAGCTGATTGTTTTATTTTTTTTAATTAATTAATTAATTAATTATATTTTTGTCTGCGTTGGGTCTTCATTGCTCTGTGCGGGCTTCCTCTAGTTGCAGCGAGCGGGGCTACTCATTGCGGTGGCTTCTCTTTCTTGCAGAGCACGAGCTCTAGGCGTGCGGGCTTCACTAGTTGTGGTTCGTGGGCTCTAGAGCGCAGGCTCAGTAGTTGTGGCGCACGGGCTTAGCTGCTCCGTGGCATGTGGGATCTTCCCGGACCAGGGCTCGAACCCGTGTCCCTTGCTTTGGCAGGCGGATTCTTAACCACTGCGCCACCAGGGAAGTCCCCAGAGCCATTGTTTAAAATCATTTTCCAACCCTCCCAACAAATCCCACATTAATATTTGTCTGTATATGGCAGTTCCATATGGAATTACAGAAACACTAGCATTTTACAACTTGCAACTTTTCACTTCTATATTGTGAATATGTTTGTAATAGTCATTTTAAATCATACATTCTCCACTCTACCACCAAGGTGAGCTTACTAAATTTACTCTCTCCCTTAAGGAGAAAATATCCCTCAGCATGCTATAAAAGGCCCTCCACGGTAGACTCTCATCCTACTTTTTAGCCACAGCTGCCCCAAACCCCCTCATCCACCCCTTCTTTGAGGACTACCCATTCCTCAGACAAACAGCCTACCTTGCCATCCTGTTTGATTCTGCTGATGTCTCCCAAAATGATCTTATCCTGATCTAAATTCCAATCCAAAGTCAATACCTCATCTCTTCCCTCTGTACCCTTGTCTTCCTTCTTTTACCCAGGAATACACTGCACCAAGTTAGTTCTTATCTCTGTGCTTTTAGCTTTGCACGTGTGTTCCTCACTCTGGAAAGGTCACCCAGTGCCTAAGTTGCTCTTCCTGGAAAACCTAGACTCAGACTTACCGACTAGGTCAAATGTCACCTCGACCAAAAATACCCACATGACTAAACATGGTCAGTAACTTATTCATTCTTCTTTGCTTCTGTGGCCTCCTACATATGTTCAATAGCAGTGCATGACATGTTCTTCTAATTAGTGATTCAGATTATTCCTTCCACTTCTCCAAGCACCTAAAAATAGAGTCTCCCCAGTGCTACCATAATGCTAAATATTTAGTAGGCATGAATTAAAGATTTGTTGAATCAATTAGATGAGATTTATGCCATGACTTTTCCTTTTTTAATTTTTATTGGAGTCCAGTTGATTTACAATGTTGTGTTAGTTTCAGGTGTACAGCAAAGTGAGTCAGTTATATATATACATATATCCACTCTTTTTTTAGATTCTTTTCCCATATAGGCCATTGCAGAGTATTGAGTAGAGTTCCCTGTGCTATATAATAATCTATTTTCCTTCTTATTCCTAAAACAGTAAGCTGTTTTTTGCCTTCCTCATACTTGTACTCTCTGCCGTATTGACTGTTTATTATTTTTTAAATTCACTGTTCATTACCATTGACTTGTCCATTTCTCTTGAAGTTATTGTCTCTTGGCTTCCTCTCTCCCGTTCCACATCATCATTCCTTACCACTCATCCTTAGCAGCTCCTACTGGAGTCTCTTTCTTAGCCTGCCCCTCAGTTGTACTCCCTAAGATCCTCTCTTTGGCACTCTTCTCCAGTGTTTTGTCTTGTTTTGTTTTCATTTGCATTTTACATTCCCCAGTGATCTCACTCAGAAAGTTTAATTCCTACCTAAATGCCAACAATTCTCACATGTATACGCAGTTCAGAATCCTTACCTCTGACCCACACGCTGTATATACAAGTGCCTTAGAGCAACTCCAATTGCATGTGCCTTCTCTTACAAGCATCTCAAACTTAGACTGAATCCATCATCTTTCCTATTCCTCCTGCAGTTTCTAGCTCACGTCATGGTAGCGCCATCTACACGTCGTCAGGTGGAACCTACTCCACCTATGCTCTCCCTCTCCTTGCCTTCCCCCTTGTAACCAGTCACCGATTCTCTAAACTCTCCCTCCTCAATATCTCTTATATCTGATTCCTCCTCCTCACTTCCACACCACTTCAGTTCAGGTTCTTCTCCTCTCATCCTTAGACTAGTGCAAAATCTGGGTATTAGCTCATCCAGTTTCATACTCCTCAGGCAGCCTAGATGGTCTTCTAAAAACACAAAATTGATCATGTTATTCCCTGTTTAAATCCTACTCATTTCACCTACTGAATAGAATCAAAATACCTCCGTATGACATGATGTCTTCCGTAACTTTCCAGACTTACCTCTTGTCAACCTTCCCCCTCCAACTCTGCCCCTCAGTCATAACATATTTGTTAATGTCCTCTGAAAAACAGTTACATAAGATTGCCATGGCTCTCCTCTTATGTGTCTGCCTGCTTGTAGTGACTGCAGCCACTTAAACCTCCCATTTCTGCTCCCATATCATGGGGAACATCTTAAAGTCAAGTCCATTCAATGGTCACTCCCTCTCTCAAACTTTTCCTGATCTCTACCCCTACCAGACAGAAGTGACCAAGCTCTCCCTTATACCAAGCTCATGCCCCATCACGGCACTGTATCACACTTGCTGCTCAGTTGACGGTTGTATTAGACTTTAAGTTTCCTCATATGCAGGGATCATGTCATGTTTGACGTTGTATCCTCAGTACTTTGCAACATGCCTGGCATAACATGACCCCAAGCATAAATCTAGGGAAAGGAGGTCTGAGGGTGTTGTCTTTCGTTTTTACTTTCTATCCTCTGAATGATTTGGCATTTTTTAACACAGACATAAATTTTATATCGAAAAATTGAAAACTAGAAAATAAGTGAATGTGTATCATTTATTTTTATTAATTCTAAAGAAAATATTAAAATTTTCTAGTCATAGCTGTGCCCCGATATTAAGTTGAATCTGAATCTTCTGCATTGCCAAAAAATTCCCAGAGTAGTTGTTGCTATTATTTTTAACAGCAAAATGATGTCAGATCTGTTTTTCTAACAGATAATTAGACTTCTAGAGTGACATTCCTCTAAACACTTGCATTATCACCAGATGGAAACAAAATGTCAGACACATTGGGTAAGATAACTATTTTCAGGTGTTTGCCTCCAAGATCCTTCTTTGTAACCCCTATTCCTGCTGTTTCCATTTCCATTCTTACAGAAAGGCTGCCAGATGTTTCAGCTGGTGCTTTATCCTGCTCCACCCCCCTCTCCACCCTCAACCTCCGCGGAACTTATCTGTACACCCTGTTCTTGACTATGCTGATCACTAAGCCTTGTGAGAATTCCCAGCTCTAGTCAAAGGTGAAAATGAAGTTGTACACAAACCACTTGAAACCACAGCTGGCTCTTCACAGGATTTGTTGGAGGAAAACATACCGTGTCCTGTTACACATATCCGGTGGCTACAGACACTGACATCCCAAAGTTATCACTTTGCTTCCCATCAAGGAGGCTGGAAATCCCCAGGACCGCCTCACAACTTACTAGATAGTTTAGTAAAACTAAATAAGTAAATAAAAATGTAAAAAGCAGCTACATTAGTGGGTCTCAGGTCGAGGGTCATTCAACGAATAGAAAGTGAATGGAAAAGTTTAGTAAGAAAAGGGAAGAACACCTAAAAGTTTTTTGATAAAGGAGAAAAGGAAGAGAACGGTGAAAAAGTGAGCGCCCAGATTTTAAAAGGTGAAGAATATCTGGATATGGTCAAAAAGTTAGGACCTATGAAAATACAGGCACTACATGAATCTCTCTCTGATGCAGATACACACAAAACTTTTAAACAGATCACTTTAAGAATTCTCAAGGAATGAAATATTGAAAAGGAACTCACATTTTTGATGTGTCTACAACGTACCAAGGACTTTTATTACTTAGTTATCAACCTTAGTACTTAGAGCCACCTGATAAGAGAGGTTTTGTTACTTCTATTTAACATTAGTTCAAGTTAAGATGAATTAATATGTATAAGTGCTTAGAACAATATCAGACACATAATAGGCACTGTATACATGGTTACCATCATTAACATTTTATAAAAGAAGAAGCTGAGGCCACAGGATACTTAAGTTACTTGTCCAATATCACACAGTAAGTGACACCCCTGGTATTAGAACCTAGTCCTGTCTCTACTACAGTTTGATGTCTTTTTACTTGAACTTACCTCACATTTCTGCCTTAGATTGGCTGAGTTTCCTAGGAAATAAAATCCTTCTTTATGTGTGTGAATTGTCTCTTCAATGGACATAGTAATAATATATATCATTACATAGTAATGATATATATTATTACTATGTCAAAGGGTGAATTATTTGAAATAGAAGCAAAAGATGTAACTAAAACTAAATACTTTCATAATTTAATCCAATCATCTCAATAATATTCTAGGAGTCAACAGAACAAAAGGGAATGGGATGGGATGTAATTGCATCTGGGGCCACTATTTACATCAACAAGTCAGGATTTCAAAGGTGAAGGGACCTTGGAAGGCATTTGATTTAATGCCCTGTCACTTCATAGATGATAAAGCAAATACTTAACGTTGGCATGACTCTCACAAGACCTCACAACTTCAAGATGCAGAACTATTATAACAAAATATCAGGGTTGGTGTGTCTGCTTGGAAAACCCCCTCTAAAGCCATGAGTTCAAAACTTGCAAAAAGGTAGCCTTTATAAATCTCAATTTCCAGATCAGATCACAGCTGGTAAGTAAAACAGCACTGGATCTGGCCTTCACGGGAACGCAGGAAGGGGAAGGGACATTGCACTCACTGTAGATACAGTCTCACGTCTCTGTGCTGAAACTGCTTGGTAAAAGCAACACACCCTCAACTGCAAACCGCTCTGCCAGAGACAGAATCTTAGAGAAACATCTATGCATATACGTTTAATTTTTCACACGTTCATATATGTGGCAGGCGAGTTGTAGAAAGTGCACCGTTACACATTATTGTAAATCATGAAAACATTTTCTCTCTTTCCTCCACTTTGTGCATTCCTAGGAGAGGTGGCTCATCTTGTGCATTTCTCAAGGGTCTGGCCAATTTGGACTACGGGAGACAGGGTACCTGTGTGGCCAGGCTCTGGCCGCTGGGTTGCAGTAGAGGCTCGAGAATGCAGGCTCATCGTGGTGTCCCCATCAGCGTCCAGCATGTCCCTCGTGCTGCTGTACTTGGCCTGCATCCGGATTCCTGCAGTGGTGGCCATGAGCTATGATGGTTGGATTTCCCCAAGTGAGACAGCTCAGAAACCGAGGCACTGAATGGCATTCCTAAGGTTCTTCTCTCTGAGCAAGTAGCAGAGGAAGCCTCCAACTCCAGTTCCTGTCTGGAGAGGCCCAGCCCCTCTCCTGTGAACTTGGACTCTGATTGCCAAATTGGTCAGGGGGAGGGGAAGTAGCATGTGTTTTCTATTTGGGCGGTCTCTGAACAATTACCGAAGGGGTTGCCCTTGTCAGCTCTCTTTTGCTTACTTGTTACTACTTCCTGTGTAACTGCAGTGTAAAAGGTGGCAAGAGTTTACAATTGCCGAAGATTCCTTCAGACTCTGCAGAGCAATAAGCCCAGTCAGAGGGACCTCACCTGGTTCTTACCCATCATACACTCACTGTGTCACTCAGAGTAAGTTTAACCTCTCTGTGCATTTGTGAAAAGAGAAAAGACTATAGGACAAGCCTCTTCCTTTCTCCAAGGGCACAGTGTAAAGCATCATATACACGGAATGTCAGCCTAAGAGAGCCCTTTGGGGGATATCTAATTGATACTACTCTTTCATTTTACAAAAAGGGAGATTGAAGTCCAGCTAGATGAAGTGACTGCTCTAAAGTCACATAGCTGGTTAGGGACAGAATTAGCTTTAAAAATGCTCTCTTGTAGTCAATTCAATGATCTTTCTTCGTACAGCATGTGGACTCAATTTAACATTTTGTATACAAAACATTTGGTACACAATGATCATGAACAATCACATATTTTACTGGAAGTCAGGACTTTTAGGATTATTACTACCTATGACTTTAGAAAACCAGGTAACAATTTTTTGCCTAAATTTCCTAAGCTGAGAGGGAAATCAGAAGATTGCTTTAGATAATATCCAAAAATTTTTTCCAAATAAGTACAACAGAATTACATTATTCTATCAATGCTTTTCTGTATTTTGGGAGATAGCCTGGTTAAATCAAACATACTAAACACAAAGGAATGTGGAAGATGCTTGGGCTGGAGCAACCAGACCCTAGGAGAGATGGATCAGGAAGCATATACTGTGAATTCACTATGTGTCTCAAGCTGTGCATTGTTTCATCAGATCATTTTAAATTAAACAAATCTAAAGAGACCTTTCTCCTGCATAATGCCCTATAAAAAGTAGCATATCAAAAGTTATTTGGTCATTTGCATTGGATTGATGTATTAGAAAATGTTACAGGAGAGAAGGCAGTATAAAATTGCAAGGGAGAGAGGTAAGTGAAGCACATATGAACATGAAGTAAGAAGATAGGATATTAGAAATTGTCACAGCTGAGGTGTTATAATTTAGGAGGTGCTGATAATTACGATTCCAATGAAATAGCACTTAGAGTTATTTCTCAAGCTTTATTCAAGTAGATCCTTGATAATTTTTACCAACCCACATTAACATTTTTAATACTTGTCCTTAAATATTTTTTTCAACCATGACAAAAATATTTTTTGGATACCTACTTTATTGCAGGCACTATTCTCAGATTCTGAGATCCATCGTGGAAAACAAAACTCTCTGTACTTTTAGTGCCTACATTGTACGGAAGAAGGCAGATGATATACAAGAAAGGTAATAAGTAAGTAAATAGTAGAATATACTATACTGTGATAAGAGTTATGGAAATATACAGAGGGTGAGCGAGGTTAAGAATGTACAGGAAGGTGGGCTGGTAATTTTAAATAAGGTAGTCAGAGTCAGCCTCATTAACACGTGATACTTGGGCAAAGACTTGAAAGAGGTAAAAGAGTAAGTCCTGCAGGTATCTAGGGTAAGAATAGTTCAGGTAAAGGGACGGGGAAGCTCAAAGACCCTGAGATGCAAGCATGCCAGCTGTGGCTGGAAACAATAGAGAAACCATCATCCTAAATGGAATGAGTCATGAGGAGAAAAGCAGCTTAGCTCGAAGGAGTAAATGGCCAGCAATTGTCTTGGTGAGTAGACAGTTGTAAAGGTCTTTTGGTTTTTGTTTCACTTTATTTATTTATTTTTTACTCAGATATGCAGGAAGTCAAGGAGAGTTTTAGTAGAGAGCTGGCATGGTTTGTTTTAAATTTAATGGAATCAGTCTGCTACGTTTGAAAATGGACTATAGAAAGACAAGTGTAGATGCTGGGAGACTTCCTTGAAAATTATTGCAATAACTCAGGCAAGAGGAGATGGTGGCCCTTGAATAAGTAAGTGTTTCCTCTAGCATGATCATTACTCATCTTGAATTTGCCCTTTAGACATACGTCAGCTAGTAGCTATTTTCCCTTTTCTGTCTCTTGGAAAAGTGTGGATGTTTTCTGTTCATTCCCATGCACGTTCCCACTTTGGCTGTGGTATACACGTGTATTGACAAGTGAGGTATGGTATGCCTTGGACAGCCTAGAGCATTCTGACTTTACACCATCACTTTTGTTAAAGTCGTGCTTTTATCTTTAAGTTATGGGTTATCGTTGCCTCACCTGTCTGGTCTAGATAAGTGCAGCTGGACATTCAGCATACAGAATGATTTCCCTGATTATCAAGATTTCTTCAACTCATCCACTCCATTCGGAGGATACAGGAGACCCAATTAAACCAAAAACAAAATTTAAATGCATGGCATCGCTTCGAAATCCCATTTTATGCCTTAATTTAACTCTCAACCTGAATTATCTTTGCCCTTCCACATTTCTTTTCAGACAGTGACAACACAAGTTAGTGTCTTAAAAGACAATAGTCAACCTCACCAAAAATTTCTATCTTCTTCTCTTAGGTTTTTAAATATTTAAGATCCAAAATCTATTCTTCAACACAAAACTACCTATTATACTACCTCCTCCCCAGGGCCAAATTCATCATCATTTCTGGGGAGAGGGCAAATAGAGATAGTGTTAATTACACAAGGCACATAATTTAAAGGCCAAAGTTTCTTTAATTAACATTTTTTATTAAAATGAAGTTTGCATAACATTAACCATTTTAAAGGGAAAAATCCAGTGAACGTGATGCAATTTCTGTTCACATATTAATGAATACAAGAAGGCTGTAAATGCCTCTCCAGTAATATGGAAATCCCCATTGGAAATATAAATAGCACCAATGGGAAAGTTTAAAAGAAAATAAGAAAGAGACAAATCCTCACATGAGGGAACTTAGTTATGTTCCAATAATACCTTTTTACAGTAATTAATTCCTGAGGAATTGCTGAAAACTGCAAAACAGTAATCATAAAAAGTAATAAAACATGTTTTGCATTACAAAATGTTAAGACCTCTGTCAATAGGACAGTTACTTTTTTATATTCATTATCAGATCTTTTTTTGATTGATAGTATTTAAAAAGGAGAAAGCTTTCTTATAACAGCAGATTCCCTACAATTTCACATTATACAAGATTCTCTTAGAGATATGGCAGACATATTCTCTCGGCTGTTTGAGAAAAAAAGAGATGGAATTGGATGATTTTTTTATGATGCTTTTGGTCATAAACATGTTGTTTTCTGCCCTCCTTACTATCTTACATATTTCTCTCTGCTCCTCCATGGCAACATCCCCACCGTTATATTGACAGCTTCTTCTCACAAATACTGTATGAAGGCCGACTACAAAGTTGGTCGTAAATGACTGACACATGAATCCATACACAACTGTGAGATGAGTCTTGTTTGGTAACTGTTCTGATTTGAAACCTGTTAAAATAAAATACAATAAGGTAATTGTATAGAACAAACATAAGGAATGTTGTCCACTGTCTCCACAGTGTTGAAATAAATTGGTAAGGATATTGGTGAAAAGTTTCTGAAGTGTACATATCATTGAAAAAGGAAACTTGAATTTAGATTCTATTTGTTTCCAGTGGTAACAAAATAACTTTCATTACTAAGGCATAAAAATGACTCAAAAAAATTTTAAGAAATACTACTAGTTGCATAAAATTAAATAAAACTGACAAAAAAGAAAAACTATTTAACGTTCTATAGACAGTTCTTTACTTCTCTTTTAACCTTTTACCTAGAAGTATGTTTATCAAATGAAGCAACAGTTTAGCGAAAATATTATTGGGTATGTTTAGTGAGTAGACCAAGTTGAAGCGTTCTTGCTAAAAGTTATTTAGAACCAAATGAAGAATCATTGACATCAAAGCCATTTAAAGGCAGTTCAAACAACCGTATATTTTTAATGCATCCTGAAGTTTGCATTGTATTGCAATATAATGAGAGACGATTATGAGAACTACCATGGGCAAATAGAAGCATGACTCTGTTCTACTTGCTCTTTAGTCTCCTAAAGGAGCAGTGTTAATTATTTAGTCAAGCTCAAAGGGCATCACTGAGCCTCAGTGTAAAAGCTATGGTCTGGTACTTTTCATCCTGTACATCTATCTCTTCTTGGCCCTGGAGTTGGAGGACTGAGAGAATTCTTCTATTGAAACAACTAGACTAAGGACATGAAACAACTTTGATCCAGCCTCAGAGAGAATTCTGACCAGTGATCTTCTCCAAAAAATTTTCTTGACCTCTAAGAGATTTTGGAGTATGTACAGAGCCAGATTAAATTACTGTCACCAATGAGTAGTTACATATCAAAATGTTAATTTGGACCTACTCTTATGACTTTAGAGAGTCCACTAGTCATTTTTTAAAACAGAAAAGAAAACACAAGACAAAGGGCTATAGAAAAGTAGGAGATATATTTTGTCAAGATTCTTTATTAATAAATTCACTGTGCTTTGGCTAGTGGAAGTGAAATAGTTAAGTGGTATTAAAATCAAAATGTGATAATACTCAGTTTGTACTATTCATATCTGATGGTGCTTGCCAGAAGCAAATGAAACGCTTCTCTATAAACTTCAAATTAATTCTACAAACATTTAAGAGATAATGTTAAGAGCACTATCAAAAAAAAAAATCAGACATATCAATATGAATAAAAATTAGAAGAAAAAGATAATAGAAACAGTTACAAATGAGTATATGACACTGGTATTATCAAACACAAATGTTAAAACAACTATACAGTGTTTTCTAGGAGTTAAAACACAATACTGAGAATGTTAGAAGAAAGCTAGGAATTATAAATAGTAACTGGGTAGATTTGAGAAATTGTAAAACTGAAAAATTCATCAAACAAAATTAAAAGCTTAACTGAGGCTTTCAATGGCAGTGTAGCTACAGATGAGGAAAAATAAGCACTGGAAGATAGGTGAGAAATAAATACATAGGTTACAGAAAAAAGGATAAAAATATAGGAAAAAGCAAATGAGACATATAGGATATTGTGAATGGGTCTGTAATACATTTAACTGGAATTCTAGAAGAAGGGAATAAAGTCAGGAAGGAAGCAACATCTGAAGCAAGTGTGGCTGAAAACTTTTCAAAGCTGAAAAAAGACATCAGATTTAAAACATATATTACTTTCAAATAGCTGACTTTTCAAAAACAACAATAAAAATAGAATACATTATAATAATATCTTTGAATGCCTGAAAGAAAAAAACCTACAAATTTCTAATTTTATACTCAAAATATTTTTTAGAAAAGTTGAAATAAAGACAGTTTTAGACAAGCACAGAAAATCTGACCTTAAAACTTCAACTCTAAAGGAAATACTAAAGAGTATTCTTCAGATTTAAGAAAATGATTCAAAATGGAAGGTAGGAGAGGCAGAGAGGATTAAGAAGCAATGAAAACTGTAAATATGTGGGAAAATCTAATAAACTGACTGCATAAATCTATATTGTTTTCTAGGGCTATACTTTTATTGAATCCAAGATGCCATCAACCATTGGTGTACCATTTATTTAATTCTGTGAAATAAATGCCTTCAAGATGGGAATTTAACAGAAAACCCTGCAGAAGCTGGAAAACAAAGGACTATTTTGGTGCAGGAGTAAATGAAAAATAAAACTGCCAAACAAAAAAGAGTAACAATGAAAAGTGCATTTCTCAATCTTGCCACCAGGTGGAAGGTGGGAGGAAAAAATTATACCCCCTATGATGTTGAGCCACAAGCTGCTACCCATACAATTTTTCTGTCTGAACCCATGATAACAGTATACACACACACACACACACACACACACACACACACACACACACACATATATATATACAAAACCCCTAGTGGAGTGTTTAATTTAAGTAGTCTCAGGTTTGTGGTGCTCCTCTTTGACTGGCAGAAACAAATGCTAAGCTTTGACAGAGCTCAATTTTAGTGCAGGATGACAATGATTATAAAAGACCAGCAGTTGTAAGACATATGCCAATTTTAGAGATACTAAAATGTGGGAAAATATGGGCCAGAGTTAACATACACAAAAATAATAGCATGTAATTTGGGGAGGGAGTACACAGAGTAAAGAAATACTCTAATATTTTACAGTGCATAGGAAAAACATGAAAAAGCCAATTGATATTAGACTTCGATGAGTGAAGACTATATGTTGAAATCTCTAGAGTAACTGCTAAAATTAGTTAAAAAGTAAATTCTAAATTAACATAAGAAAAGGTGGAACAATTAAAAAAAAAATTCAAAAAAGAGGAAAGAAAGGAAAGAAAAAGTACATTGAATGAGCCTGAGCCTGCAAGATATAACAATTCTAAACTATATGTGCCTAATAATATGGCTTCAACACATCAACAAAAATGTTTACAGAATTGTGAGTAGAATTACTGTGGAAGATTTTATTGTAATTCTCTCAGTATGGGAAGATGAAGCAAATAAAAACAAGAGAACTGTGAAATCCCTGGTGGTCCAGTGGTTAGAACTCAGCATTTTCACTGCTGAGGGCCTGGGTTCAATCCCTGGTCGGGGAACTAAGATCCTGCAAGCTGCGCTGCATGGTGTGGCCAAAGAAACAAACAAACAAAACCCAAAAACCCAAAAACCAGAGAACTGCAATCACACTGAGTATGTTCTCTGACCACAATGGAATTAAGCTAAAACCTAAAACAAAAGGATAACTATAAACACACAGATATTTCTAAATTAAGAAATACATTTCTAAGTAACTCATTGGCCAAAGAACAACTCACAATGAAAATTAGAAAGTATTTTGAACTGAATGAAAATGAAAATACACTAAAATTATAGCCTTAAATGTACATCTTTTTTTTTTGAGGAAAAAAAAGGATGAACTTCATGAGTCCACACAAGAAATTAGAGAAAAAGTAGCAAATTCAACACAAAGAAATTGAATGGAAAGAAATAATAAAGGTGAAAACCAAAATTAATGGGAAAAAAAGAGAGAAAAAAAGACACAGAGGGAGAAAGAATCAACACAGCCACAAGTTATTTCTTTGAAAACTACACCCAATGAGATTGATTAAAAAAAAAAAAGAAAAGAAAGAAGAAAGCACACACACACACATATGCAAATACATACACACACCAATAATAGAAATTGAAAAGGGGAATATAATTTCATATTCTGCAGATATTAAAGAAAAAATGAATGACAACTGCAGTGAGGAAGACTTCAACACTTTGTGAGAGTTAATTTCATGTGTCAACTTTACTAGCCACAGCCAGATCAAACATTATTTTCGAGTGTGTCATTTGAATCAGTGAACTAGACTCAGTAAACTAGACTTCACTCCCCAATGTGGTTGGGCATCATCCAATCCATTGAGGGCCTAAATAGAACAAAAAGGCAGAAGCAGAAATTTGTTCCTTTCTTCCTGCCTCACTGTGTGAGTGGCGACATCTCATCTCATCTCACCCTCTCCTGCTCTGGCACTGGGTTTTACGCCATTGGCTCCCCTGGTTTTAAGCCCTTCATACTTGGACTGAAGCTCATACACTACATGATTTCCTGGTTATCCAGCTTGCAGACAGCAGATTGTCGGATTTCTCAGTCTTCATAATCATGTGTGAGCTTATTCCTCATAATAAGTCTCCATATGTAAATTCTTCTTCATCGTGTGTATATTAGTGCGTACACATACAATGAGGAAAAATTTATAATCATGCAAATGTGCATATGTCTAAAAGAGCTTTATAAAATGTGAAATGTAGTTGCTTTTCAAATTAATAATAATAGCATGTATCACACATTTACTATGTGCAAGATGCTGTGCTAAGTGATTTTACTTTTATCTCAAAATCCTAAGAGGTGCGTACTATTTTTATTCTCATTTACAGATGCAGAAAGAGGGGTGCAGTTAGATTAAGGAACTCATCCAGTTTCACACAATGAGTGGGCCAGTCATTGACTCAAGCTGAGGACTGACTTCAAAGCACTGCTCTTAAGCACAGTTTTACACTGAGTCACAGTGATTGCTCCTTCCTGGGGAGCTTCAAACACATGCCCTCCTAGTGAGAAAGCTGAGGGAGCACTTGTGTTGACAGCTCGAGATGGCCAGTCAGCTCTTTGTGACTCTTAAGTCCTCCTCTACCCTCTTTTGTTTTTGTTTTTGTTTTTTTCCTGGCTCACTCTTTCTCTCTCCCCATCACTATGTATCTTTTTCTCTCTCTTTCTTATTATGGCCAACAGATCAGATTCTTAACTGCCTGACATGTTCTCACCTCTCTGAGGAAGAGTATGAAGCTTTGCCTCTCCAGATACTTACAAGTTAGACAACAACATTGAACCATCGTCCCAGAGCCATTGTTCTTCAGTCTGACGGCGAGAAAGCCCTATCCAAAATGAATGGTCAGGTTGGGAAGACACTTGCCTAGATATAAATTCCTGTAAGGAAACATAAATACAAATACAAGTCAAGGAGAGAGAGACAGTGTGATAGACAGAGATGATAGAGATAAAGAGAAGATACAGAAGCAGACTCTTAGAGATTTTGAGAAACAGAGATTGAGTCACCTTGGTGGGGGTTGCACACATATACTGGCATCAACCTAGACAGAAGTGTCAATTCTTGAATGCCATTGAGTGTCTCAAAAGTCATATCTCATTTCTTCAGAGTCGTTATTGTTTAATTTTCCAATAAAGAATAGATCCTTAATGTCAACATTGTATGGCCTGCATTCAACCTACCTGACAAAATCCAAGGGAGACAAAATATCCTAGGCAATGTTCATGGATGACAGGCCACTATCTTCTCCACAATTTTAATAGAAAATATAAATTTACATGACTTTTGTCAAGAAATGCTTCTCAGAGTTAGATGACAATTTTAAAGTAGTTTAGTCCCACTGCATGAGTTATGCATAAGTAACCTGGGGGTTAAAGATCGTATTTGAATTGTTGACAAATATAGCACAACATAGCGGCAATTACAGGAAGGTCTAAAAGCCAGACAGACTTCCAGTCCTATGCTCTTTTTTAAATCATACATCTACTTCCATTAATTTTTGTGTGAACTATAACTGTTGGGTAAGACAGAATATAAACAAAAAAATGGAGTAGTAAAAGTAAGTATAGAAGTTATAGATTGTTTAGATTTGTAGTATAGAATGTTTCCTGACTATTAACCCCTTCTCATAGTTCATTGGAGTTCTATCCGTCATTCAAGATGCATAGTAAGTTGCACTTTTTCTGTGAAATTTTTATGTCAGCAGGGATCTCTCTGAATTTCTATGGCATTTGTTGCCAGTACGAGATATTTTACTTTTAATAGCTGAGTTGTTTCTATTTTCTTACAAATTATTTGAGCATTGCTAAAACAAGCCTACTTTTTAAACATCTTTGCCTTTCCTAGTATCTTGCAAGGAGTAAATGATTTATAAATGTATATTATCATAGCTGCTGTTTTTCTTGATAATTATGATAACAAGGGGAAGATTTTTCTATTTCACTCTGCCACATTTACAACCTGAAATCCAAACCCACAAAAATGAGTAGTGGCCTGATTATTATAGTCAACTCGGAGTTGTGCTTAAAGGATTTATTTTAAAGTAAAATGTGTTCATATTTTAATTAATTAATTAAAAAGAGAAGCATATATTATGCACTTTACTCACTTAATGTATGCTATTATTATAATTATGGAGAATATGTAAAATGACTTTCTTTTAGGGAAAATCATCATTACCTGGAACCTACCTCTATTTTTCTGTTCAGTATAGACCACAGATAATTATAACTGAAATCTACACTTACCAACTCTTTTAAGCTGTCTATCTTCAGGAGATTAGAGCCCAGTTGAAAGCACCGTCTTTTACTTGTATCCCAGGAATCTAATGATGTGCTAAATAGATAACAGCTATTCTGATGTGTGATCCAGTTAGGGGGACAAGAGCTAGAAAGAACTCCTGGAAATAAAAGATAAATACAATGAGATTCATACTATACCAATTCCCTCTTTCAGTGCAAGTACCATGCATCCTAAGGACACTTAATAAATAATCAATGAATTACCATTAATAGATTTCATTTTCAATTCAAACTGTATGGATACAACCTTACAGAAGAGGCTACATTAAAACCCCTTATTCATTTACAATTAAAAAATGAATTGAGTGACTATAAACAGTGTTTTAGACAGTGAACCCTCTTTTCCTTCTTGATTTGTCTTCCATTCCTTCAAAGTCAGACCAGAACTCCTTTTCTCCATGATAACTAATAAATCAATTCAAAATCAATCACTGAGACATACAGTAATTTCATGTTAACTTATTTTACAAGTGTGAGATCCATTTCAGAATGCAATTTTCCAAATAAGAAAAGTATAAGAGCAATCATTCACATTATAGAGTAATGTGATACAAATAGTGAGAAGGTAGGTGTCCAGAGATGGAAAATTGCAGTCAAAATATTGCCATAGTCAATAATAATGCAATTAGAAATTGAAGTTTAGTGTATATAAAATTGTAATTAAATAAATGAACTTGCATGATTAAAGAAAAACAAATTTAACCAGAGTTTTCAGAAACATATCTATTAGGTTTATTTCTTTTATAAATGTTTAATTCTTAGCAACAATTTCCCTTCTTTCCTTTTTCTATCCATTTTTCTTTTCTGATGTCCTATTTCCTATTTTAACTATATCACTTTAAAATGTCAATTCCCTAAGGGATGAGAACACTTTTTGTTCCTTCACATCAAATTATACAATCTCCTATAAGCCTAAATACATAGCCTGTGATAAATTAGTTACTGATTTTAAAAAAATCCAAATAAGTTGGAGATTCAACTAAGTTCATAAGGTATTTATGATATCACTTTATATATGACAGGGGATGTATTTTACTGGGACAATACTGCTGTGGGCTTTCCTTGGATGCACAATCACCACACGTAAAAGTACTTTCTTCACCCCTTGCTCCAAACCTTAGCACCAATAATTAACCCTTCTGAATCAAGGACTTTATTAATCTTTTAATTCTGCCTTGCCTGTGGTCGTGAGAGCCTTGGTAGGAGCCATATTCCTTTCTAAAGACGATTGTGTGGGTTGACTGTGGTTCTCTTTATTTCTTGATTGAAAGCTGTTATTCTTCAACAGGTTGCTCCCTGAACTGGATCTCCAGATAGCTTCATATACCAACAACAATAGTAATTACAGAAGAAAAAGTCATTTTGCCATGTTTGAGAATTAAAATCCCCAAACCCATATTTTTGTTGGAATGTAAAGGGTTACATACTTGATTAGTGATAGATAATACATTGCTGATGGAGAGGTAAAGTTAGATGATAGATAGATAGATAGATATAATAGATGATAGATTAAATATATAGAAAAAAGAAATAACTTCCATGAAGAAGGTTTAATACAAAAGAGAAAAATGAAGCAGATGGAGAACGAGTATGAGGGGAAAGTAAGAGGTAAATGGAATACAGTCAATTGGTACTATGATAGATTTGAAAGAGTAATAAGTCTTCTATCTTTCTTCTATTATTTAAAAATGAGAGTCCCTTGAGAGGCCGCAATGGTGAGAGGCCCGCGCACCGCGATGAAGAGTGGTCCCCACTTGCCGCAACTAGAGAAAGCCCTCGCAGAGAAACGAAGACTCAACACAGTCATAAATAAATAAATAAATAAATAAAAGAACGTGAATTTCTTTAAAAAAAAAAAATGAGAGTCCCTTGAGAACCTGCCTGGTGCCTATAACATAGAATGTACTCAATAAACACTTACCTATTTAAGAAATCTTTCATATAGCCTCTTTGAAGGTACAATAATACTTTATTCAATTTTGAATGCATGAACAATAAAATCTATGGAAATTTATTCATCCGTCACAAAATAACTAGTTAGTATTTGATAAGTGCCTCAGGTGTTTCCTGATATTATCCAAAGGAGTTTAGATTAAAGATCAGGTATAAAACAATTTCCTTAAATCATGAGACATAAAAAATAGTTTATAGTCTCTTTAGAGAATTTATTTCGTTAGGAAGATAAGCACCAATTGTACTTCCTTCTTTACCTCCGCTGGTTTACTTTCATTAACTTATCCTAGGAATTCCATAGCTTTGAAACCAGCTATTCAAGGAGAGCATGCAGTTAAGAGTATGAGTTTTTAAGACAGATCACCCAAATTTCTAATCATGATCCTACCAATAACTAGTTTATGACCCTAGAAATAAAATGAGAACTCATAGCGCCAATTCAATAGGGTCAATACACAGATTCAATTAGATTATGTTACGCTCTTAAAAGAGTGCCTGGAACAGTATAAATGCTTATTAAATGTCTGTTGTTAATCTCTCCCACCAATACTCACCCATGGTACACAGGACCACAGTTATCACCAGCATTACCAAGCATAATATTCCCAAAGTCACAGCAATGGGACGCCAACGAGGGGAGGCAGCACAAAATCCTGAGGCGCCACAGGGAGCAGAAATTGAGTAAAGAAATTGGATGATGGATCACAGAGCACTTCAATTCTACAATTCATCAAAATCTGACACCCAGATAAGCTACACATCTAGGATTAGTCTGAATTTTTCTCCACCTTTAGCATACCTCTTCAGGTTCTGAAACTTGATATCTATGCACTCCTAATTTCAGCTCCACATTGATGTCTATAGTTCTTGACAGTACCAGGATTCCAGAAATCCTACCTATTCTTAGAAGAGATAGCTTAATGTAGCAGAAATAATTCTGGTTACTAAGGGTAATCTTCCCCTTTCACTTATTTCTTGCACGTCCTTGGGCAAATTACTTCCTCTGTTTTTCCATTTCTCTTTGTGAAAAATTAGGTTAATAATACATCAAAGGATTATTGTGGGCATTAAGTTAACATATGTAAAAGTACCTAGTTTAGGGACTACTAACACATTATAGGTAACACAATTTGTCCACACACATCTATAAACACACACATGCCTCCTTACCTCTTGCATCATCTAGTTTTTCCACTCTTCCCCATCAGGTTGCCCAAGAAAAGAATTGCATAAGTGACAAGAGGAAAATAATTGTGCAATGGGAATAAACAGAAAGCAGAAGAGAGTAAATTCTGCCTTCAAAACCTGTGAATAATCTCTTGATAACAGGAAACTCGCTTTATATTACTATCACCACTTAAAAACGGAGAATAAGCAATAAGAGTATTTCAGAGAATTGTCAAATAGGGGAATCATAGAGGAGATTAAATTGCTCATTCAGTGAAGAGAGAAATCTTTTAATGCCCTTCTCCAGATTTCACCTCTTTTATGTTATGTCTAAGACTCATGTCCTGATAATGGGATCTTTTTGTCTAATACATATATATTTCTTCACTGGTATACAAAGAACTCCCTTTTGTTTAAAAAAAAAATGCCAAATCAATCTCATTACCACACACACACACAAAAACAGACTCAGGATTCTAAACCCTATGACTTCTGACTTCCCTTTGGCCTTTTCCATAAAATCACAAGTTGTTTTTTCCATCTTTTCATTCTTCTCATTCTTATCTCCAATATCCTGATGTTGTTCATATACACTTCTTTGTTTCCTTGACCTCCATTCTGCAATTTACTCTTTTATGTCAAATAAACAAGTCACTCCTATTGAAATTCTTTCAGCCTTGCATTTCATCACACTTATTACCAACTCCTTATTTTTGAAGTGTCTGTCCCTATAGAACAGAGAAATTGTGAGTATTTTCTATCATCATAATAATTAAACACAGTTGACCCTTGAATGACACAGGGATTAGGGGCACCGCCCCTCCCCAAAGTCAAAAATCCCCATATAACTTAGAGTTGGCCCTCTGTATCTCAGTTCTTCCATATCCACAGTTTGGAATCCATGGATTCAACCAACAGCAGATCGTGTAGTACTGTAGTATTTACTTTTGAAAAACATCCATGTATAAGTGGACCTGTGCCATTCAAACCCATGTGTTCAATGGTCAACTTTACTAATGATTAGTCACTGAATGGTTACCAAAAGTCTTAGTGCACATTCAAATTACCTTCAGTGACTTCTGAAAACCTTTTACAATATATTAATAAAAGCCCGACAAATCGCAAGTCTCTCCAATTTTTTCCACTTCCAGTTTTAGTTGATAAGAATGTAAATGTTGAAGTCAGAAAGAAAAAAATATACCTTTCTCTGAGACCACAGATTTCCTGATGATATTGCAAGAGCTGAAGTCTAATTGAGTATATCCATCTTCATCCAAATTTCCTATGGAAGAATGGAATTCCATTGTTCGATTGAGTTCCTGAGTTGCCTCAGCAAATGAGAGCTCTTTCTCCTCTTCTCCGAAGACAACTGCCTGTGGGCAAAAGAGGACCTATGAGTCAAGTCATGTGGGGGAGGCATTTACTAGGCTTTAACAAGTTGAGCTTAAGCAGTCCAACCAGATACCCAAAAGCAGGAAATGAAAAATATGCTCTGGTAATTTCCCATTGGTATCTTTAGATCCTGTTTTTGAGACTGATGATTCTTAAGAGAATTATAAGGTAACACAATAGATAGATCTTTGTTTCAGATCAAACATAAGAAAAATGAAACCATTAATGTCTTATGCTGCTTTCATTATTCTCACAACCGAACTGGACATCATTAATTGACTTGGCTTATGTAAACCTAAAACAATTTTGGTCCCTTGAGTTCACCAATACTTTGTTACAACTGTTCATTCATTCATTTATTCATGTACTGCTCTTTCAGTAAACATGTATCAAATGCCCATCTTTTCAATTGACAGGAGGTGGGGATAAAAGGATAAATGATACCTGTGAAGAAGCTCATTGAGTAAAAGAGGAAACCCACAGATAGGTTCATGAAGGATACCATAAGGAGGTACATTGTTGTAACAACAGAGAGAGGAAACAAATCTCTTTGGGGCTTGTCAGAGATTTATAATACAAAGTAGAAAATTATTTATTCAACAATGACTATGAACTAAGTACTACCCATTGCACATGTTTTCTCATACAATCTCAGTTTTCCAACAAGTCTATGAGATAGGCACTATTACTCCTATTTTCTTTTTTAAGTATAGTTGATTTACGATGTTGTGTTAGTTTCTGGTGTACAGCAAAGTGATTCAGATATATATTTTTCATATTCTTTTCCTTATGGTTTATTACAAGATATTGAATACAGTTCCCTGTGCTAGACTGTAGGACCTTGTTGTTTAGTCCTATTTTCAAATGACAAAACTGAGACATAGAAATTTTACTCCCTTGCTCAGTTTTAAGAAACTAATAAAAATATTGAAGCAAGCAAGCAAACCAAAGTCCCCTCTTACTGCAAAACTCATGATCTTTTCTGTTATGCTACCCTGCCCCCTTCACCATTCTGTACACTTATATTGCAAGTAACAGCTTATGGAGAATTCTGGAACTGAAATACTATGTTAAATGCTTAATGTTTCCTCTTTGCCAATTTCCACAGTAATACCCAAGTTAATGAGATATGGAAAAACATTTATCGTTGCTAGAAACTAGAGGTACCGATCTGTTCACAAGACTTCAAAGCAAGAAGAATGGAAGAGACAACTGGCTGTTGTAAAAGATAAAACCAGACACTCATTAAATGTAAATTGATACAGCCTCTATGGAGAACAGTATGGAGGTTCCTTAAAAAACTGAAAAGAGAACTACCATATCACCCAGCAATGCCACTACTGGACATACACCCTGAGAAAACCATAATTCAAAAAGAGTCATGTACCACAATGTTCATTGCAGCATTATTTACAATAGCCAGGACATGGAAGCGACCTAAGTGTCCATCGACAGATGAATGGATAAAGAAGATGTGGCACATATATACAATGGAATATTACTCAGCCATAAAAAGAAACTGAGTTATTTGTAGTGAGTTGGATGGACCTAGAGTCTGTCCTACAGAGTGAATTAAGTCAGAAAGAGAAAAACAAATACCATATGCTAACACATATATATGGAATCTAAAAAAAAAAAAAAAAATGGTTCTGAAGAACCTAGGGGCAGGATAGGAATAAAGATGCAGACGTAGAGAATGGACTTGAGGACACAGGGAGGGGGAAGGGTAAGCTGAGATGAAGTGAGAGAGAGTGGCATGGACATATATACACTACCAAATGTAAAATAGATAGCTAGTGGGAAGCAGCCGCATAGCACAGGGAGATCAGCTCGGTGCTTTGTGATCACCTAGAGGGGTGGGATAGGGAGGGTGGGAGGGAGACACAAGGTGGAGGGGATATGGGGATATATATATACATATGCTGATTCACTTTGTTATACAGCAGCAATTAACACAGCATTGTAAAGCAACTATACTCTAACAAAGATGTAAAAAAAAAAAAAGCGGTGAGGACAGATTTCCTTCAGTAATACGATTACAACGGAGAAGAGGGCCCAGCATAAACTGAACTCAACTTCCCCAAAACAAAAGACTAGTGACTTTTTAAAGGCTGGGCTGTGCTAAGGGAAAGGCACTGAGTGGTATTAAGAGGGTTAATCCATGTGACTAGACCATGTGGATGTGTTCATTGGTGCTTCTCCGGAAGAAAAACAAGCTTCTTCTTCCTTTGGACCGGAGACAGTGTTGCGTATTGAAGCAAGGTTGTGCCCCATTGAAGCTAGGGCCCTACCCTCCCATGGGGACTGGGAGAGGGCAGGTTATCTCCCTAACTAATTCCCTGAGTGTTTGCTTTCAGAGATGGCTCTCAGGACCCTGAGGAAAGTTTTAGGTGGTAGCTTTACACCTCAAAGTATAGTTGATTTACAGTATTGTGTTAGTTTCAGGTATACAGCCAAATGATTTGGATATATATATATATGTGTGTATATTTATATGTCTATATTCATTTTTTTGTGTTCTCAATAGTGGCTTGTCTTTAATTTTTTTAATTAATTAATTTTTTTATAGTAGGTCCTTATTGGCTATCTATTTTAAATATTGCAGTGTATACATGTCAATCCCAAACTCCCAATCTATCCCTCCCCACTACCCTTCCCTGCTAGTAACCATAAGTTCATTCTCTGTTTCTGTTTTGTAAATAAGTTCATTTATACCATTTTTTTTTAGATTCCACATATAAGCGATGTCATATGATATTTGTCTTTTTCTGTCTGACTTATTTCACTTAGTATGATAATTTCCAGTTCCATCCATATTGCTGCAAATGGCATTATTTCATTCTTTTTAATGGCTGAATAATATTCCATTATATATATATATTCCATTATATATATATATATATATATATATATATATATATATATATACCACATCTTCTTTATCCATTCATCTGTTGATGGACATTTAGATTGTTTCCATGTCTTGGCTATTGTAAAGAGTGCTGCAATGAAGATTGGGGTACATGTATCCTTTCAAAACATGTTTTTCTCTGAATAAATGCCCAGGAGTGGGATTTCTGTATCATATAATAGCTTTATTTTTAGTTTTTTTAAGGAACCTCCATCCAGTTCTCTATAGTGTCTGTACCAATTTACATTCCCACCAACAGTGCAAGAGCGTTCCTTTTTCTCCACACCCTCTGCAGCATTTATTGTTTGTAGATCTTTGATGATGGCCATTCTAACTGGTGTGAGGTGATATCTCATTGTAGTTTTGATTTGCTTTTCTCTAATAATTAGTGATGTTGAGCATTTTTCATGTGCCTCTTGGCCATCTGTATGTCTTCTTTGGAGAAATATTTAGGTCTTCTGCCCCTTTTTTTGATTGGGTTGTTTGTTTTTTTGATATTGAGCTGCATGAGCTGTTTGTAATAATTTTGGAAATTAATCCCTTGTTGGTCGCATCATTTGCGAATATTTTCTGTGGGTTGTCTTTTCGCTTTGTTTGTGGTTTCCTTTGCAGTGCAAAAGCTTTTAAGTTTAATTAGGTCCCATTTGTTTATTTTTGTTTTTATTTCCATTACTCTGGGAGATGGATAGAAAAAGATATTGCTGCGATTTATGTCAAAGTGTGTTCTGCCTATGTTTTCCTCTAAGTTTTATACAGCAAAATGATTTGGATACATATATATATATGTATATATATGTGTGTGTGTGTGTCTATATTCGGGTTTTTTTATTCTTTTCCATTATAGTTTATTACAAGATATTGAATATAGTTCTTGTGCTATACAGTAAATCCTTGCTGTTTATCTATTGTTTATCTATTTTATATATGGTAGTGTGCATCTGTTAATCTCATACTACCAATTTGTCCCTCCCCACCCTTTCCCCTTTTGTAACCATAAGTTTATTTTCTATGTCTGTAAGTCTATTTCTGTTTTGTAAATAAGTTAATTTGTACTATTTTTTAGATTCCACGTATAAGTTATATCATATAATATTCTTTTTGATCACACAAACACATCAATTTGTACCTGTCTCAGGAATGAATTTTGCGCTTATACTTTGGCTAATATGCTTTGCCTTGAGAACTTTGCATGGTGGGGTTTTTCTTGATAATTAGTTCTTAGTTCAAATATCACTCTTTCTGGTAGGTCTTCCCTGATCATTCAGTCCGCCGCAGAATATGACCACAGCACCTGTCCGTCACACTGAATCACATCAGACAGCTTTTCTTTTTTTCTCTGAAGTGCTTCACACCATTGGAATACATCTCATGTGTTTGTAGTTAGACTCGCCATGTTTCCATGTTTGCAAGCCCCATGAGTTAGGAACCCTGCTTGTTCATTTCTTGCTCATTCACATATATATCCCAAGAACCTAGACTAGTTTCTGATTCATTGTAGGTTATCAGTAAATATACGTATAAAAGATTATGAGAAGTAAGCAAAAATACTTTAAAAATAATAATACATGTACAAAATATATATAAGTGCCTACCTATATTATAGCCTAAAATTGCCTAATGCTATTGTCTGGTTCAGCTTATAAACTCCAAAAGGACAAGCATTCTGTCTCTATAGGTATTCTATGTCCAATGTCTAGACCAGTGTCTTAATGGTCCTGTCTATTGGGGGAAATAGGCAAGAACACTAACAATTATACTTCTTATGAACTAAGAGCTAAATTGTTGGAATTCCAATTTCTAGTCCCAAATCACAACCACGTTGTCTTTAAATTGACTGTGGAGAGCAGGGGAAAACAAAGAATGGTGGGTGTTATTTTCAAGTGGGAAGTGTTTCTTGTATGTACGTTTGTTTATTTTAGGTTACCTGTGGCATTGTCCCTGTTTTTTCCACCCACTGTGGCTCTTCTTTCTCCATTGCATTTGCTTTCGTTACTGTATTGGCCAGTCATGTTTTGGTCAAATACGTTGACTATATTTTCTTTTTTTCCTGTACCTTTAAACTCTGTATCATCTTTAATAGGAAGAAAAATATAGCAAAATGTGATGCAGTACAAGCCAAACAGGAAAGTGTCTAGACTGTCCCAGTATCAATACAACCAGAGCATCCCTGATTTTACTTGTTTTATATCTGGCAATTTAGTACATAATTTTATTGAACCCATAAAATATTTGGAAGCTATTCACCTGGTATATTCTATTCATTTCTTTTTAAAAGTGGAAACAACCTGAGATAAGGCAATTGAATTGCAGAGGGGGAAAAAAATCTCCAAGTTATTGGCAGAATTTCTAAATTCAAAGTCCACATTCTAGCTAATGAATGAACGATGTCCCTCCTGATTCTGTCACTGGATTAACTGAGTGACTTTAGATGTATTGTTTCATTTTCTCTGCTTGTTTCCTCACCAGCCAAACGATGATGGGTCTTTAAGCCCAGCTAGTATCCTTGGATGGTGAATAAGAAAGATACAGGATAACTAAAAAAAGAAAACAGAGTCCCTGTGGGGTGTGGTCTGAGTCAATACGAATTCATTAAAAAGATTTAGCAAAATCGAGCAGAAGTGAATGAGGTGATGGCGCCACCTGCTGCTTTATATTATGAATTTCAAGGCAAATTAGAGGAAGTTAATCTGTTTTATTCACTTGTGAGTAAAACTGAAGCATTTCTGCAGGGTGGACCTGACTCATAATAAAAACGTGACTTTCACTCTGCTTAAAGGCATCTGTATTACTTTATTCTTAAGAAATTGTAGTTGTTGGGAGTTATTCTATTGTGAGCAGCCGTTGGATTCCTTCAATAATAACCACATATGTTTATTGTCCTTTTAATTTTCAATGTCTGCCAATGTGTCATAAGTTCCTGGAGAGCAGGAAACTTGTCTTGTTCACTACAAATTCCCAGCATCTAGAGTAGTGCTTCACATATTAAATGAATGAATAAAATTGTACATATGTAGCTATTTTTAATTTGTTTGTTTTCTTCCTACACACTAGACTGTAAGGATCCTAAGGATAGGCTCTCTGTATGTTAATTACTGCCTACTCTGTTAGGACTAAAGAAAGAAAGCATCTGAGTGAGATCTGTTAAATAAGTGAATGTGTAACCCCAAAAAAGTGAGAAAAATTTCTAATCCACATCTCTGTCACAGCAAATTAGAATAACTTGGAGAAAGCAAAATATTCTGATACTATTATTTTGATATTTAGGTTACTGAGGTATATAAGCAGGTGTTTTAAAATTATATATTAGGCATCCTACTTCATTTCCAATATATAACCCACATGCTTAATAAGATGGGCATAATATTGAGAAAAAGTTGTCTATTTAATTTTTTTTTAATGTTTGGGGTCTGTTGTAAATAAGTAAAAGATTTAGTGCTATAGAAGCATATCCCAGAAAAGAGCTTAGCAAACACAGATGATTTAATGTTTATGAATATATTCAGGTAGATTCCTGCTGTCTGTCTTATAGGATGCTTTACTAAGCTTAAATTATGTATGTTCTCTAAGAGCAGAATTATAAATCATCTGTCAGCTGTGCTCTTAATGGGGTAAAGAACTAGGGAAGCGCTGAGGCATGTGGCTCTTCACTGGAGAGTAATGTGGACCCCTAAGTTTAATGGGTTCTACAAATGTCCAATCTAATAATTTTCAAAGCCACTGAGATTTCCTTGTGGTTCAGGTACAAGTCAAATACCTAATACTCCTACTTAAAATTCTATGTTTTCGCAACCGTGCAAATGCTCAGGACCATGTACTTCTCTCTCATTTTTAAAATGTGCTCCCAGGAAACGAGTGGTTCATTAACTTTCTGGTTCATGGCATCCTTCATGGGTTAATACCTTGCACATCACCAGGGTGAGGATGACTGATCATGGAGGGGATTTTGGAAATAAATATAGGTGCAAAGAAGGTACATTTGGAGACATTAAGGTATAAAGATCAGATATTTTAAATTTGCTCATTTTACTTGCTAAGATTTAAAAACTTGAACAATAGATGCAGGAAAGCATACCTATTCTGCTCATCTTTCCAAACCAGAACAGCCTAACTCTGTGAAATACTCTAAGGTAATTCAGTATTTTAAATAGTATTCACTTATATACCATCTATTCTCATTGACCCAAATGCCCTGCAAGCCCTAATAAACTCAGAAAATCTCTACAAAGAAGAAACTGAAGAAATGCTGAACAATACTCTTTATGGTTCACGAAACAAGAGGCAAGTCAGGAGGTATTCCACAGGACAGTATTTCAACAACAACAACAGCAAAAAAGAATCCTAAGCAATGTTTATAAACACCATTAAACCTAAGTTAAGGAGTTATGTGGTCAATTTGTTGTATGAGATTAAGAACCTGCTACCAAAAACAGAAACACTTGTAGGACACTATAAATACAAGGAAAAAATGAACTAATAGTATAGTTAACATTTCTTCAACTCTAACCAAATCCTAGGCACTACATGAATTATTATATAAACATTATCCCATTAAATCCTCATATATCTATGACCTACTAGAAATAAAATGAAGATCTACGAGTTACTAGTGTTATTCCTATCTTTCAGTTAAGGTAATCAAGCTAATAAAGATGTTAAGTAACTTTCCTTAGATCACAGAGATGTAAAAAACTGGGATTTGAACTCAGTCCAAATTCAGAGTGCATTCCCTTCATGAGAAATAAACATGGCCTAAACAGTAAGTTATTTACATCAGGGGTCAGCAAACTCTTTCAGCAAGGGATGAGAGAATAAATATTTCAGACTCTGTGGGTCACTTACAGTCTCTGCTGCATATTTGTTTTAATAACGCTTTAAAAATGTAGAAACCAGTCTTAGCTTTCAGGGCATCCATAAATAGACTGCAGGCCAAGGCTGTAGTTGTAGCCCTCGTTTAAATAGTAACAAGCAAGGACAAGAACATTTACGTCTTTGGGATCAAGAAGCAGTCTATAAACTGAGAGATATATCCCCAAGATAGATCAGATTAAGGCAGTTTCCTCCAAATCTAAGGTTTAGGAAGACAAGTTGCCAACGTCCGGAAGAATTGAAGACAGAAATAGTAAAAGTGACTGAATAATGACTCATCGGCACTGTCAGCTTGGCTAAAGAAGATAGCTCTGTTATCAACTTTGAAATTTCTATACCAGACACAGAGGCAAGAAATTCATCTTCCAATCTGGACTAGATTTGCTTTTTCCAGGGATCCTTTCAGCCTAACATGTTTTTGTTCAGAGATATCAGTAGTTCCAACGGAAAGAGAAACTAAAGTCCCTAATTACAAAATCCTTCTCTTGGACGTTTGTTCAAAGCCAAATGGAGTAATAAGGACCGTGCCACCTACAAATTGGCTCTTGCCATCTACCTCTACAGGGTTTAAATCATGAGCCGCTGTAGCTGCTGACCTTCAACACCCCTGAAAGGAGTTCAGGGTGGAGATCAGGAACGAGGCCCTCTGTGCTCTGGGAAAAATGGGCAGAACAGGTTTTTAGATAGTTAGATATTTTCAGGAGAAAATTTTATGAGCCTAATTCTTGCATCTCCTCGTACCTAGAAAAGCACTAAAATCATCAGTGGTGACATCTGCTCCTCGTGACTAGCGGCCACCCTCTGCCAAGATGTGTGCTTGACTGCACGTCCCCCCTTCACTAAAATTATATATAACACTGACCTTCCCCCCTACTTTTTGGAGGCACTTTCTCAGAGCTATCTGAAATGTCATCCCCTGGGCTATAGTCCTCATTTTGCCCCAAATAAAACTTAACTCACAACACTCATGTTGTGCAATTTTTTTTTCAGTCGACAGCTGGATTTACCTTCCAACCTGACAGATACAAACAAAAACAGACAAAATGCATGAATCAGCAGTTTTCAAAACACTGGATATCAAGCAACAAAGCAGGACAATGATCTATGAGAGATGGAAACAAACAAGGTGAGTGCCGGGATTGCCCCAGTTTACCATGCTGGTGGAGTTTGCAGGCCACACACAGGGAAGGGGAACTGAGGAGATTACTGGAAAACCCCTGAATTGAGACAGACAAAGGCAGCAAGTGTTCAGGCAAGAGAGTATGAGAGAGGAGAGCTGCACAGAGAGAGAACCCCAGAGACCTGCAGAGAATCTCCTACAGATCAGAGCATGAGTGTGAGGGAGTAACCAGAGGGTCTGGAGAAAGAACCATGAAAATTAAACAAAGGGGTTTTGTTTCCGGTAAAGTTGCTATTTTTGCTTATTAATTCTAATAATTCGTAGATCTGGGGGGGATTTAACAAGCACTTAATGATATCATCTGCAAGTGATGACAGTCTTATGTCTTCATTTCCAATCTTAATATCTTTTAATTCTTTATCTTATTTCATGGCCTATAGCAACTTTACTGGATACAAAACCCCATATTCAAATATATGTTGTATTTATATATACCAGCAAAAATAGACAATTTTTTGTCATTTACAATAGCAAGAAAACTATCAATATCCTAATAATAAATACAATAATAAATGTAATAAAAATGTGCAAGAGTGTTATATTAAAAGCTCCAAATTACTGTGCAGAGAATTTTTAATAATATCTAAATAAATGGAAAGATATATCATTAAAAAAATAAAATAAAATAAACAAAGGAAATAATGCCCAAGTTCACGTGGGGCAGGAAACAGTGCCCTTTCCCAACAGCAAGACTGGACAAGAGCATAGCCCATTGAGTATTGGGTGGGATACTCAGAAAATATTTCCTTCGTAATGGAGAATCATTAACCCCAGACTGAGAACTTCTTTGGCACTGCCTGACAATCATAAAAGCAATACTCAGGAACATCACACTGTTTCTATGTAACTTAAATTGTTCTCACAGTAAAACTCAGGAATATTTAGAGGAATGAAAAATATCTAGCATTGACCTAATATAATATTGTAAGTCAATTATACAGTAGATCCTTGAACGAGATGGGTTTGAAATGCATGGATCCACAAATATGTGGATTTTTATCACTAAGTCCATACTACAGTACTACGCAATCCACATTTGGAAAGGAGGATACAGAGGGCTGACTACAAAGTTATACATAGATTTTCCGCCTCATGAAGGGGCTGGTGCCCCTAGCCCCCGCACCGTTCAAGGGTTAACTGTACTCCAATTAAAAAATAAAATTACAAAAAACAACTTAGAGGTTAGAATTAGAAGGCACAGACATTAAGATAGTTAATATGTTCTTCATATGTTCGTAGATTTAAAAAGCTACATAGAGACATGGAGGACTTGTTTTTAAAGGATACTTCTAGAGATGAGAACTACAAAGTGTGAGATGAAAAACACGCTGTATGATATTAATGATAGACACTCAGTAGAAAAGATTCATGGACTTGATTATATAGCAATAGAAGCTAACAAAAATGAAACACTGAGAGATAATTTTAAAAGGAAGGAACAAGGACAGGGAGGGAGGGAGGGAAGAGAGCAGGAAAGAAAGAAGTATTAGGGCCCTGTGGCAGCCCAATATTCACATAACTGGAGTCCCTCAACAGTGTGTGTGTGAATAGGGGCTGGGGGGAGGGGAGAGAGGTGGAGTGAGGGGGATACTGGGAGGCGGGGCAGAAAAAACATTTGAAGAGGTAATAGCCTAGCAGCTTAAATTTTTTTCAAACTTGATGGAAAAGAAGAAAGATTTCCTCACAAGCAGACCCTCACTATAGGAAATGATAAAGAAAGTCCTTTAAGAAAAATTAAAATATCACATGATGTAATGTGGATCTAAAAAAGAGATGAAGAGCACCCAAAATGGTCACTACATGGGCAAATATGTAAGATTTTTTTTGCTTACTGTTTAAATGTCTTTAAAAGATGATTTACTATTTAAGCAAAAATGATAACTATGCATTGTGGTGTTTACAACAGATATAAAAATAAAATGTATGGCAACATTAGTGTGAAGGCTGGGAGAAAAGAAATGGAAGTATGCTATTCTAAGGTTCTATTCGTAGACATGAAGTTGTATAATATCCCTTCAAGGTAGACTGCAGTAAGTCGTGATGTGTATATAAATCCTGAAACAACTACTAAAATAACAAAACAAAGAGTAATAGCTAATAAGCCAACAGGAAGATAAAATGGGAGAGTAAGCAATATTTAATTAATACTAAAAAAGGCAAGAAAAGAGGAAAAGGCAACAAGGACAATTGAAACAAAGTGAAAGGAAATATCAAGATGGTAGACTTAAATCTAATTACATCAATATCACATTAAATGTAATGGTTTAAACACACAAACAAAAGACAGAAATTGTCAAATTATATAAAATAGCAGCACTCAACTATTTGTCACCTAAGAGAAACACACCCTAACTAAAAAGACAAAAAATAGGTTAAAAGTAAAAGAATGGAAAAAGACATATCATATTTACATTAATCAGAGAAAAAATGGAGTGCCTGTATTAATTTCATTCAAATAGAGTTCAGAGCAAACGTTATAGAGCCAAACTGATTTTTTTTTTAAAAAGGGGAGGCATAAATTAACAATGTCAGGAATAAAAGAAGTAGCATCACTACGGACTCTAGAGATATTGAAGTAATAAGAAAATATAAAGAAAAATGTTAGGCCAAAAAAATTAAACAACTGAGATGAAATGGACAAATTCCTTGAAAGACACTAACCACCAAAGCTCATTCAAGAATAAATCATTTGAATAGCACTGCATCTATTAAAGAAACTGAACCTTTAACAGTAAATAATTAAAAATCTTGTGAAACAAAGAAAACTCCATGCCCAGATGACTTCAATGGCAAATTGCTTCAAACATTGAATGAACAAATCATAGCAATTCTACACAAAATCTTCCAGAAAATTGGCATAAAGGAGTACTACTCTGAAACCTAAACCAGACAAAGCTGTTAAATGAAAAGAAAATTACATATAAATATCATACATAAACATAGTTGCAAAAATCCTAAGCCAAATTTTAGCAGATCTAATCCAGTGATATGTTAAAATGATAATACATCTCGAGAATCGAAAGTTGGCTTAAACTTCTATAACTATTTAAGTTAATTCATGTTAAAAAACTAAAAAGAGAAAAGAAAAACTATATGATCATCTCAGCAGATATAGGAAAAGTATTAGACAAATCAATACCCATTTCTGATAAAACCTCAGTATTCTAGGAACAAAAGGAAAATTTCTCAAACTGATAATATTCATCTATGAAAAATATACAGTTAACACCTTACTTAATGGTATAACATTGACTTATTCCCAAGATCAAGAACAAAATAAGAATTTGCACTCTCACCATTTTTATTCAATATTGTACTGGAGGTCCTAGTCTATGAAATCAAGCAAGGAAAAGAAATAAAAATCATCCAGAAAGGAAAAAATAAAAATATTTTTATTTGCAGATGACATGATTATGTATGAGGAAAATCCAATGAAATACACACACACACACACACACAAATACACAAACTTACTAGGAGAAATAAGCGAGCTTATCAAGGTTTCAGGATATAAGGTTAATACAAAAAACTATTATAATTCTATACAATAGCAAAGGACATTGGAAATAAAAACTACAATGATAACAATACCATCTACAGTAGCATAAAAAATGTGAAATACATGATGATAATCTAATAAAATATGTGAAACAGCTATACAGAGAAAATTACAAAACATTGCGTAAAGAAAATCCATGAGTTGAACAAATCAGTATTTTAAAGAATTCAATTTCCCCCAATTTATCTATAGATTCAGTGAAATCACATTCAAAATTTCAAAAAGTTTTTTTAGAAATTGACAAGCCAATTCAAAAATTAAGATGGAAATGCAAAGACATAGATTAACCAAAACAACATTGAAGAACTACCTCCATGTGATTTCAAGATATATTATAAAACTACAGAATCCAAAATATCACAATGGTGTTATGCACAAAGAATATACAAATAGATCGATAGAACAGAATAGAGTCCAGAAATAGACCCAGACATGTATGGATAATTGTTAACAAAAGTGCAAAGGCAACGTAGTGAAGAAAGAATAGTCTTTGCAGCAAATGTTGCAAAAACAATTGAATATCCACATGCAAAAAGGAAAAGAAAAAGAACTTCCATACATCCATACGTGACTTACAAATTATCCCCCCAAAAGTTATAGATTTCCACATAAAATCTGAAACTATAAAATGTCTAGAAGAAAACATAGCAGAAAAATTGTTGTGACCTTGAGTTAAGCAACAAGTTCTTAGAAACAACAATAGAAACAGGAAAATGGACTTCACTGAAGACTGGCAGGGGGGCTTGGAACAAGCTAGGTGAAAAAAATATACATAGAGAATTGAAACTTTTGCTATCAAGGTGTCAAGCAGCTGGGCCCCAGTCTCTGCTAAGGAGTTCTGCACTTTAGCTAGTAACAGGAAGTTCTCAGGGCTTTTATGGTTTGCACCTAAGTGACGAAGTATAGCTTAATTTTCAGAAGAAAATTCAAAGGTCTTCTCCTCCTTTTCTTCCAGAGCCTTCACATTCACTGTACTCTCAATACGTTCCCCTTCTTCTGACATATACTGAATGCAGTTAAAATGCAGTTTTCAGCAAAAACAGTTCCCCTTTGTATATATGCACAGGTGCCTGAAGGATACATCTGGAAAGCAGCTCCCTGGAGTCTAAACCTGCAGGCAGGGGGAAAAACAAATTTAGATTTACTGCCACCTTGTGTCAGGCACTTAGCCTTGTCTGAAAGCTTCAAGTCAGCAATAAACGTGAGAAGGAAAATTTAAGAGAAGATCTGAATGGGTAAACGGGCAAGTCCCTGTGTGAGAGAGCTGGGGAGAGAGATTCAGAAATTCCCCAAGCTTCTTTCCAGCAAGAAGAGGACATTGTGTGGAATGTGGCAGTAACTTCACTAGTAAGTTCAGCAAAGAATAGGAAACTTACAAGTGGGGCATCAAAAAGAATAGGCAACTTACAAGTGCAGCATCAAAAAGAAGAGGAAGCTTACAAGTGGGGCATCAAAGGAGAACCATCCTCCCAGAGCCATGAGTAGTTGGGTTTCTTCAGAGACAACCCCATCCAGAATGGGAAACTGGAATGGGCAATTGCTTGCTGGATGAATTCCTGTGGGAAGTAACGTTTCTGAGTTGATGAAAGAGTCGATGTGGACTTTTTAGATTAGATTCACAAAACGAAAGAAACCAAAGAGCTCTTAGACATCCTCTTGATGGCTTTACAGAAATTCTACTGGAGCCTAGAGATACTTCATAACCTGTCCATCCAAGGTCATGCATGTAACCAGTGGCCAGCCTAGGCTAGAAAACAGGTACATATTCTGATTCTCAAGGAAGGCCTTAACCTGATCTATTTCCCTGTAAACCAATATTCCAGCCCAACACACATCCATTAAAAACTCACCAGATCATCTGAGCTATTAATCTTCAGCATGTGGGCATCCAAAGACAAGCAGTTCTCCCGGCTTTTTTCCCAATTAAATGGGCCAGAGGAAAATTGGTAACAGTTTTCTTCATGCCAGAGCCAGTCTTGGGGACAAGGACCTAGGAAATGTAATATACTTCATTAGTGAGTTATGCCTGAGTAAAAATATTGCTACAATTCTTAAATCAATTCATCTCTCAGGGCTCTCACATGCTACCGCCTCTTCTTAATTAGAACTATACCCAGACTCTGCAAATACCTAAATAGCCTAGAGTCTTTATTGCTCCATTTTTTGGAGAAAAAAGAAATGAAGCATTCTGATTTTAGAAAACTCAATTAAAAAGCAAGGCTTGAGCTGGGATGTAATTTTAGAATCTGATCTAATTTTTTAAAAATTATGTTTGGAATCATGGAAGTGAGAGTTGGGAGGATGAATATGTAATAGCTATTCTGCTACTAAAACAGATATGCTTATATATTTTAAAACTTCAGGTCTTTGAATGATGGATTTGGGCTTAGATCCTGTGCCTCCTGTTTCTGGACATGTAGCCCTTTGTGCCTCCTGAGTACTTGAATTACGGCTAGTCTGCATTGAGATGATGTTCTGTAAGTGTAAAATATACCCCTGATTTTGAAAACTCACTATGAAAAAAAGAATATAAAATATCCCATTAATAATATTTATACTGATTAGTGTCAAAATAATATTTCAAGTATATTGGGTTAAATAAAATATGTCACTAAAATTAATTCATCTGTTTATTTTTCATGTTTACTGTGATTCCTAGGAAATTTAATGTTGCATACGTGGCACACACTGTATTTCTTTTGGACAGAGCTGTTCTAGGGAGAACAGTATATTGATGCAAAGAGAGCATCTCAATTTAAATAAGATTTCAGAAAGTAGGGAAAAGTTTTCAGCAGAAAATTCCCAGAGAGTCCAAAAAACTCAACTCAGGGCTTAGGCGATAGGCAAAATATGTGTTTTACAGATATTTTAAACGATCCCCGAATCCTCTTCCTCCTCCCCCTTCCCCTCCCCCCTCCTTCTTCTCCCCTTCATCAACATCATCTCTTCTGTGTGTTACTAACACTTGGAATCTCTTTACTGGGGAACAAAGCCCTTTGTTCTATGCTGTGGCCAAAAAAAAAAAAAAAAAACCAAACCTCAAATCCTTGAGCAAGGCAACATTTTAATTTCAATTTTCATTGTGGCATAAAACCATCGGATAATTTTGTAAGAATAGGCTTTATCAGAGAGGACAAAGTAGAAGGGCACTGAACTAGGAAAGAAGAAAGTGAATGAGAAAGGGCATACATAAGGCTGGATTGAAAGCAAAGAATGCAAGCTTCCTAACTTATTAATTTGCCTAGTCCTGTCTTACTATGTCAAAGGAAAGAGTATATTGGTTTTCCTGAACTAAAAGAAAGGTCTAGGTAGGTTTTCCAAGCTATGAAAAAGTGAAAAAGATGAATGTTAAAATGTGGCATTCAAACCACCTGTATTTCCTTTAATTATTATTATTTTTTAATTTAACAAACACAATAACCATTGTGTTAACCAACGTGCCAAAAATGGTTGGCAGTAATTTTTATGTATTGGCTCATTTAATCCTCATAACCACAGTATGTAAGAGTTAGGTTAATTTTCTTCCTTTGAAAGATAGAGAAAATGGGAATTTGAACATGGGCAGTCTAACGCTAGCATCTATGTGTTTAATCACTATATCACACTACCTCTCAAACTCCTGAGTTTGAATTAACTGAGGAAATATTTCTTGATGCCCCTCAAGATATTTTGATACAGGGTTTTGGGGTAAATCTGGAACTTGCCACTTTTAACAAGCTACTTAGGTGATAATTTTGTACACTAAGGGTTGAGAACCAGCACTAATTCCGGTGCTAAAATGTAGTCTGTTACTTTGAAGACTGTATCTTTCTAGCTGGCTGACCTCAAGCAAATCACATATGCTAATTTCTCAGCGTCTTGCCCTCTTCATACATATACCGAGGACCACAGACTGGTTAGTAAGAAAGATAAAACTTGTCTCAAACTTGAGAAAACTGGCGTAATTTTTTTGCATAGTATTTTATTATTAATGTTTTTTTTTTTTTTAATTTATTTATTTATTTATTTATTTATTTATTTTTGGCTGTGCTGGGTCTTCGGTTCGTGCGAGGGCTTTCTCCAGTTGCGGCAAGTGGGGGCCACTCTTCATCGCGGTGCGGGGACCGCTCTTCATCGCGGTGCGCGGGCCTTTCACTATCGCGGCCCCTCCCGTTGCGGGGCACAGGCTCCAGACGCGCAGGCTCAGCAGCTGTGGCTCACGGGCCCAGCTGCTCCGTGGCATGTGGGATCTTCCCAGACCAGGGCTCGAACCCGTGTCTCCTGCATTAGCAGGCAGATTCTCAACCACTGCGCCACCAGGGAAGCCCTATTAATGTTTTTGAGAATCTTCTCAAAGCTGCTTGATGAACAGCAGTGCTTTATTTGGCATCTCTACTAATTGGCCTTTATCTGACACTGCCAAGGAATGAAAACACGTTACTTGGTGTATCTACTACAAAAGACATATCATCTATTATTTTTGATTAGTTGTCCACACTTGGCATCTCTGGGATATGGTTCTGAACAATCCTGACATAATTTTACTCCCATACAACTGATAAAAACAATACTATTTTACAGCTCCACCTGTGAAATAAACCATTTTTGGTATGTAGCTATGTCTGCTTATATAAACATTCCTGTCCTTGATATATTAGCCTCCTTCCTTTAAGCCTTCTTTGAGATGGTTTTATTTCCTAAACAGCTCTTTCCTTAAAGAGATTCAATATATGTTTGACACTTGCTAAAAAAATCAGCTTGTCTATAAACGTCTGCTAATTTTGGAAATTTAAATAACCCTGTACATACTGAAGGGATTTATACACTGCAAAACTTTATACAAAACTACTTATCATTATTATCATTTAACTTACCTGGGTTTCAATTTTTTCTTCTATAAAATAAATGGATGGGTACCTATAAACTGTTACTTTATAATCTTTATTCAACAAAATTACGTGGTTGAGATTAAGGTGAGCTGTACAAGCAAGAAGCTGCAGAAATCTCTGTCTATTAGTGGCAGCTAGTTACTAATGCCAAGAAAGCAATGTACCACTGAAAGTGACTCTATTTCACACTTTCAAATTCTCCCCATGACTAAAAGCACATACCTGATTTAATTATACGTTGTAGAAAAACTATACTAACTGTACAGATGACTTCTGTAATATTGAGTTCACATTATCATCTCCATGTTAGAAATGTTTCTATCTGCCTCCTAGATTCTGAGTTCACCTAGTCAGCTGAGATCAACTCAGTCCTTCTCATATACAGTGACTTCCTGGGCCTCTCATAACTTTGTCTAATTTGAAGTATCTACTTAACACTTTCAAGCCAGCTCACCTCTATTGATTCAATTTACATTGATGTAGTACACTTTATGAGAAACAGTCCCATAGAATAATGCTAATGAAGAGGAAGGGGTCCCCAGGACAAAGGAGACCCCTTAGGAAAGGAAATCAATGATTAAGATACATTGGAATGGAAAGAGAGAAGAATCTGTGCAAAGGGTAAAGGTGAGGGATTTCTTCCAGAAAAATCTCAAAACTAGAAACTTAAAAAGAAAGAGAAGGCTCTTGTGAGGCAGGAAAACTTAAATCCACCAAAAAGTATGGTTAATTGAATCAGATTAACTCAAGAACTTGGCATGGGATAGGGTGAGGATGACAAAAAGAGAGGACTTCTGGTGTAGAACATGATGAACAAAAAGGATACATATATCAATATGCCAATTTTGTGCCTAGAGATATTTCCAAAAAATGTTAAGATTTACAGAGAAGCTTCCACTGTCTCTCTTCACTCCTCCCTCCCTCATACCTGAATAGTTTGCTGCTTTTTTCAGAGCTTCTTGGAGATTCAGGTTCTGATGATGAAGTTCCATTAGTTTCTTGGATTTTTCATCCAGCTTGTGGGCAAGGGTTTCTATCATTTCTTTGAGTTCCCATTGTGACTCCTGGGAAGATTTTTCTGTCTGGTGCTGGGCTGAAATCTGTCCCTCCAGGATATCTTCCTGGTGAGTAAGGTTTGCTTGCTGTTGTTTTAGGAGATCAGACACCTGGGATACTAAATCAGAACTGAATTAAGACTCCATTTCCAACCCCAGTAAAAATTCCTCCACAGGATTTTGAGCAAATCAAAGAACTGAATCAAACCATTTGTTTTGACAACAAACTGCTGCAAGATGACCCAAATTTATTCAGGAATTACAGATTTGGAAATTATTTGATATTCATGCAATATTTTTTTAATTTGAGGAACTGTCACAGATACTTGTGATTTAAAAAAATAAAGACAGGATTTTACTCGTTGTTGAGAGTTACACACAAGTTAAAAGGAATCACAAGATAAGTCTTATACGAGTGGCATAAATAAAATATAGACAATCTAAGATAGTCAGACACCAACCAGACTCAGTGACTGTTAGTAGCACTGGTCATTAATGACTTACTCTAGTTGTGTCTTAATTCCTCTGACCTTTCTCTACCCTTCCACATTTCCTGATTTTAGTTAAAAACTGTGACACTCAACCCGTTTTTGAGAAACCCTCCCATGGAATTTTTTTAAGCTGCTAACACAAGAGTCTGAAAACATATTTTTCAGTTTTAGTTTGTTATTTTCTTTGTTTTTTGTTGTTTTTTTTTTGTTTTTTTTTTTTTTTTTAGGAAGGGTGGAGATGAAAGGAAAGTTGTGAAATCAAGCGGGCAACAAATGTTAAGGGTCCAATGTCTCAGTTCTAGAAGCTTGACGGTTCAGTACAAAGTAGACCTCTTGGGTTGAAAGCCAGATTTGACCCTGTTGCAAAGTGGTCCAAGCCTCAGAGGAAGACTCTTCCAATGACCATCTCTGAGTCAAGGGCTCTTCTCCCAGATCAGTAGGAAAAGTTTTAAAGATTGAAAGTGTTCATAGATTGAAAACATAAGTTGTTTGAGACCTTAAACAACCGAGAAACAAATTAGCACTTCAAAGGCCTTAGTAATCTGGATTCTAGGACTCTAGAGAGCTAGGATTCTAGGATTCTAGAGATAAATAACTCAGATCCATGCCCTAAATACACAGGTGTATTAGACGGATGATCAGCACCATTTTCTTTCTTTCTTAGCCATTTTCATCTTTCCTTTCATTTCTTTTCCTCTCAACATCCCCTCTTTCCTAAATGGCCATATTATAAATTTGAAGAATGTTTTGTTTTAAATGTTTTATTTATGAAGACTGTATTTCTGGGCTCTTTAAATGGGTATTAAAACTCTATTAAAGCTCAGCATGAACTAAATGAAGTTTCTTTTACTTTTGGGTCCCTCGGGTGACCTTGTGGATTAGTAACTTCAAATTATTTTCTTCCTTATTATTCTGGGATTTAAATAGGCTTTATCCATGAAGTTATGAAAACAAAACCAAACAAAAACCTACCATTCATAATCTTCATCCCATGCCTCAATCTAGTTGAGGGAAGAGCACAATATACCCATTCATCTTCCCACTCACTCTTAAGACAATTTGCCTAAAATGTATCTAAATCAAGGCTGTTTATAGTTGTTATGAAACCAACAAATAAACCATGTTTATAAGTTCTCATTTTTTTTTCTCCAGCTTTTCCCGGCTTCAGCACTTACATTGGATTATCAGCAATATAACGGTCACCAGTAATCCCAGACAAAGGATCCCTAGAGTCATAGCAGCAGGGTACCACCTCCGAGAGGAAAGAAAACGAAGACCTAAAGTGACAGAGGATAGATTCAGAAAGACAAAAATGATGGAGGCAAGGGATCAAACAATTCTTTGGATACTGTCTGTACCTGGTACTTTGCATTACTTACCTCTAGTATTCCCAATGGCTTTGCAAATAATTCATTACTCACATTTACAGATGTGAACTATGTACAGTTAAAGAATTTAAGTAATTTACCTATGGTCATGCAGCTAACAACATTTAGGAGCCAGGATTCGATACCAGATATTTGACTCCAGGTATCTGATTCTAAAGCTTATGCTTTGTCTACTGTCCCCACAGTGAGTCTTCAAGAAACTCTCAGCCCAGCTTGGTTAGATTAACTTCCTCCACAGGGTAGAGAGCCTGATGTTTTTAATATGGATCATGTGTATGTACACACACGTGTGCACACACACACATGCACACACATGCACACACACACGCACACGCAGTTATAAGTAACATATCATAAACGAATGTCAGATATCAAGCAAATAAGCCTTTAGTCAGTTAACCGAGAAAACCTCAAAGAACTAATACATAATTTTGTGCTATTCAATTTTTATTTGGAACTGGTGTTATTGACCAAAGAAAAATAGGAATGAAATCTCAATATTCACTTGATTCATATTAACATCATGTCCACTACTCACACCAGCTGTGGCCTTCTTGTTACAAGAGAAAAATTCACCATTATTATAAAAATAAATAAATCATGTAGCTCACAGGTGTACGAATATCTTATTATGAGGTCCACCACTTAAAAAGCACAGATATTACTGGTTCAGCAGGAAAACATTTCGTGTAATGGATTTGGACTCCTCACCTTGTAAGATAAACAAATAAGGCACTGACAATGTTACCCTCTATATGCAAACAAGGAAACTGACAATTCAGTGACTTGCCTAAGATCACACAGATGTTAAGATCCAAACATAGGTCTTTAATCCAATTGTCAGTAGCTATGTGACTTAGAACGTCACATCACAAAACTTCCAGCATGAATGTATAATGATCCAAATCAATCAGTGGTCACATATATTCACAGAGTTCTCATGTGTCAAAAGCACTCCTAATAGACCCTACAGATGATCCAAACAAAATAGAAATTTTGACAGGAAGCAATATGGTTTATTCTCTGATGCAAAAGTTATTAAGCTCCTAGAAATGTGTATGCAAAGTTGGCAGAAAGGAAGTTGAAGACAGTTATGTGTCTTGCAAATAATTGCCCAATCCTAGCCTTGGAGGCAAATATCTGAGTAAATCTTTCAATCAACATTTCTCTCTGGTCAATATTCATTCCATCTTATAGATCAATCCTAGCTCTACCACTTACTAGCCACATAAAACTGGGTAAAACTCTGTAAAAGGGAGATAGTATTAGTCCTAATCTCAAGGTGTGAAGATTTAGAGAAATAATGCATGTAAAGTGAATATCATAGAAAATAGCCTATAGCAAATGTTCAATAAAAGTTAGTTTCCACCCTCTACTACAGCATCATTCATACCAAGTTAGTTTATTCATCAACATCATCTTCGTTATCACCATTATATCTGACTTGTTTTTCCTTTAAGTAAGTGCTATTAACTCTTTAATATTTTCCCATATTCAGGTGTTGTAGTCTTCTAATCCTATATTCAGTTAGTTTACATTTCTAACCTAATTCTGTCCCTGTACATATTTAGCCACCCCTAGTACCTTTGTCTCTCTCTCCATTTGGCTTCTGGTCAAGTTGATCCTTCATACTCTTGCTCTTGAGGTCATCAAAAGTCATTTCCAAATTTATTCCAAGAATGAGAGAGTGAAGCAGTCAAGGACTTCTACAAAGTAAAAATGTGTGAGCTCCTGCTGGAGTGTTTAAATAGCTACTGATATCTAGTAGAATGACTCAATCATTGGTAGGAGGAAGGAGAGGCTTTGCTTCATACTGGGAAGTTGGCTGACGCAAACTCTTGGGTTATGTCTATTGCAGGAGGGGAAAGTGGTGATTCTGATAGTGTTTCAGGATATTTCACTAAGTAATTTATAAAAGGGAAAAATGTATTTTCCATGAGCATTAGAGGAGAGGAATTTGTACCCACGTTTCAGATATGGAAACTGAAATTTAAAAGGGTAATTCACAGTAAATTTGTGGAAGAGTGTGCATTAGACCAGACTACTTGATGCCAATATCCATATTTGTTTATTTCACTGTAGCAGACTATCTCTATACTGAGTCTTTCATAAGTCTCACATTTTCCTTTTTAATTTTGACTTTTTTTCATCAGCTATAGACTTGGGAATTTGGGGATTAATCACTTATGACTCATGTCTCTAGCCATGATAACCTAGGTAATTTTAGAACTTAGGAGTGCTATTTCATACAGTGGCAGTATAACATAGCAGCAGAGAGAACTTTGGAGCCAGATGGAGCTTGTTTCATATCCTTCCTTTGCTATTCCCTTGGTCTCTAATCTTGGGGAATGTCTTTGGCTATACATTAGGACATTATAATGTCCACTTGATAATGTTGATAATGTTGCTATAGGTGTTCAAATGAGATATTGGGTGAAAATGCTAAGCTTTGTACTTCAAACATAATAAGAAATCAATAAATGGTAGTTATTAATATTAGCAGTAGTAATACTCAACACAGTGGAATTGCTCATCAAAGAATACATTTTATATGTTTGCCTTGAGTCACAAAGACTTCTATGGGATCCCAATAAAGATACTATATGTATTCACTGATAGAATTCTCAGCTATTTTTCCCTCACAACCTCATAACCAGAAAAAAAAATCTTGTTGCAGTTATACATGCTTTTTAAAAATATCCTTATCTTTTAGAGATATCTATTAGAGATATAGCTAGTATTTGCTTTAAACTATACCAGGAGAAAAATAAAAAGAAGGGAATACATAAAAGATTGGAGAAAAATATGTAAATAAACAAAATCTAGGAAACTATTAGGAAAATGAATAGTTTTCACCAGTAATAATTTTTCACCAAAATGAAAGTCTAATTAGGATTCCATTTCTCTCCTCCTCTCTAAATTTTTTGTATTCCCCTTTTCTGTGCAGGGTATCTGAGGCCAACCTGAAAATAGTTGATCATTTAAAGTGCTACTCTATGAGACAGATCACAAAGGAAGCTCAGCAACTCGCAAATACATCCTAGTCCAATCAGCTTGTAACAAATCAATGTTACTTACTTTTATCCCTCAAGCCCCATGCCACCTCCCTTGATTGTGAGTGCCAGGAAGCAAGGTTAGACACATTACTGCATTTGCCAAGGGGACTTTCACATAAATAGGATCTCAGGAAATTATTTTAATGATGATTAATAAATACTGAAATGATACCACAATGAAGTGGACACTTTATCATTTCCCACAGCGATGCTATTTTGGATGCCATCAATATTCTAGTGGATTAAGATGAGACATATAGGTACCCTTGTTGAGGAAATGGACATGACACATATTTCTTGTGAGCCCATCACATCCTCATAGCTTTTTATGGGAAGAAGTATCTCAGAAGGATGCATGTGAGTATGTAGTTAAAATGCCCAAAGAAAGACACAAGACCAGAAAGAAATACGTTCCTTACAGAAGGCCTAAGATTGAGCTAGATCGCCCAGATTTCTGATATTCACCTCCACACTTCACCCATGAGACCCAGGAGAACATAATCATCCATTGTCCTTTGGGTCAATACTCACAGGACTCTCCCTAAGCAGTCCAGGACTTGGTGGTGAGCTCTACGAGTCCTATACTTCCTTCAAAAACAATTTTTTTTTCTTTAAAAAATCCTCTCACCTTAACACCCACAGGTCGGATTGTCATCGTCAGTTTCTTTTTCTCCCCTCATTTTATATACTCTAACATGCACTGTATTGATTTTCAACTTCATTAATGTTATTCCATTTCTCCAACTAAATTATAAGCCCTTTAAAAGTAAGGATAGACCCCCTTCTATTAAGGAAATCTCATTCTTTTCTACCACCCTAGCATACCATACTAATTGTGCTAATATTCTAAAGACAGTTGACAGTTAACACGAGATTCTTAATTGTGAAGACATCACCAGCATAAACTGGATTTTTAAACTACAAAGAAATCTAAGAAAAGTCTATCTCGATTCTTTTATTTTGAGAAAGTGGAACTAAAGTCCCCAAAATTTAAGTGGTTTACTGAATATCTCTTTTCTACCTGATGCTAGACAAGAACTCAGTTCACTGTTCTTTCAATTATACCAGATCATAAAAGACATAGGTGACTTCTTCTAAGTGATATTATAAACGCAGTATGAATCTCTCTCAAAGGATTCAGTGAGAGACTTTTCAGATCACCAAGGCAGAGCATATCCGCTTCATAGTAGACTTTAAATGTGGTATGCAGTAGAGGATGCCCACATCAGGGGCACCCTCAAATCTTTTCCTGATGTCCCTCCAACCAGAAGCTCACGCAGAAGTGCCACAACACGGACAGTATGAAAACTAGACCAGTCACCATCTTCTGGGTGATCTAGCCCCTCAACATGGCCATATTTTGCCTTTTGTTATTCAAACCTGTAGGTGTTAAGCTATTCCTCTCTCTTTTTATTGCGGTAAAACTTACACAACATAAAACTTTTACCATTTTAGCCATTTTTAGGTGTACAGTTTCATGGCATTAAACACATTCACATTGTTGTGCAGCCATCACCACTATCCATCTCCAGGACGTTTTTCATCTTCTCCAACTGAAACTCTGTATCCATTAAACAATAACTCCTGTGATGGTTGATTTTATGTGTCAACTTGACTGGGTCACAGCGTGCCCAGATATTTGGTCAAACATTCTTCTGACTGTTTCTTCAGGGGCGTTTTTGGATGAGATTACCGTTTTAATCAGTAGAGTAAAGCAGATTTCTCCCCAAGTGAGTGGGTTTCATCCAATCAGTTGAAAGTCTGAACAGAACAAAAAACTACCCTTTCTCCAAAAAAGAAAAAAATTCTCCAGGAGACAGCCTTTGGACTGGAACTGCACCATTGGCTCTCCTAGGTCTTGAGTCTGCCAGCCCACACTACAGATTTGGACTTGCCAGCCTCCATAATTAAATGAGTCAATACCTTATAATAAATCCCCTTCTCTCTATATATACAAATTCTATTGTTTTCATTTCCCTGGAAAACCCTGACTAATACAACTCCCCGTTCCTTTGTCCTCCCAGATCCTGGAAACCACCATCCTACTTTCTGCCTCTGTGAATTTGACTACTGCAGGGACCTCATACAAGTGAGATCATACGATATTTGTCCTTTTGTGTCTGACCTATTTCACTTAGCATAATATCTTTAAGGTTCATCCATGTTGTGGTATGTGTCAGAATTTCCTTCCTTTTTAAGGCTGAATAATATACCACTGCATAGGTATACCACATTTTCTTTATCCATTCATTCATTGAGGGACATTTGGGTTTCTCCTGTTTTTGAAACATCCACGGGAATAATTTCTACAATTTTTATGTGGCAGATAGCTGGACAGACTTGACAGGCCTTAAGTGGTTCTCATTATCCCTGCTTGTGTAATCGCCTCCTCTTGAGTGTGGGTGGGATCTGTGGCTTGGAGTGCAGCAAAGGTGATGTAATGTAGGTGATCACATATATGTGGTTACGTAAGGTGTAGTGCCTATCTCACTAAAGCACGGATCTCTCCCTGTGCACTCTCTCTCCCTCCCTCTCTCTCCCCGGCTGTATTTAAAGAAACAACTTACATGAATCTTTTTTTTTTTTTGGCTGTGTTGGGTCTTTGTTTCTGTGCGAGGGCTTTCTCCAGCTGCGGCAAGTGGGGGCCACTCTTCATCACAGTGCACGGGCCTCTCACTATCGCGGCCTCTCTTATTGTGGAGCACAGGCTCCAGACACATACGCTCAGTAGTTGTGGCTCACGGGCCTAGCTGCTCCGTGGCATGTGGGATCTTCCCAGACCAGGGCTCGAACCCGTGTCCCCTGCATTGGCAGGCAGACTCTCAACAACTGCGCCACCAGGGAAGCCCAACTTACACGAATCTTACAGCCACAGAGAAATGAATTCTGCCTAGAGAAGCTCAGAAATGAATCCTTCCCCAGTTAAGCCTTTAGATGAGAATACAACCCAGCAGACACCTGGATGGTAGCCTTGTGAGACCCTAAGCAAGGGACCCAACTAAGCTGTGCCCACACTTCTGACCCACAGATACTGTGAGATAATAAATATGTGTCATTTTACATTGCTGCTTACATAATTTGTGGTAATGTGTTACATGGTATATAAAGTTAATAATTCTGTGATAATCTTAATCCTCCTGTTTTGTAAAATTCCTTAAATCTCATCCTATCACTGACTTTCAGTGCCTCTGAGGTTCCCACTCAATACTTAGGCTGCTTAAAAAAAATGAAAAAAAAATCGAGGACTTCCCTGGCAGTCCAGCAGTTAAGATTCTGCGCTCCCACTGCAGGGGTACAGGTTCTATCCGTAGTCTGGGAGCTAAATTCCACATGTCGCGTGGTACGGCCAAAAAAAAACTTAGGCTGCAATCATGGTTCATAAAGTAGAGACACTATTATTTTATGTCTTCCTAGTGGAGCTTCCAGTAGATGCAAGATAAAACTGGTTTCTCCTGCCATATTATCTATTTTTGAAGCCGTGGCTGTGGTCCAACCCACTGTCAGCTCTTCATAGCTCACTCTTGGTGTCTCAGAGTAATAATAGTCCTAGCCTCTGTTTCATTGAAGCACAGAGAGGAAGGGAACCTGCAGTGAGTCACCTGACCTAGGCAAGGTCAAAAGGAGAATAATCAAAGGAACCAGAAGAAATTCTTTAACCCCACGTGTTATAGCTGTTGTTTAACAATTCCCTGAAGCATAGGTGAAAAGGCTTTGGTGCAGTACTCTCCATTTGTTCCACTCCATGTCCTTAACAACCTGGGCAGAAGCTAATGATTCACAAGCGAAATGGAACACAAGACTGTGTAGGGTTGTAATGAGTTCATTCCCCTCTACCTCACGTACCTGCCCTTCCAGTGTGGACCTCTTCTGTCTTCCCACCCGAATCCTCTTTCCTGTCTCATCGTTCCCTACATGGATGCTTTGATAGGGACTGAGCTCAGAGTTAAAACTGCCACAAGGCATAATCACTTCCATTAGGATAAACAAGAAGTTCTCTTTCTCCTGGGAATAATCCAGTGGAGGGAGGGGTGGGGGGAGGGCAAGGGGCAGTAGTAATTCTAAGAAAGAAAAGTAACAAGAAGGTCATTAACAGAATTCCATTTTGTTCTAACCTGTTAGGAAGCTGGAGGGCAAAGAGATGATGGCAATCACATGGCAGGAAAGTGCAATTGGGGGGAAAAAGTCATGTTAATGGGCAAACCTGTTCATGCAGGTGAAGGCTGGCAGGGCTGGGAGAAGAGAGGGCCAGGACAGCAAGGGGAAATACTCAAGAACGGGAATGCTAGGAAAGCCAAAACAAGGTCATGGTAACAATACACATGAGAGGCAGGAGGACATCAGTTATCCAGCATATTGAAGGGAAAAGTTACTGTTAAAATTGAGTGGAAATCAAGACAATCTTAGTTAACACTTACAAAATACTTGTTATATCAGGACTAGTGTATGTATTTCATACACGTTAACATAGTTAATCTCTATAAGTGTATGAAGTAACATTATTTTATCCATTTTATATAGGATGAAACTGAGCCAACAGAGAGATGTAATAACTTGCCTAAGATCCCACACCTAATAAGTGACCAAGTAAGTATTATATTTAATCCCAACCAAGCTGGGTTCTTAGCCATGATGCCCTACTGCCTGTCTGACAAGAGAAAGAGAAGGGCAAGGTTAATGATGTTATACGAACATGTACATGACACTCTGACTAGAAATATTCTAATCAAAATGCCTTCATGATGCAACATAAAGCAACATCTAGGGCAGGTCCAGTGGGCATTCCACTCCTATTTAATGAATGGGAACATTGAGAACTGAAGAAATTATATAATAATTTAGTGGAGGGCCGAGATTAGAATTCTGCTCTCTTACCCTGTAAAATACCTCCTACCTGGCCAAGTTTTCTGCTGAAATTTGGAAAGTACTCTTACATTTAAAAAAATAATGTAGTGTTCATTTATTTTTGGAAATGAATGATTTTGAATCACCAGTATCATACCAGATTTTTCTCTCACTACTTGATTTCCTTAGCTAAGAAATAAAATTAAGTTTATATTCTCCACTCTCATATCACATTGTTATGCGGTGGGAGGGCTTTGAGAATCAACCCCGCCCAATGGTCTCCCCTCAACAACTCAGTAAAATCAGATTTTCAGAGTTAGTATCTGAAAGTTGTCTTTTTCCCAATGTTTATAAGATAGATCCCTGTAAACAAATGTCCAATTTTCTCATGAAAGACTTTGTATTTAAAAAAATTTTAATACTTTGTATTAATTAAAAGATTACTGGCTTAAGCATACATCATTTATACAGAATTCATTTGTTCCTATAGAGGTGCATCTTTACAAATTTTCTATGTCCTTACCATGTGTGCTTATTTTTGCTCTGACTTTACATAATATGAGAGAGACAGAGCGAGAGTGAGAGAGACATATAGATCTTGAATCTTGTTTTTAAAATGTCTCTTTAACTATTTCAATGGGAATTGAAGTCAGGGTGGAGGGGGATTTCATAGACAGCACCCAGAAATTCTAATCTCCCCACCTGCTTTCTCCAAAGATGCTATAGATTTCCAGTTCATTTGGCAACCTCTCAGCCCTACTCCAGTGTCTAGGAATAAATGACCCAGAACCAGGAGAGTTGATTATCAACATAGTGAAGGGGAGGCCTGCATAGTGAAGGGGAGAGCAAGAGAGGCGGGCTAATCATACAGAGAGGGGAGTGAATGGAGATTGGCAGGGTGACTTTCAACTGCCAACAGTCACCCTGGAGTGCTTGGGTGAAGGACCAAGAATATTACTCCTTTTCTGATGGAGAAGAGAACTTATGTGGTCACCCTCAACATGCCTTTGATTCTCCTTCAAGTCCAGTTTCTCACCACTGCCTAGAAAAATATCCAATTCACAGGACTGATGTGTCCTTCCTGAACGTCTTCCTTTTTGGAGGCAGTGTGAGAAAGTTAAAGACATCTAGAAAGGACTAAGAGTAGAATGGAAGAAGAGAAGACACAGGGAAGCAAATGTGGAGACCTTAAAACCAGGAATAGAAATAGAGAAAGAAGCTAGGATGAAAGGGGAGAGAAAAATCACAGAAAATAACAGCCCGAGGGGGTAAGCGAAGAGAAAGAGAGAGGAGGAAAAACCGATTTATTGCTGAGAAGAGTTTCTCTCCTTAAGTCCTCTAGGTCAAGAAGTCAGACATGGCACAGAGCATGGAAAGGAGGCAACGGATGCCCAGTGCATGATCTGGAGAAGCAGGAGTCCAGCCCGATGGGAGTGCAATCCCGAGCCCCGATGGCTTCTGCCGTGGTGTATTTCATCCAGGTGAGTTGTGAAAACGCAGGCATAAGACTTCTGTTTGTTTCTTTGTTTCTGAGATAAATCAACTCTCAGAAGAACCTGGAGGGAAATGAATGAGGGGGGAAGACATATACAGAACCAAAGGGATGGTAGGGAAAAGAATAACTAGAATGTTCCCTTAGTATTATAAGGTTACATATAGTGCATGTATGACTAATGACATCAGTGAAAAGAAGGACATATATACTAGTAGGAGAGCAATGGCAATTTAGAAGTGTCTCTTATGTATATTTCTCTCTTTTAACATCTCTTCACCTGTCCCTCAAAACCCCAAGTAAGTTACTGGGAATTCCCTGGTCGTCCAGTCGTTAGGACTCCTCACTTCCACTGCAGGGGGCACGGGTTCGATCCCTGGGCAGAGAACTAAGGTCCCACAAGCTGCGTGGCATGGCCAAAAAAAAAAAAAAATTCCAAGTAAATTATTAAAACTAAGTACATAATTCCCCTAAATGGTGTTTCCCATATCAGCCCTAATACTACTCTAGCAGTTTAGGTGCCTCTGGATCAGAGATAAATTGAGAAAGAAAACTCTTTTAAAATACTTTGCACTTTTTATTTCTCCCCACTGAGAAGCAGAAGATTCTGAGTAACTCATTAGCCGAGAAAGAGTCATTGGACTGAGGAATTCTGGATCACTTTCAGGGGGAAATTGACACAGATATAAAATCTATTAAGAAGAAAAACAAATGAAGAAACGGGCTGGTTTCAGATTCCTGAACAGCTCCTAACAGGGAGGGTGCTATTTTACTTCCTATATACCAGTTAATTGAATGTGTGAAACCATAGCTTTTTCTTTCTTTTTCTTGTATTTTCTTTTTACTTCTTCTTCTCCTCCTTGTCGTTCCCTTCCTTTCTTTTCTCGTTTCTTCTCTTTTTGCAACAGGCCTGAAAAGAGGCATTTTATCGGCTGAGCACTTTAGGCTTTTTTTTTAAACTTTAATCAAGAAAACAAAGCGAAGTACCAGGGGTGGGTTGAGGAAACACATACTTTGTCATCCTTAGTGGCCATTTATTTTAAATTAAAACAAACCCAGGAGTTTCTCAAATGTTTTCTGCAGAGATCAGCTGTTTGTTCTTTTACAAATCCTTTTCCCCCAATGTCACATGTAGGTGTGTCCCCTGCCTGCCTCCACCCTCCCCCCAAACTCCCAATAAGTACAAATTCTTGCCTCTTTTTAGAGTAACTTTGTGGCCTTTGTTGTTGATTTCCTGAAATATCAAGTCATCCAAGTTACTGGAAGAGAGAGACAGTTTCTAGAACAGAAGTTTACCTAGAGAGGGTTTTGAAGGAGAAAGTCAACTGAAATATAAGGTAAAAGAAGGAGTGGGACATTCCTTTCCTGGGAGTAGAAGGGACCTGACAGCAGTGTCAACAGTTGTTAGAACAGACTTGTCCCTGGTTCTAGTGATTCATTCCACACATATCCATGAGAGAGTTTGATCTGAATTCTGGCCAAATCAATAGGTGTATGCAGTTGGTCATGTTACTCAAACCTCTCTGCCTTAGTCTCTTAACGTTTCAAAATAATGTACCCACCAGCATGGTTATTGTGATGAAATGTTATGAAATCTTAAAAATTCTTAGCAATCTGGCTGGCACAGAGTAGCAATTCAATCAATAGGTTTTTCCCCTCCCTTTCCCCCCTTCTTCTCTTGTACGGTGAGTTATTGACGTACGGAGGGAATAAAAAAGAGCAGTGGGGTTGAATTCAACTTGTAACTGATAGAGAATTAGGAGAAAAAGAACAGTATCCTGAGAGGCAGGTCAGGAAATTTCTAGGACAAACAAATTGATATAAATGCTGTCCCTCATTCACAGAGGCGGTGATGTTCACCCACCACCAAAAAACCAAAACCGAAACAGATTAGCTATTTGCTCTTCCAGGTTTTCCCACTGCGAATTTAATAAAGATCAGGTATAGGAGAGATGAAAACGGTCCTGAACATGACTGACCCCATGACCTTGTCCTTGTATTTGCCCTGCTGTCACCAACTGACCTGACAGCGCAGTCATGAGGGGCGGCTCATAGGCTGCTGAGCAGAGCAGATGAGACCATTTCCCTGTCTGAGATTGTTTCCCTTCCTACAGCTTCCTTGGGCAAGATGTGAGGAGAACTGTGTCAATCCTGAACAGTAAGTATCTAAGAGTCCACACTGGGAGGAAAGCATGACAGACAAAGACATCAACACCCAAAACAGGGTCAAAATGTCTTGAGATATCTCTGACTTCCCTTATTTCTACTTAAATGGCATCAAGCCACTAATCTCACAGACAGGTTATCCCAAAACAGGTGTTCTTGTCATCCTAAGTACTCAAGATAACACTGCTGATGGCGTTTTTCCAAAGCCAATCTTCCTGTCAAAACAGCAGACTTAATCTCAATTTATACAGTCACAGTGATTTGCAAAAGATTTTCTTTCCCAAGCCTCTCAGTGAGTCACGGAGACAGACAGGATTCGATACTGACCCGCAGATATACTTGGGTGATTGCCAACGTAGCACCACCATTTCAAATCTGCAAAGCGTTTCCTATTTTTCAGGGCATGTTAAAATTTATTGCAGACTTCATTTAGCTATCACTTTGAGGTAGTTATCCCTCAATCTAAGCCTGTCACAATTAGGTCCTGTGTAGACACAGAGGACACAAAGATAAAAGGGAAGAGTCATTCCTCTTGGAGGTAAACTATTTAAGAAAGCAGGGACAGTTTGAATGAAAAGACTTAACTTAGGCTGAAGGAAAACACATATTTAGCCAAGGGAAGAGTTTCCCTACAGCCAAGTCTGTGAAACCCAAGGGAAATGGTGATGGCCTTGGTTACTTGCCACAAGCTCTCTGAGGTTTTAGACACCTACCACCATAAGAGGGATATTTTTAATAGAATCAGAATTGTAACATTGTACAACTGGAAGGGGCTTTGAACAAACGGGGAATGTGAGAACACCTAGAGACACTGTTCAGTGAAAAAGAAAACTGTATGATCTACAACTGTGCAAACAGAGAGGATATAGAAGTGGATTTCAACAGATCACTAGATCATAAAGTATTAAATGTATTCATCTTCAGTGACAAACAAATATTTTCCTTCCTCTCCCCTTCACACTCCCCAACTTATCCCACACTCCTTCTCCCTTGTAATCCATATTATCTTCATTCTATAGAGAAACTTGATAATTGCCCTAGTTCATTCAGAATATTTAATTAGCTTTTGTTGTGATGAAGTTGGTTTCTACATTTTTTCCCCTTTCTTGTTGGGCCTCAATGGATATGCTTATCTGTTTTGATCCTGGATGTGAAAATTTAAAGCCCTTTTTACGGTGGGAGTTTTTATGGTGGCCCTTTTTTTTTTTCCTGCTTTTTATTTTTTATTGAAGTATAGTTGATTTACAGTGTTGTGATGTGTTAGTTTCTGATGTACAGCAAAGTGATTCAAATATGTATATATATATATATATATATATATATATATTCTTTTTCATATTCTTTTCCATTATGGTTTATTATAGGATAGTGTGTATAGTTCCCTGAGCTATATAGTAGGAACTTGTTGTTTATATGGTGGCCCTTTTGGCAACAACTTGCAAAACATAAATTACAAACTATCATGCTTATAACTGAAATTTTATGTTTAACTTTTATTTACCTCAAATATATACAAACCTTAACTTTCACATTTATTTTCACTCTTTGTAAACTTGCATTGAAAGTTCTTTCTTGGTAATTGTCATCAAAACTGTTTACAATGGTCATGGTTACATGTTCTATTAACATTATTTTCATGATCACTAGTTTAGTCTGTCTCATAATGACTTACACAATGCCATCTATAATATAAATCACTACTGAAGGCATCCCATTTCATAATAGATTCAGCTGGTTACATCGAAGTTAATATAACCTGTGATGCTTTTATTATAACAAGGTATCATACATTGTAACTTGTATTTCTGATTCTGGAATTATAACAGGCATTGACTATATTTTTATCGCAAACAAACCTTTATTCTTTCTCCATAGTTGCCTGACCACAGATTGGGTACATCTCTGGTATATATGGTAAGTTTCAGCTATATTACCCAGAAAGATGTTTAAAAGGGAGTTTTTCTCAGGGGGTATTACTTTTATTTATTTATTTATTTATTTTAGTTTTTAAATATATTGACAGCAGAAAAGAAACTAAGACATCCAGCCTATTTCCTAGCATCTCATGGAGTAAAGCTTCTTTACCTCATCTCTAACCTGTGTGACAATATACCAGGATTTCCTATTTCAATACCATCTCCTGGGCCAACATCAACGGATTATTGTGTACTTTCTCAGGGTCAGCTCTAGAGAAAGCCACAGAGAGGAGATTACTTCAGTGAAAAGTAGCCCCTCCAAACCACGTTTAAATCTGTCATGAATTGCTCTAGTGAACTGACTTAGTCTTGCTGGCAAAATAAGGAAGTATACACGTGAAGGGAAAGCCTGGGAATTAAAATCTGATAGTCATTCTATAAAACACTCAAACAAAAATCAAAATGCAGACACTGAAGACTGATTACGCCGAAGTTGGGAAAAACTCCAGACCACAGAGCTCTCACTGCTCGGTGGGGCCCTTACAGGTTGCTGGTGGTCATCGGCGCGCTGCTTCTCCTGTGTGGCCTGACTTCTGTGTGCTTCCGCTGCTGCCTGGGTCACCAGCAAAATGGGGAAGACGAGGGCCGGCCACCCTATGAAGTGACGGTCATCGCTTTTGACCAGGACAGCACTCTCCAGAGCACGATCACTTGTGAGTACACTAACGTAGAACATGGGAGGTGAACCCGGGTTTAAACGATCGCTTAGGACAGTGCAACGGTGTAAAAACATTGATCAAATAGTGTTAAAGTTTCTAAAACTTAGGGCAGCTTTAATTTCCCAAAGCCTGATGGTGCAGTGACCTGGTCTCCCATGGATGCTGTATTTTCAGTTTTTGGCCAGATAATGGAGTGAAGAAAGAAATGAAATGTTGGAGACAATATTGGAAATGTCTTACCAGAAGAATTCCCAAGTTTATAAATAATTATTTTAAGCTCTGAACATATCCCTTTTTCGAAAATGTCTTAGATTTTTGTGAAAACTTACACTTTCTATTATCTATACTAATTTTTTTTAACTTTGGAGAAATTAGTCGTGTGTACTTTCTTTATTCACCAGGTCTTAAACCATTAGATATTAAACCCAACACTGGATGATCATAAAACACTTTCCTTTATTTCCCTCTGTTCTCTTCTTTGGATTATATTCTTTCCTAAAATTGGAGAGTGAATACAAGGCAGAACAGCAGGCGGTAATACCCTGTGATATTTATTTTGAAAAGAGAGAACGCTATAGCACATTGTTCACCTATCCTGCTTTTCTTTTCTCACTGTCATTTTGGGGAAAAGATAAATAGGCAGAAACAACTATTTCTAAGGAGTCTGCAACTTCAGTGTGTTGGTATAAAGTGTTCCAAATCCATAAAGGGGAAAGGGCAGGGTTGTGAGATATGGGAGCCCACTTTAGAATTTGAGGAAGCCAGAGAAGACGGAATCTCCTAGCAAAGAGTGAAGCTGGTTTCTGAACAAGCTTCACAGGATTTTCCTAATATCTGTGGCCAAGAGTGACAATGGATTTGGACACCTGTTTAAAATGCAAGGGGACTGAGTGTGCCGTAAGTCTCTGGTTTCTGTGGACGCCGCGTTTACTTGAGCTCCCGTCCTTCTTTCCTCTCCAGCCCTGCAGTCAGTGTTTGGCCCTGCGGCTCGAAGAATCCTGGCCGTGGCTCACTCCCCCAGCTCCCTGAGCCCGCTGCCGTCCTCCCTGGACACCCTCCCAGGGTATGAAGAAGCTCTTCACATGACTCGCTTCACTGTTTCCAGGTGTGGCCAGAAAGCACCTGATCTACCCCCAGTGCCAGAAGAAAAGCAGCTGCCCCCAATGGCAAAGGAGTCTCCTCGAATAGAACACCGTTCTAATTGATGGGAACTCTGGTTTGATCAATGGGTTGGGGGTTTCCCCAGGGTTGGTAGAGATTCACAGACAAATGGAACATTTTTTTCCCCCTAACTTTCAGAAGGCTTAGGATGGCCATCTAAACAACATTCAGTGGCAAAGATGGATTCCAACCCAGACACATATATTTTCTGCTATGGCATGCTCTAGTCGAGAACTCTTCTTTATCCAGTGGCCACAATTTGCAGTTAACCTGTAGCAATGCTGATTACTACTGAACAGGAAAGCATCAAAGGGATCTTGGATTCCTTCAGCTATTGAGTTCCTTTCCCCATAGGATGCTGCAAGTTGCTGGTTTCTCTACCAGCAAATAGATTATGTACACTTGTAGAGAAAGACCAGCCTGCAGGCACAGCCAGAGACGTTCATGCACTGAATTCATACATGCTTCCTCTCGAGAGAGCATTCACTTTTATGCTAAATGACAATGATAATTTTGTAAGTCATGTAATGCCTCACTGGACATCCAGAATCCAGGGGTGGGATTGCAGGCCTGGGCTTAGAGGACACAGCAGAGTAATGAAGTGCCAAATATCAAGGTCTTTCTTTCACTCTGGTTCTACCCACCAGCAGTAGGGGAAACTGCATAGAATGCAGTAACAGTTCTATTCATTTTTTAGTTCCTCTGCCCTGCAAACATACGCGCACACACGGAAGCACGCAAGCATAGACACACGCACGCTTTTCTAACTCTGAAAGAATAGTGCCGCTTTGCTTCTTTCCTCTTTCCTGCTTTGACCAAGTGTCTCTACAGTAGTGACAAACACTTGCTTCTAGTGGTGGCCTTCACTGCCACCTAGTGGAGCCATGGTAGAAATGCATCCTCCTGTTGGAGCCCATCTGCATACCTCTCTGGTTTCTGGAGCACTAACTGGGTGAGATACTTCCCAGGGCACGATCATACTGTGTAGTGCTAAGCTGTCCACATAACATACTACCTCCAAAATGTACTGTTATTGGAAAATTTATAGGACGTGAAGTGTATTGGGGGAAATACTGCTTGCCAGTGACCTTAGAAAAGTCATTGAACTCCCTCAGGCACAGTTTTCTCATCCATAAATTAGGAGATACAACTCTTCCAAGGATTGTTGTGAAGATCAAATAAGCTATATGTAAATGTGACAAGATTTGTAAATTATTATGCACATGTATTTGTTACTCTTATTCTTGACAACTCATTTTCACCTGCCTGCTATGACTCTACTGAAAATTATGTTCTGATTTGCCCTTTGGCAACCCAGCCTGCTATGTCATTGCCAAGTCACACCTGATGTAGCTTTATTTCATCAATAAATATTTGTTGATTGAGGTAAACAACTGAAGACATGTGATTCCTCGTGATATGTCCTGTGTAAGAAAGGTAAGAGAGGTAAGAAATATTTGAGAAAATTTGTTTATTAGGCAAATAGGTCCATTCCTCAGGGAGCAATACAGACCCGGGGATGACTGATTAATGCACCACCTCATTAAATACTTTCTTGGGATGTTCACTCAGCCAGGAGGGAAAATGTTCTAAGCGAGTATAACCTGCTGGTGATCTGAATTTACTCTGAGTCTCTTAAGACATGGCCTCTGGAAATTGTTAATGCATGAACTGTTAATAGCACCCGAGGGGGCCTTGTTTTGCCACTGCCAAATGAATCTCTTCATTGTTACATATTCCATGAAATATTCTAGGCCCTTTCATTCTTCAAAATACTACAGTCTTAAAGACGTTAAAACGTCCTTGGGTATAACAAGATCTTGAAAGAAATCCTGCCTGTAAGGATCTTATTCTAAAGAGATCTCTCCGCCCCACTTTCCCCTCCCCCTTGCCCTCTCCTTAGCCACAGAGAGTCACCTTAGCATTACATCACAAGCAATCAGCAGCCACTTGGCTTCACTCCTTTATCTCCTCAGCCGAAGACATCTGTTCATCAGCTCGGTCACTTTCACCATTGGTCTCAGTCTTGTTTAACTCCTTTTAACTTTCCTCATACCCATCCGTCAAACTTTAAACATTGGTTCAGTGACGCTAACTGATTTCTCCCCAAAGCCTACATCCCTGAGCAGTGCTGCAGTCTGAAAGAGACATTGGGAAGTAGGATCACCAGGACTTGCTGATGGATTGGGTAGGGAAATGTAGTAAGGGAAAATGATTCCTAGATCAGTGACCCGAGCCAACGTGCGGAAGGCATAGCTGTTTATGAGGATGGGGAAGGCTAGCAGAGACCTGATTTAGGGGGAGATTAAATTCAGGGATTTCTAAAATGGGGGAAAGGCATTCTGTGGCAAAATATAAACCAAGTGAGTCTGAAATGAGGTCTAATACACGAAAGCAGCCAGGAAGGTTCAGGTGCGCCAATGAGAAAAATCCTTTTCCTCGAGATTGAATGAGGAAAGCCTCCATCTGTCAAAAAGAAAAAGAAGTTTCATATTGGATCTTGATACTCAGCAGTGTTTGTAAAATAAGCCCCTGAGAATGGCCCAGAGATTATTGGGATTTGCCAATTTGGGACTCTGGGGTCTGGACAGAAGGATATGAGTTTGGAAGCCATCAAGTTAAAATGTATATTTATAGATATGGGTGTAAATGAGATAACTCTCCCTCCTCCTTCTTCCTCTTGCTTATTTTTTAATTGTTCACTTTCTATTAGTTTCTTCCCTTTAGTATACATTAGTTTAGTATGCATTATATATTCTAAAAAGAAAGGAGAGCATAATTTGAAGGAGAAAAGTATCACATTGTTAAGCCTGGCGCTAAGTAATTCAGACGCTGCGCTTGAAGACAGCCACGAAAGTTTTTTAGCAGGAGAGATCCATGGGGTCAATGTTTTCGAAAGACACTGATGAAAATGTCTGAGGTCTTAGCTGAAGTGTGAAGAAGGCAGGTCTTGCTTCCAGCCAGGAGCATATATTAAAAATCCTAGTCAAAACTGATGAGAACCTGAAAATGAATGGGAGGCTGGGCGAGAAGTGGTGGTGATGAAATGAATGATAATCATTTCTTCTTTTCAGCAGAGCTCTGAGCTGTGCTCACATTGCAAAAACAAATAACAAAATGGTTAGGAAATATAACCTTTACACCATTGTTCTCTAGGTCTTTCCTCTAATTTTAAGCAGTGGAGAATCTCTGCCACCTCTTTCTCAGTCTGAATGATACAAATATGGATTGATATAAACCTCCTACAGCCTGGCTGTGAAGCTGCACTATTCATTCTCTACAGCTTAATTTGGGTTTTCTGGCGGTGAGGACACTAGTGAAAAAAAACCCCACATTTTAAAACATCATTTTTTACTTGCCAAAACTGAAATTCTTACAATCAGGGCTATGTCCAGTATCTGAAAGGAAGTGTTAATATCTACATAGCAAGAGGAAAAGACTCTGAGAGCATGAAGTCCCTAATCTGTGAGACACCTGGAAGATGGGTCTGGATTAGTTTACACAAGGATAATAAAGGCACTCCTTTCTGCAGGAAGATGGGTCTGAGAGAAGATTGATTGGGCTGTGATGACTGGTTTTGTCTGAGGTTTGGAGGCAAATAGAACAGTACAAGATACCTTGTAGTGGCTTGTTTCTGATCCAAGTCTAGGTCAAGAGCTAGAGCATAGAATCTGGTTGAGTTGGCCTTATGGGTCTGGCCGATGAGACCTTTATTAGACGGTCTGATTAGTTAACACATTAGGAGTGTACTTGTATATGAGAGCATGGATATAAAGCAAAAATGGAATTTATGTAACAAATATAAGAAGCAGGGGAGAAAAACTGCAAAGTCTGGGAACAGTGAGTTTTGTTTTCTTTCCATTTGTTAAGCAGATTGTCTGGAAGGCAATAAAGAAGCCAGGATAGGAAGTCCGCCCTTGAACAGGCTGACCGGGAAAAAAAATTCAGTGATTTATGGATTGTCCAAGATATATTGAGCATTCAGCTGTGGAAAATATTTTACAAGCTGTGTCTGAATAATGTTGGCCAGTGTCCTTCTGTTGGCACCTCCACCTCAGCTAAGCCAGAATTGCGCTATTTCCCACCTCAGAATTCCTCATATCTGTAGAGTTTGGAAAGGGTGTCATGAAAGTGGTCGTGTTTGAGTTGAAACCTGCAGGATCATAGAACTTTAAATGTCAAATAGACATTATAAGTGCATTTTCTGTCTATGAGCAAAGATGAGAAAGATGAGAACGTGAGTCATGGAGAATGTTAAAAATTCCAAGAGTGATAGAAAAGGAATGGATCTGAAAAGATAGGTTGCCATCTGTTTATGGGAGGCATTAAATATTGTAACCAAATGCAGGTTTGGCCACTCGCTGCTCAAGAGCCAATAACGAATTGAGGGGCAAGCTTCAGTAGAGAAGAAAGGTTACCTTACTCAGAAAAACCGGCAATATGGGGAGATGGTGGACTTATGTCCAGAGACCAACTCTGAAGATTCTGCTCAGCCATGACGATTTTTAAAGGGAAAACAATCTCAGTTAATCATTAAGGCAGAAGGTCAGATTCTTCGTCATCTTTCCACTGTGTGCAAACCTGCTGACTTCTCCTGATCTATCTTGGGACGCCGTCTTGCTCATGTGGCCCACCTGCAATTGGATGTTCTCTTGCCCACGTGCTCTGCCTCTACATGTGAGGTCCATCTGCAAATTTACTAAGGGAAAGCTAGGGGTAGAAGGTCAGTCATTCTTTAACTACTTAATTCTTCATTCTTATTCCTTCTAATCCGGGAAAGGAATCAACAGGTTAGGTAAGGTGTTGTGTATGTTTAGTAAAGCAGAAATCAGGAGCTAAGTTAAATGTTGCCTAGTGATCTCATCTTTATGATTAAGGTCTAAAGAAAACAGGGATGGACAAAAGAAAAGAGGCAGAGGAGCTGCTTACAATATGAGCTTAAGCAGTTCGGTCTTTATCCTGCCTTGTATGAAAGCTATTGAAAGTTTTTGAATAGGGAAAAGAGATCATGTAACTTGTAAGATGCTTCAGTTGTCACTAGAGGATGAATAAGAGAAGTGAGATGTAGAGGACAGGGACACCATTATGGCCCTTCAGCTACCCCAAAGACAACACTCCAATTTCTTCCATAAGAGCTTAGTTATAGGCAAAGTTATGGAATAAGGCAGACTAAATTTAAAGCCTCTTCACTGTGTTTCAGCTTCCTGGTAGGACTCATCCTACGTGTTTATGTGGCCCTTTGGTAATTACTGTCTTTGTTTCACAAATGATATCAGTGTTCTTAGTGTCTGGACTTTCTTGGGTCCCAATTTGAATATCAAACTTGCCTACATAGGATCTGTCTTGTACAACCCTCTTGCACTAGACTTAGCACCTGCTCTTCCTTCCCATGTAAATTCTAATTACTATGGGTGGTAGAATTGAGTGCCCTCTTCTCCCTCTCCCCCAAAAGAGTGTAAATCCAAACTCGGGAAATATCAAAGTAGATAAATGTAAATCCAATTCAAAGGGGACAAAAGTTCATCAGGAGTCAAACAATTGGTAAGTAATCGTAACCATTTGAATGCCTTCAGTGCCCTATCTCATCCTCCAAACTATGTGCTCCCTTTTGTCAGCTTTGGAGGCTGAGTTGCAGGCAAGTGATGTAACTGGTGGAGAGCTGAGTGCCTGAGCTGGCTTTACACTCAACTTCCTCAGACTTCAAACACCAAACTGGAAAACATTTGGCTCTTATTTTTTTCATTTAATTTTTATTCCTTTTAATCAAATGCACACCTTCATACAGATTACAAAGTCAAATAGCTCTACAAGGCTTGTGAAGAAAAGGAGTGCCTTCCCACCACACGCATACATGCACATAGAATCCCTACTTTTTAGCTGACTTTTTAAAAATCTGCATTTCTTCAAATACTATACATATGTTTCTATTCCTTTTCTCTTTTTTCTTTGAAGTATAGTTGATGTACAATGTTGTGTTAGTTTCAGGTGTACAGCAAAGTGATTCAGTTATATATATATATGTGTGTGTGTATATATATATATATATCTTTTTTTTCATATTCTTTTCCATTATACGTTATTACAAGATATTGAATACAGTTCTCTGGGCTATATAGTAGGTCCTTGTCATATGTTTCTATTCTTGATTTTTATTTTCAGTTTGGACCATTATCTATTGACTTGCCATTATGGAAGATGAAAATATGGCCCTTTTTCGCCACCATCCCTACCGTTGCGATCACGACACATCTGAACATTTCTTGTGCCCCCCTATTTTCTAAATATAGTTATATCATAATTTTGATTAGCTGAGTATAATGGGAAGCAGGAAAAATGACTATTAAGGATTAAGTTCCTGAAACCAGTCTTTCTGGGTTAAAATTCTGGCTCTTTCCCTTCCTCTTTGTCCAATCTTTCTGTAGTGACTTAACTGTTTTACGCTTCCATTTCTTTTTTTTTTTTTTTTTTAAAGGATTTTCTTATTTATTTATTTATTTATTTTTGGCTGTGTTGGGTCTTCGGTTCGTGCGAGGGCTTTCTCCAGTTGCGGCAAGCGGGGGCCACTCTTCATCGCGGTGCGGGGACCGCTCTTCATCGCGGTGCGCGGGCCTTTCTCTATCGCGGCCCCTCCCGTCGCGGGGCACAGGCTCCAGACGCGCAGGCTCAGCAATTGTGGCTCACGGGCCCAGCTGCTCCGTGGCATGTGGGATCTTCCCAGACCAGGGCTCGAACCCGTGTCCCCTGCATTAGCAGGCAGATTCTCAACCACTGCGCCACCAGGGAAGCCCCTACGCTTCCATTTCTTAAGCTGTAAAATGATCGTCAAATGAGTACACATACATTACATTATTGCGTGAGGATTATGGAGGTTAATACATATATTCATACTATATATAAAGCGTGTATACATGAATAACTATCAATTACTTTTACTATCTTGAAGATTATCTTCATCTCTCTCGTGTTAAATCCTGTCTTCTATGTCCCATGTCTTTTCCTTTCTTGGTTTACTTCCTCATCTGGGGGCTGCTCCTGGAAAAAGGTACATAAGAAGTGAATTTTTGAAGAGCTTCAATGTTTATGAAATGTCTTGTGCTACCCTCATACTTAAGTAATAGTTTAGCTTTGCATAAAATTCTAGGAAGAAAATAAATCCCCTTAGGATTGTGTAGGCATAACTAGCTTTAAATAAAATCTGACCTCCCTCCCTCATTTTCTGAAATCTCCCTCTCTGAGATTCCTAGTATTTGAATGTTGGACTTCTAATTCCCCTGGCCTCCTTTTCCATCTTTCTGTTTTATTGCTTTACTTTCTAGGAAATTTCATTAACTTTCTTCTAATACTTCTATTGAATGTTTTCCTTCTCTTACTTTTAATTTTTAAGATTTTTTTATATGAATACTCTTTGGTTGTAGCTATTTTTGTTTCATGGATGCAATATCTTCTTTTGTTTCTCCAAAGATATTAATGATAATTTTTTTGGTATTTTTATCTCCCCGAATAGTCTTTCTTATTTTCTCCAAGTTATTTTTCACTAATTGTTTACTTCATATTAGATCTTTTTTTGAAATCCTTGAGTCCTTGCTGCCTGATCATACTTAAGAACAAGGCACTAAAAAGCTCATTTGAAATTTCTGTATGTGTGCAAAAACCCAGCTGGGCTGCTAGAATTCTGGGAACAGAAGGAGGAAGAAGGTTGGGGGTTCAAGGGTCAGTATGTAAGTTCTCACCTAACCTTCCAGTTTTCAGTAGCCGTCTTCTACTAAGCCCACTTTCCCCCCTAGCTTTCCCAGTCCATAGACCTTGTTAATCATGCAAAAATAAATCTCCAGTCTCTACAGGGATGGGGAGATAATCTGGAGGTAAAGATGGCTGAGCCTTTCTAAGTTCTGTAAAGGATAATGGACTACTTTAGATCTTCCCTAGCACCAGGTTTGGACTGCCTTTTTCAGATCTCCTCTGTCGTTTATTATTTGTCAGTCTTCTTTTTAGACACCAATATTGTTTTCTGTTTTCTTCTTTTTGACTTTGTGAGTTTTTGATTCCCTTTTTCTCCTTTACAGTCTGTACTTGTTTTCTAGAGCTGAAGGATTCTTTTTTTAAATTTTTGTTGGAGTATAGTTGATTTACAGTGATGTGTTTGTTTCAGCTGTACAGCAAAGTGAATCAGTTATACGTATACATATATCCACTCTTTATTTTTTTTTTAAGATTCTTTCCTCATGTAGGCCATTACAGAGTATTCAGTAGAGTTCCCTGTGCTATACAGCAGGTTATTATTATTTATCTATTTTATATATAGTAGTGTGTATGTGTCAATCCCAATCTCCCAATTTATCCCTCCCCCCCATCCCCTGGTAACCATAAGTTTGTTTTCTACATCCATGACTCTACTTCTGTTTTTTAAATAAGTTCATTTGTACGCTTTTTTTTTTTTTTAGATTCCACATATAAGCGATATCATGATATTTGTCTTTCTGTGTCTGACTTACTTCACTCAGTATGACAATCTCTAGGTCCATCCATGTTGCTGCAAATGGCATTATTTTGTTCTTTTTTATTGCTGAGTAATATTCCATTGTATATATATGTACCACATTTTCTTTATCTGTTCCTCTGTTGACAGACATTTAGGTTGCTTCCATGTCCTGGCTATTGTAAATAGTGCTGCAATGAACATTGGGGTGCATGTGTCTTTTTGAATTATGGTATATACCTAGGAGTGGGATCGCTGGGTCATACGGTAGTTCTACTTTTAGTTTTTTAAGGAACCTCCATACTGTTCTCCATAGAGGCTGTACTAACTTACATTCCCACCAACAGTGTAGGAGGGTTCCCCTTTCTCCAGACCCTTTCCAGCATTTTTTGTTTGTAGATTTTTGATGATGGCCATTCTGACTGGTATAAGGTGATACTTCACTGTAGTTTTGATTTGCATTTCTCTAATAATTAGTGATGTTGAGCATCTTTTCATGTGCTTTTGGGCCATCTGTATATCTAGAGCTGAAGGATTCTGATGCCAGTTCCCATGTGTGGGTTTTTTCCCCACACCAAGCAATTCTCGTACACCAGCTGGATGTCCTACAATTCAACTGAATTCTGACACTATCTCCCCAGATCCCACAGTTAAGGACTCAGTCTTATAGGACTACCCTCCCCCACCAACACACACACATCATTTCAGATGCCAATCACAAGTCCAGGTTGTCACGTGGGATTCTGACTGATAGACTATAGTTCAGAGGTTCCAATGACCTCCTCTTCTCGTTTGATTAATTTGCTCCAGCGACTCACAGAACTCTTCCATAAGTAGACAAAACAGTTTACTTATGGATGAGGTGCATAGGGCAGGGTACGTGGGAAGGGGCACGGAGCTTCCGTGCTCTTCTCCAGTGAGCCACTCATCTGGCACCTCCATGTATTCATCCACCTGAAGGTCTCAGAACCCTGTCTTTTTGGATATTAATGGAGGCTTCATCACTTTGGCAAGCTGGATTATGTCATTGACTATTGGTGATTGAACTCAATTTCCAGCCCTTTTCTCCTCCCTGGAGGTGGGGGTTGGGGTGACTGAATGTTCCAACTCTCCAATCACATGGTTGGTTCCTCTGGTGACCAGCCCCTATCCTTAGGTTACCTAGGGTCATTCCAGAAGTCACTCATTAATGTAACAAAAGACACGTTTATTGCTCTCAACACTTAGGAAATTCCAAGAGTTTTCAGAGCTCTGTGTCAGGGACGGGGTGAAGACCAAATATATATTTCTTTGTACAAATCACAATATCACAGGCTGCCATAAGGACTACAAATTGGATGGTTTAGACAACAGAAATTTATTCTCTCAGTTCTGGAGGCTAGAAGTCTGAAATCAAGGTATGAGCAGGGTTGGTTCCTTTTGAACGTGGTGAGGGAGACTCTGTTTCCTGGCTCTCTCCTAGCTTCTGGTAACCTTCAGCATTCTCTGACTTGCAGATTGCACTTTTCCAGTGTCTTCACATCCTCTTTCCTTTATGCATGTCTGTCTCTGTGTCCCAATTTCCTCCTTTTTAGGAGGACACCAGTCCTATTGGATTAACATCTACCCTAATGGCCTCATCTTAACTTGATCATCTGCAAAGACCCTATTTCCAAAGTCACATTCACAGGTACTGGGGTTAGGACTTTAACATTTTGGGGGGGTGTGTATTTCAACCCATGACACAGTTGCTTACAGCAGCGGTCCGCAACCTTTTTGGCACCAGGGACCGGTTTTGTGGAAGACAATTTTTCCACGGAAAATTTTTCCACGGATGGGGGATGGTTCAGGCAGTAATGCGAGTGATGGGGAGCGGCGCATGAAGCTTCACCCCCTCCTCCGCTGCTCACCTCTTGCTGTGTGGCCAGTTCCTAACAGGCCGTGGACCGGTACTGGTCCGTGGCCCGGGGTATGGGGACCCCTGTTTTAGTGGAATTTCAAGAGACAGCAAAGATAAATATATCCTTTTCCATCTACCATCTTAAATCAGAAGTCTACCCCTTACTCTTTTCACTATCACATACTGCACATTTTTTGAGTCTTTACTTTGTATCCAAAGTACTGAGAATATAAATACACATAATATGCCATCAAGTGACACAGAAGCAACTGCGAGAGACTACCTGAAACTAAGGACTTAAATGCCATTAGAATTGCCTCTAACTCTTTATCTGTCTCTATCCCTACCTATATATCTTGCCTCTCTGAATATCATCTTCTCTATCTCTTGTTGGAACCCAGAACAGGCCATCCCAAAATATGCCTCAATGGCATATTGATTATTTTAAATTAAAGTTACTTCAGAAACAGCTGATGCAAGAGGGACACTGACCCTCCTCTCTGTCTACCTGAAAGCAGGAAATAAATCTCCCATGTGAAAGGTGCACTCCCTGCATCTAAGGTAGAAGGACACTTTTATTGCCAGATATGGGAAATTCAGGGACAAGAAACTTGTGTAAGCAAAGCTTGTTACTTCTTTAATTTACCACTGCAAGCCCAAACTCTGTTTAGATTCTTCATTAATTGAGTACCCTAAACCTGTTTCTTTGCCCTGTCAGTTTCTCACAAATGTGCTGTTTCCTTGTCTAAAAAGTATAAAAGATGACTGCTTTGCCCATTTCTCAGATCTCATTTCTGAGATTTTTGTGTGCACTAATTAAACTTTGTTTCTTTTTCTCCTGTTCATCAACCTTGTGTCAATTTTTTATTAGTCCAGCTGCAAGAACTCATGAAGGGTAGAGGGGGAAATTTTCCCCTCCCAGATATTCTTTTATGTTGAACTGGTACATTTGGACTGCAGGAGACTAAAACAATGGCTCCTGTAAACCTGTGATCTTACATCATCAAAGTTCATCTCCAAAGTAGAGGCTCACTTCTCTTAGTTCACAAATGAGAAGTTCTAAGGATAGATTCTGATTAGTCTTGTGTAAAGTTACTTGGCCTTATAAATGGTCAAGGCAGTGAGGGTCTATAATTGGTGGATTCTACTAGAAGAATTATGTGGTATCAGTGAAACGAGAAATTCCCTCTAAAACCATGCATATCCCCCGCCCCTCCCCCCCAAAAAAAACTCAATGAGAAGTAATAGGCATAATATTATCTAATGTACAATACATCATTACAAAATGCGTTGTGACAATGACAAGCACACAATGCTTTGGAGGCCGGTTGAAAGGATACAAAAGGATCCAGGTAAATGAAATCAAAAAGGTTTCCTGGAGAAAGTGATGCCTGTACTAAATCCTGAATGATTTATAGGAATCAGACAGAAAAAAAAAATAGGAGAAAATGTTTTCACAGGAAGAGGCTTTGAGAATATCCAATGGCCAGAAACAAGGGCAATATTAGAGAAAGAGGTAACTTAAGTGACTTAGTATGCCTGAAACAGAGAGAGCAAAATAGGGAATGGCAATATATGAGGCTAGCGAGAAAAACATCAGCCAGATCCTAAGTACTCCATTTCTCTACTAAGGAATTTGTACTTTTTCCAAAGACTACAGAGAATCTCTGACCACTGAAAGACATTAAGAAGAGAAATGATACGATGAAATGTGGTTTTATTATAGTTATTCTGGTATCAGTGAGCTTTTTCTTTCTCTATCTCCTAGAAACGATAAAGATAAAAATTAAAGACTAAGAATGGATTTGAGTAATAATGGTGGTTTTAAAACATGTCCACAAATTCTTTAACATTCCTTCCATCTAGGTTGGAATTACCCTTCCAACCAAGGGTAATTCCTACTTGGTTCAGGACATCTTTTTCTTTTTTTAAAAAAATAATTTATATTGCAGTATAGTTGATTTATAATGTGTTAGTTTCAGGTATACAGCAAAGTGAATCAGTTATACAAGTACATATATCCACTCTTTTTTAGATTCTTTTCCCATATAGGTAATTACAGAGTACTGAGTAAAGTTCTTTGTGCTATACAGTAAGTCCTTATTAGTTATCTATTTTATATAAACTAGTGGGTATATGTCAATCCCAATCTCCCAATTTATCCCCCCACCCCCATACTCTCTGGTAACCATAAGTTTGTTTTCTACATCTGTGACTGTATTTCTATTTTGTAAATAAGTTCATTCATACCATTTTTTTTAGATTCCACATATAAGCGATATCATATGATATTTGTCTTTCTCTGTCTGACTTACTTCACTCAGTATGACAATCTCTAGGTCCATCCATTGCTGCAAATGACATTATTTCATTCTTTTTTATGGCCGTGTAATATTCCATTGTGTATATGTACCACATCTTCCTTATTTACTCCTCTGTCAATGGACATTTAGGTTGCTTCCATGTCTTAGCTCTTGTAAATAGTGTTGCAGTGAACATTGGGGTACATGTACCTTTTCAAATTATGTTTTTTTCCAGATATATGCCCAGGAGTGGGATTGCTGGATCATACGGTAGTTCTAGATTTAGGTTTTCAGGGAGGTTCTGGACATCTTGATTGCTTCCAAGTTTTGGCAATTATGAATAAAGCTGCTATAAACACCTGTGTGCAGGTTTTTATGTAGACAGAAGTTTTCAACTTCTTTGGGTAAATGTTAATGTCGAGGAGGAAGAAATTTCCCTCTGCCCTTCTTGGTTCTTCTGGCTGGTCTAAGAATTAAATCGACATGAGACACATTAACAGGAGAAAACCAAACAAAAGTTTAATAACAAATATACACAGGAGAGACCCAGGAGAACAGAGTAACTCACCAAAATGTCCGAAGCCCTTACCTTAAATACCTTCCTCAGCTAAGGACAAAAGAGGATGGATGTTTGAAGGTGGGGAGAGTCAGTTATGGGAAGTTACCAGGAAAAACACAGTAAACAAGGGTAAGGTTATTTTGCAGATTTAAGTCCTTGACTTCTCTGTTGATAAGAGTTTCTAGAGATTTGGCCACAGTCCTCTGCCAGGTGCAACAAGGGAGACATGCTTATAAAGGAGATTTTCCTTACAAACACAAATGTCACTTACAAAAGGGTAACTCCTTAGTTTTCAGAGTTTTCCCCATGTGTGCTGTTTCTTAGAAAACAACCAGCTTAAAATAATTAATATACCAGAGATATCTTTAAGGTGGCAAATTCTGCTCCCCCTACACTAAGGGGTTGATTGCTATATTTTATTGTAAGCGTATGTTTAGTTTTCTACGAAAGGACCAACCATCTTCCAAAGTGGCTGTACCATTTTTCATTCTCATCAGCAATGAATGAAAGTTCCTGAAATGTGAAATTTTCAATATCGCCTTTGGTTAAAAGGGGGATTTGGAAATATTTTTATCTGAATGCATGTTTTAATTTATAAAATTACCTCCTATATAATATTTTAAGTGTTCTGCTACAAATAAAGGTAGAGAGCAAGCTGTGGGAGTTGAAGGATTGGGTAGTCTAAGATAAAGTATTAGCATTTAGAGAAGCCTTAAGGCAGAAAGAGTAATTGAAATTTCATCTCCAAATTATTTTTCATATATACATTGCCACTGTGGTTAGGTATTTTTAAAATAAAAGTTAAAATCAGCTTTAAACTAGCTATGATTGTTTCCAGTAGATCTGATGGGAAAACAACACTCTTAAAAAATATTAATCTCCATCGTAATTACTTTTCTCAATTGGTTTTAAAGTACTCCTTTGAGAGATTTAGCTATATTTGGGTCAAAGCTCAAATGAGCTAAAATGTTCTGTTTGAGAATAAGGACTGAACATTATAAACATACAATGTGATAAAAGAATTCCTGGATTTTCATACATGAGAAGGATTGAAAAATGCCAGAGAGAAAAATAATGAGCATCAAAGGCTATGCAATTCATTTTCCTTGTTTCAATAATGAAACTTAGTTTCTTTTCTTTTGTGGGTTTGTTTTTCAAATCAGAGATAAGGAGACCTTGCTGAAAGTAGACAGGTGACTGGGGCCACTGTTGTCTCATACATTTTTTCAGAACTTCCGCGCTTTGTTTAGGGCAAAGCAGCCCTTCATTCTTCATCTTTTCTTCACTCTTTTTTATCTTACAATTTCTGCTGCTCTTCCCCTACAGGTCCCTGGAATCACTGTCGTTAGTAGTGGTTGGAAAGGCCTTTGTCCTCGGATTCTTAGCAGGGAAAGGGGAGGGCCAGAGGGAGGCGACACTGGCACCAGGTCCACCCTCCGGTCTGCCACCAGCCCTTCAGGTGGCACTTTGTATTCAGGTTAGGAGAGGAGTAATCTTCTCCCGTGAATTTTTGCCTTAGGAAAAACAAAAAATGTTTGAGGACTACTGAGTTAATCACCTGAATCGCTTGATATTTTCTTTTCCGAAGACAGATCCGACTTCTGGGTTAAGAAGAGAAAGTAAATCATTTCTATATCTGAACGTGTGTGAAGCCCTTCGTGGTCGGGACTGACATCACTTCTCTGGACCTTGATTACACCTCTTGCCCTTCACCTTATACGTCTCTTCAGATCCCTTAGTCATGCTCTGTTTGTGCCGCTGCTCTAGGAGCAGCCTGCGGCCAAGACCTAAACAACATGACGCCAACGTGGTGAAGGAGGGGTCACGGTCGGAGGCAGCCAGCCCAGCACCGAAGGCGCCGGGCGAGTGCAATCCAACGAGCGAAGGGCGAAAGGCAAGCACGGGGCACCTCTGCATGGGCCAAAGGAATGCCAGGACCCCCATCCCATCTCTTCCCCGACTCCTGATCCCAACAGGCTGAAAAAAGCTGGATTTTCGCCATCTGTATTTGTTTTGGGGCCCAACCAAGAAACTGCGAAGGAGAGGGAAGAAGACATTTTTAGAACATTTTTTTGTTTGAAAAACACCTTTAATGTCACAGTCATCATAAAATAAGAGGTGAAAATTGCTCGTGTTCCCAGTGAACTCTATTCAAGGAAAGTTTAGATGGAAGGAGAAAACACTGAAACGGACAGAGTTCCCGCCCACCCCCATCGCGCGGACCACGGGTCGCGGGGGGCGGGCCGGGGGCGGGGCTTCGTGACGTCACAGGACCAACGCGCCGCCGTGTTGTTTTTGTGCCTGCGGGTCTCGGGAAAAGCCTCCGGCAGTTCTTTACCTGGCCCTCCCGTGCCTCTGGACCGGGGGCCCCGAGACCCCTTCTGAAAGCTCTGCGGAGCCGCGTTGCGACGGGGGCTGGCCTTCCTGAAGCGGGTCTGAGACACATTGCGATTTGTTCCGAGGGAATCAAGACGGGAGAGACGCCTTCGTCCGCGAGGGAGGCAGGCCCCGTCCGGGGATCTTAGAAACCCTGCGGTCCATCATGAAGTTCCAGTATAAGGAGGACCATCCCTTTGAGTATCGGAAAAAGGAAGGAGAAAAGATCCGGAAGAAATATCCGGACCGGGTCCCTGTGAGTGTGGAGGGGGAGGAGGGGAAATGAGGGGGGGGGGCGGCGGAGTCGTGATGGCTGCCAGGGGCACAGAAGGGTGGCCCCGAAAAGTACTTAACCTGGATGCCCTTCACTGCGGAGAGAGCCAGTGGAAGGAACGTTCGCACTGCGGACCCTTTAAAACCCGTATCCCCAGGGCCCCATCTTTGGAGCTGACCGCAGTTTTAGCGCGGAGCCTACGTTTGAGTGACTCAGCAGTATTCAGAGGATGTGTGAGCTGGGATGTACTCAAAATGTGGGCCTTTTTGTGCGAGAATGATTAGGTTGGGGCTACCCATTTGCTGCCTTTAAGACTACATGGAAATTGTTCTGGGAATAACAGATGCGGTGGATTTGCTCCCATCTGTTTTCTCCTTAGGTGGGTTTGCGTTAATCAAGTTGACTGGCCCTTAGAGCCTTGGGTTTGGGAGGGAAGTGTTCGGAAGCCAGTGGATCCTTTATTTTTGTCTCTGAGGGTTAGGAAGCGGGGGTGGGGGGATGGGGGCGCCCCAAGACAGGCCTGGCCCAGAAAACAAGGTCACGTTCTCCGCGCAGCAGCCGGGTTGCCTCATCATTGTTGGCCCCGGGGCGTGTGGGGCTGCAGCCAGCCTTCCTCCGGTATTTATCCTGAACACATTGTACCTGGACACAATGAGGAAGGACTGAGACCTTTTTTCTCTCGGGTTTTTGGACTCTGGCGTATGTAATGTAAAAACTAGTGCAGGCAGTGAGGAGGTACAGGGAAGAAATAGTAAGGCATCTTTCCGCATCCGGGCGCTTTTCTCCCTCTCCCCCTCCCCCCTCCCCCCGCCTCCTGCCTGGTTTTTCTCTACTGTGGGCTACGCAGCCGGATGGGAAGACAGAAGGCTTTGAAGTGTGGTGGAGGGAACAGTCGCTGAGCTTTGGCGATGGGGGACTAGAGACCCTAAGACTGTGCTCTTTATCTTCGGGCAGGGACATTCGGATAAATATTACAGATAATTTGCAGGTAAAGGAATTGCCATTATCTGATGGTGAGAGGTACTCTTGAATTCCTTTCCAAACCTCATCTAACTCTGATGTTCTTACAGCTGCCAGAAGCGACCTGGGCCGTATAAATCCCTTGCAGTCCTTTTCCTATAAGGGTAGAGGAGATATTAGAGCTGTTCCATTCCCCAGGAATTACGTACAAAAGGGTTTTCAGCTAAAAAGGAGAGCTAGCCCTATTACCCACTGACGGATTCGTGACAAATTGATTTCTTGGTCTGTGGACCTTGCATGACTGCTTTAAAAGTTTCCCCCAAATCTTGGTGATACCCATCCTACTCTCTTATAATAATATTTGAAAGGGACAACTAACTTTGATTGATAACTTACCATGTAGCTGGGAGTATTCTCAGTGCCCCGTCTATATTCATTCACTTAGTCCTCACACCGTTATAATCCCATTCTGCAGATGCAGGATCTGAAGCACAGAGAACTGAAGTAACTTCCTGAAGGGTTTCACAGGGCTGCTGTGTGGCAGAGCTGGGATTCTGACCCTGGCTGTTGGGCCCTCCATGTCGTATTGTTTCTCAATCTCTAATGCAATTCTGTTCAACAGAACTATTTAAGTGTGTCGTGTGTGCCTCGCACTGTTAGGTATTGGAAATACAGAAGTCCACTGTTGCTGCCTTCAAGAGTTCGCAGATGGTAGTAGGATGCCAGAACGGCATCCCAGTCAGCAAAATGACTACCGTGTATTCAGAACGCTAAGTATGAGGCTCTGTTCCAGTAGCTCCGTATAAGTCACAAACTCAGAATTGTACCTGTTCCTAAATCTAGTTAAAATTCTCATCCATTTCCTCAAAACAGTCTTTTCCATTTCAATCATTTACATGCATTCACCCAGAATAGTTCAGCTAATCCCCCCTATTTTTGTTCTGCTCATTGTTTGGTGTTAAATGTTTTACTTCTGTGATAGTTTGTAAGCCATTCTGACTCTCCCTTAGATCTCATGATTCCTCCAGTTAGGTTTTAACCAGTGGTCAGCCTCTAGCTGCTCCTTAGGTGCTCAGCCTGTGGCCTTCTTTCTAGTTGTGATGCAAAAGGATCTCTACCCTCTGAATCCTAAGATTTGGTGCATGTTCTGGGCAGAACCCTGAATCTTGCTGTGCTCAAGTGTTGTGTTTACGGAAAAGAGGGTTAGACTAAATGACTGCTAAAGCCCTTTCCCCCTAGACCATTGGTGTAATTAAAGCAGTCACGTACCCTGACTGCTTACGTGACTTGAGTGTAGCCTGAGCACCTCTGTAGCTGCCGCCCAAAAGAATAGGCGTGCTTGGGCCTTGAGAGAGTTTCATGGGATTTTGAAGTTACCTTTCTAGCTACAGTGTATTGAAAACTTGCAACATAGCAGGAAACTGTTAGGAAGAGATTGCCTGTTTTTTGAAATTCATGAGCAGCCCTATGGAATATTAGTCACATTTCACAGAGGAGGAAAACTGAGACCCAAACAGGCAAAGCATCTAGGCCCAGGGCCCACTGTTAAGTGAAGGGTTCCTGGGAACTTGAATATTTTCTGGTAAACGAAGGCCTTAATGATTCCTCCTCCCCTCCTGTTCCTCCACATCCCACCCTCTCCTCCCGATGTCACAACTGCACTTGGCTTTGTCGCTGTCTTTTTCTGCTCCCTTCACGTGGTTTCCATGTCTTATTAATCTGGGCTGGAACTGCCACGTCGTCTCAGAGTTCCTGCGTGACACAAGGCAGCCTCCTTCCCTTTGATTTTATGCGCCTGCGGCCTCCTGACCATCCTCATTGTTGGGCCATCACTGGTCTCTTCCTACTTTTTCTTTTAATTTCTGACTCACATATCACTGCTGCAGTTTTGATTTTTATTTATTTATTTTTTCTTCCGGTTTTATGGAGATATAATAGCCATATGGCGCTGTATAAGTTTAAAGTGTACAGCGTAATGATTTGACTTACATACCTCATGGAATGATGATCACAGTAAGTTGAGTGAACATCCATGATCTCATACACAGATACAAAATTAAAGAAGTAGAAAAAGAATTTTTTTTTTTGTGATGAGAACTCTTAGGATTTACTCTCAAAGTGTAATTGACCTACAACACTGTGTTAACTCCTGTTACACAACGTAGTGATTTTTTCTATACATTTCAAAATGATCACCGTGATAAGTATAGTTAATTATGGTATGTCACCATATTACTTAGTTATTATTATATTCCTCACACTATACATTTTGTACCTGTGACTCATTTATTTTGCAACTGGATTTATTTTTATTGTTAAGTGTGATCATGTCCTTCTGGTCTTCCAGGTGCAGGATTCTTTTTCTGTGCAAAAATAAGTAGGTTTTTCACTTGTTATTCTCTCCCCTTAAATTTAAAAGCTTCAGATTTCTCCAAATCAATCCTTATGTTTAGATCTTTATACTTTACAAAGCCTTTTCACATAAAATTTTATGGATTATTCAAGTTCATTGTCTCAGTTCCATGCTTCTGTAAAAGATGTGTTTGAAAGTTATCGTCTTCCTTTTACTTGTCGGAATGCTGAAGCTCAGAGAGGTTAAGTGACCTGTTGAAGGTCACACAGCTACTAAGGATACTTGTCCAGTGTGTATTTCTGTTTCTTTAAATTTTCTGTACTTCCTATATCTTCTACCGAGAGTGATTGTTTTCTAAACTAAAAATCTAAAGCTGATGGTTTTAAAATAGATTTTAAATATTTCTAAATTAAATTAAATTATATATTATATCACATATAATATATAAATAGTAAATATATTTATATAATATTTACATTTAAGTATATTTAAATTAATATTAAAAATTTATTTATAAGATATTTTCTATTTTATAAATCTTCATGTATAAAGAGTCTTTAAATTTTACATATCTTTTTTCTTTTCGTTACAGACATATATGATCTTTCTAAAACTTGAAATATTATAGAAATATTTAATGTAAACATTGAAAATCTCTTAAAATCCTAACAGATAATCAGTATTGATTAATGGGTTAGTTATTGTACTGACGTCATTTTAAAGAATATAAGAAATGTTTTAATACTTACTTTTTTTAGTTAATAGTGTCTTGAATATGTTTTTTGCAGTCGTTATCAAAAATTTTGACAAAGTATAAAATTTGAACCACATTATCTGTACCTTTAATAAATAGCATTTACAAGAAAGAATAAAACTAATAGGTACTCAGGACCATCTGAGAAAATTCACACAATCTTCTTGGTGCTTTAACTAAATACCAGAAAGTATATATCCTGTAGTATACCTTACAGGTAATTCGTAATTAAAATCAAGGTTTTAAAATCTTTACTTTTCATAACATGCCCTCCTCATCCTCTTGTTATTGCAGTAATAAAACTATAACCTTATTACGAAAGTCCATTTCCCCATACATTTTGTAAGGGGTAAGGGGGAATAAGAAATGGAACAGCTTTATTGGCCCTAGACAAACTCACTTCAGATAGGGCAACTGTAGGATGTAGAGGGGAAAATGCTAGGTTGGATTCTGCAGTTTTTATCCCCACTCTCTACTTCTCCTCCCAGGTGATCGTGGAGAAGGCTCCCAAGGCCAGGGTGCCTGATCTGGACAAGAGGAAGTACCTAGTGCCCTCTGACCTCACTGGTAATGCTCTTTCCCTCCCCTGACAACGTCCTCCCATGGGAAAGCATTCCCAGCCTTCTTGTGTGCATGCGATTGTGGGATTGAGAGGAAGCAGAATTGAAGAGAGTGAGTGGGATTCTCCTGAGAGGTGATTCAAAAACGGTGATGTCATAGTTCTTTCCCATCACCAATTTCCTTAAGCATTTCCCATGATAGTGCTTTGTTTGATTTAGATGCAGCAAAGTACGAAAGCTTGAGAGAAAAGATCTGAGGTCCATTATTTAAACCGCTTAAAATTCAGCTTTGTTATTGTGATACCAATTTACTCCAAAAGGAAAACCAGACTAGTTTATTGGGAGGATCACATTTTAGAGATTCTCAGCTGACTACCTTGTCTCAAGCTACAGTTTTTTGTTAATACATCTTGTAGATACTGTTTGGATAGGATATATTCATTCTTCACGTTGATTCTTAATGGAGTAACTACTGCATCCAGGAGACCCTTGGAAAGATTCTGTAGATGTGTTTGCTCCAGAGTTATTAGACTTGCATATCAGCCTTCTAGAAATCTTTCAGTGTGCTTAGTGAAGGGTAATGCATTGAACCCCACTTATTGCCCCAACATTGGGATGACTCATTGTGCTGAGATTACTGCAGCCTATTAGACTGCTTCCCATCACAAGTTTGTCTTAGCTGGGAGTGGGAAGTGTGTTTCTTTCTTTCTTTTTGTTTTTTTCTTCTTCTTTTTGGCTGCACCACGTGGCTTGCAGGATCTTATTTCCCCGACCAGGGATCAAACCCGGGTCCTGGCAGTGAAAGCGCCAGAGTCCTAACCACTGGACTGCCAGGGAATTCCCTGGAAGTGTGTTTCAAATCAGATTTAGACAATGATGGGAGTGTTTCAGTCTGGAGAAACATTGTATTCCCTCAAAGGTGTCTTCAGGCTTTGAGTGGATATGCTAACATTAGGTCTGAAATTGAGTAAAGTGGGGAAGGATTGAGGAATTAAACTCCTCCATGGCATGTCAAGAAATATGCAGGCTTCTTTGAGTATCACTTTTTATTTCTAAAGCTGTAGGACGGTATTGGGCTCTGCTCAGGTGATACGTAAGTCTGGTACTTTTGGAAACAGGTGCAGTAGGATTTTTTTCTGGATCTTACCGTTCTGCTAACCTCTCATTTTCTTCCGCCTTTCCTTCCTTTTCTAAAACCTACCTTCATCCAGTTGGCCAGTTCTACTTCTTAATCCGGAAGAGGATCCACCTGAGACCCGAAGACGCCTTATTCTTCTTTGTCAACAACACCATCCCTCCCACTAGCGCGACCATGGGCCAGCTGTATGAGGTAATGGTCCTGGTGACAATACTGTGCAGTCTGGCCTTCTCTAGCTTTTGTCCCAGGTGTGTTATCAACATCCCAGGTGTGTTATCAACATACCTGGGAAGTGGGGCAGGAGGTGTTGTTTATCAGGTTCCTTTCACATGGCCGTGTCAGGCTCTGTGAGGTCAGACGCCACTTGTCCCTTAGGGAGTGAGCAGCCCACTAGATTCAGCCCCTTTGAATTCTCTTTTCAGTCTCGCCTTGCTATAGTGTTTTAACATCGGATCGTCTTTATTGAAACAGCAGGAAGTGGTCTCTGACTGCAGAAATTCCAGATAAAATGAAATTTAAAATTAAGGCAGTCTTTAAATGGATTCATTTGCCTTCACAGATAAACTCAGTTGGAGGGAATAACTTGAGTGTTTTATTTGGTTTAATTTGGTTTAACTGTCAGAATCTGATGAGAAAACTATAATAAAGGACTTTATCATGCTGTATCACCTAAGATTGTTACTGCATTATTATTCCTTAAAGGGTTTCACACAATACTGCCTTCTTTTTGTGTCCCATTAGTGACTTGCACAAACTTTTCTAATAACCTCTCATTTTTATTCCACAGCATACATTCCCTATTAGTTTTTACTCCAGTATATATAGTTACATTGTATCTATGTATATAGTTACATTGTATCTATGTTGCCCTTGCCAGAATGAGCTTTTTAGGGGGGTCGTGTTTGTACCCCTGATGGGTATGGTGTTCTCCACAAAGGTGTTTGTGAACTCAGAGTTCAAAGTTGAATCCCAGCCACTTCTGCGTCTTCTTCGATCCTCTTTTCAGTGGGGACTAATGATACCTCCTCTGCCTACCTTACAGAGTTGCGTGAGGCTCTGAATCCTAGGGCTAATGAATGTGATGATGTTTTCTAAACCGTCGTCTTACCTCTTCCCCTAGGACAACCACGAGGAAGACTATTTTCTGTACGTGGCCTACAGTGACGAGAGCGTCTACGGGAAGTGAGTGGCGGACGCCGGCCGATGGGAGCACCCGGACTCGGGGCAGGGGGAGGGGCGTGTGTGGGGCTTGGGGAGAGAGAGGGGGGAGGGCTCCCCCCGTGGAGGAGACGGAGGTGAAGACATCTGGAAACACTACACTGCACACACCATCACCATATTTTCACATGCTCAATTGATGTTTTTTGCTGCTTTCTCGGCCCGGGGAGAAAGCATGTCAGGACAGAGCTGTTGGGTTGGCTCCGTAGAAAAGTGAAGATGCTCTAGTCTGACCACACTGCTGCGAATTAACTCTTGTGGGATTTCCATAGAAGAATCGGGGGGTGGGCAAGTTGGGGCCAGAGATCGTGGACCACCAGTAACTTCCTGCTCTCCTTCTCTTCGGGCAGAGATTCTGTTTTTGACATTTGCACAAGACATGTAGGGAAAGGGGATGGGAATGTTTTAGGACCACTGGTAGTGGACCATTCCTGGGGACCAAAAGAGACCCACTGTAATTGAAGCATTGTGACCCCTGACCTCTCCTATCTCCACGTCTCCTCCCGCATCCCAATTGCCATCTCACAAGCATCACAGTCCCCACCCCAGTGGTGGCAGTAGACCTCAGACCCAGACACTTAGATGGAGCTCTCCTCCCGCTGGAAAATAGGGGCCAGGCGTGAGGGGTGGCAGGATTGCGAAGATAGCATTGATAGCATTAAACTGGAACTGACAAAGTATTGAGCATCTCTGTCTAACCTGCTTTGCTCTTTGGTGCCCCTTTTCCCCACACCTACCTTGGACTTGAATGAGCCTCAGCCATTTCCAGTGATAGGCTAAAACCACTCGTCTGGCATTTCCCAAACTTCACTCCATGAATGGGGACAAAGATGAGTTATGTATGGAAGGGGCAGGTATGAGGTAAGATGGATTGTCCACACCTCCAGCTCATCCAGAATTCTTGCTCCCGGGCTGCTGTCCTTCACTCTCACACGCACGGAAATGCCCAGTGAGGGCCAGCTGCTTCCCTCCTTGGGTTTTCACTTACCACGGCTGCTAGATAGAAACATTTGAGAGGGTGACTTTTAGTAGCTCCTGGGGATTCTATCTGATTCCGATTGTTTTCACTTTACGGGTTGTGATGTGGGTGGGAGTGGGAAGCAGGAATCGCACTCAGATGGGACATTTCAATTCATCTCATACATGACACTTCAGTTCATCTCCGCTAATGAAAAGGGTCCTTCCCGTGGTGGAAATCCGTGTGTCAGTTCTGTCAGCTGCAGGCTCTTGTGTCACGAAGTTTCTGCTGTCAGGCCGAGGAAATAAAAGAATTGCATACCTTAAAAACCTACCGTGAGTTCAGAAATGTTGCTTTTATTTAGTAGGTCTTAGAATCGACGGGGTGTGGACTCCCAAGTAGAAAACTCTGAGCTGGGGTGACTGTCGGCTGGGTGCCCACGTGCGGGCAGACGTGTACCTGCCTGTCACCGCCCAGGAGTCACCGGCCAGAGGTGAACGGAGGCGGGGCGGCGTGCCCAGGGTGTCGGTGGAGCGTGGGTGATTTTCTCCTCCGCAGATAAATGCCTTGTCACCGCTTTACGTGTTCCTCAGAGCTGAAGGTGGAAGGCTGCCTGCGTTAGAAGATTGGGGGTGGGGGAGGGAGGGGTGCTTGTTAAAATGCAGATGTCTAGGCCTCGCCCAGATTTGGCTGACTCAGAACCTCAGCGTGGGCAGCTGTATTTTTAACCGGCTTCTCGTGACTCCGCTGCACGCCGAGGTTGGAGAGGCGTTGCTCTGGTCCCTGGTTCTGCTGTAAGTCCTAACCCAACCTGTTCTTTCCACATCCTGGTCAATATGAGGCCACCATCTCCCAAAGCAACACCTGGCGCCTCCTTAAGGCTCCTGGGGTCAGAACGAGCTCGATGCCTTCCGAGCTTCGGAGAGTCTTCATTCAGGAACCGATATGTAGGTAGGCGGCGGGGTGCCCGTTGAGAGACAATGAAAAACAGATTAGTAGAAATTCCTTTCTGAAAGAACTTTAATATCCATTTCTAATCTTCTTTAATCTCTTGCAGGGCTATATCCCCACGTGGTGTCTACCTCTGTAGAGTTTTATGGAAATACAAGAGTCAGCAGAAAAGAAGTAGGTGGTCGTAAGGGATCCATGGCAGGATTCCACCCATGACCAAACCCAAATCATGCCCAGTGTACTGACTGAGAGTTAAGTTAGGACTGAGAGGGAGGGTAGAAGAAGCCCAAGCCCAGCAAAGGCCACATGCAGGAAATACAGAAAGTTCTAGGGAATTTTCACGTTGACGTCAAGGCATTGGAAATGGATACCTGTCACTACTGGGCAAGTATTGGGGTGTTGCTGATAAAGCCAAATGGAAGCTAATACTGGAATTGAGATAATGAACTTGAAACTAAAGACTTGCCCGCACTACCTAGGAATGAGATTGGGTAGATGTTTAAAAGAAAAACACATGGCAGGTCCCAGTCCTCCGTACACATTGGAAGCAGTGGTGCGGGAGACTAGGCCACAGCTAAACCAAAGAAGTGCCCTGAATTTAGAGACTGTGCCTCCCCCAGGAGGCCTTTGCTTATTTTGGTCCTACTTACCTCTAGATTTTCCTGGTAGAAGAAGTTTATCCTCGGATGGGACATTACATACCATATCAGACCAGCCCTCTGACCTAGGTGCATAAAGTTTAAACAACTAAGTTGAGAGACAAAGGCAGGCTGGATATTTCATTGTTCTCAGTTGGATGTGATGCTCTTTCCTGCACATCAGTATCTCAGCAGCATTTCCCTGTTTCCTGCTGGTCAAGCTTTAAAGCTTCTTAGCACCCTCAGTCCATTGTGAGTCATCTTGAACTAAAAGCAGGTTAGGAAATGTCCTTTCATTAACTGGGTCCCATGTAAGATTGACTGACACCCTGATGCATATTCCTGGGGACCAGTCTTGAATGATGTGTCACGTAAGTCCATTCTTCCCTTGGAGGCCAGTATGACATCAATGGCAGAGTTGAGTCAGTCCTTAACTTTTACTATATATTTGGGTAGAAGGATCTCAGATAACAGCTGTAGGATAAGTATACATCTAGGTTTCCAAGGACAGTCTAGATTTATGCTTATTGTCCTGATTGGTTTATTAATGGTTCCTTATTGCACTGCCACAAGTCCCCCAGTGGACAAAATGTTACATGGTCACGCTGCTTACACTTAGTATAAAAAGGGAAGCTTAGTTCCGCCACCCATCCCAATGCAGCCTGCCCCAGCACAGTGTGGGTAGAGACCAGAAAAAGAAGGCCACTCCTGAATGGCAGATTGTTCTGCTTCATTCTATTTTTTTCCCCAGTGCAGAGTTGTTTTCTTCCTTTAAAGCATTGTGTACTTAAAAAAAAAGTTCACAGACCATATTGTGAAATCAGAAGTTAAGATTGCAAAAGAACAAAACAAATGGTTAAATCGTGAATAGTGGCGATTAGGCAGACAGATGCACTGCCTTGCACAACTCCAGGGGGTGCCCTGCCGTGGTGGTGTGAACAGCACTCCCCAGAGCTGGCTGGTGCCCAGGCTCTGCCTTGGTGCATTCACCCTTTGGACACAATATTGTCAGTTATTGCAAGTTGCTGTGACTCTGTTGCGTGTATTAAGCACACAGTTCTGTCAATACATCGCCTCTGTCGGTAACCACCCAGTATGATAGGTGCGGTATGATTTTGAGATTCTCTGTGTGGGCTGGGACGGCACATGTACACTTGCCCGTGGATACAGCCCCAAGTCAACTGCGATAACAAGTCATTTCTGAAAAATAAACTAGTTGATAAACTGATTGCATCCACTTTTTTTTTACTCGATACAAAACTTGGAATCAACTATTTCTAGCTGTGTTTTCTTTGAGATATATTTTTTACTCTGACAAATTTGACCAAGTTCCAAGCATTCATCCTCGTTTTGTTTTTGCTGCATGAAACCACCAGTTATTTTCAGAAACTGGTCCACTTTGTCCTTGAGTGGCTCTGGGTCCAGTTGGTCACTTTACTGCCGCCCGAGTAACCAGTTCCTTCCTATGTCCCCTGCTCCTCACCCGCCCCTTTGTTTACCTGGATATTACAGTGCGGGGCCTGCAGTTTGGTCCGCTCCAGTCTGTGGCGTACTCCCGTGGATGACTCAGGGCTTCAGAGCTTGTTTTTCTCATGCTTCGAACCGCCCACCGCCCCAAACAAAAAGCATTGAGTCCTCATCCCCAAAGCTGTAAGATGTGAAGATGTCAGCCTGTTTCCCCTGTTGTGTTATAGGACCATATATATATATATTTTTTACTTTTATTCTTACTGTTAAGGGCACTTTAGTACTTTGTAAATACAGACGACCAGGTTATTTTCAAAGTTTGAAGTAACAGGAAGGGATCACCCCTAGAAGGAGTCAGATGACATCCCCACATGCCACCGTGCAGGTGCATACATATTTCAGCAGTGACTAACGGACGACCCTAGTCCCTCTCTTGGTGCATATTCCACAGTGTGGACCCATCAGTTTTGACAGTTCTACTTTCAACATAGCAGTGGATTTATTTAAGAGCCTCGTGGCTTCTGTTCAGAGGTATTTAGCACCTAAAACTTGCATGAAGTGATCCTGACCTCTTGGGTTGGGGGAGTAAAACACATTTGTTTTTACACATCTCAGAGGGCTCAATGTTGCCTCACATCACTCAATCAAAGCTTGGTGATTGCTTGTTATTCAAAGAAAAGGAAAAATAAGCCATGTTATAGGTGCTAACATTGGCTAACTAACTCCCTACCGCCTTCAAGTCTTGGCTCAGCTGTCATCTCAGGCTACCCAGAGCACCTCTTTTAATATCTCAACAAGCTCCACCCACTCGCAGCTCCCACTCATTCCCTCCTTGATCTACTTTTGTCCTGTTCGCTGAGCACTGATCACCTTCTGACGTTTTCTCAAGTTCATGGCCTGCTCTCACTAGATTGTAAGCTCCACAAAGGCAGAAGCTTTATTTTGTTCCGTGGTTTACACAAACTGGTCAGAACAGTGCCTGGCCTAGAGTTGATGCTCAAAAAATAGTGAAAGCATAGTAGCTTCTGGTAGGATTGAAGGTTTCAGTTCAGGGACTAAGGTAATTAAGAACTAAATTATCTATAAAAGCACAAGTTACAAAAGGGCCATTCAAGGAACTTTGGGAACACCTTGGAGCTTACTAGAAAGAAGATTTGGAGGCAGGGCATAGGGCTTGAATCCGAGCTCTGCCACTTAACCAGCTAGGTGACGTGGACCAATTTATTTTTTGTATTAAAGGAAATTCAGAATTTCCTTCCTGTCAGATATAATAATTACATCATAGGTTGTGAATACTAAATCCTTTGCAAATCATTAAATAGCGTTATTGCATATTAGTAAGTTTTATTTAAAACTAAAATGCCAGTGACTTAGGCTAGCTGGCAGGAATAATCTAGGTTTTCATGTTTTTATCCTTTGGTAATACCACAGGACCTGATTCATCAGCAGATGCATCATGTGGCATATGAGTCAGGGAAAATGGAACAGCATATGTTGAGCAGGGTGTCTCCAAAAACAGTTTTCAGACTGATGGGAACTACAGCCAAGAGGGCTCTTTTCCTTTTGGTTAATAAACTCTCCTTGAGGATTGATTTCTTGCTGGCAGTAGCTGCTATTTATTTTCAAAGATGGTCTTGCCGTTCCCCTTTTCCAAAAAGAAACCTAGATGTGGGACAGAATAGCTGGAACATTTTTCAGCCTTATCAGGTTAGAAGCAATATGAATCTTTTTTTTAAGCTGATTTTTTGCTAAACAACTATAAAATGTCCAAATATTCATCATGCTGTACACACGTTAACAAATATAACTCCCGCCCATTAGTTTTTATAGCACCCAAGCCCAAGGTACTGTATGAAACACTGCGTTCTGGAGAGGATGCCCTCGGCTGGGGTGTCCTGTATCTCGATGTGACTGCAACGCCCAGAAGCACTTTCTCCTGCGTGCGGTCCCAGCAGGCTGGTCCTGGAATGGCAAATTAGGTGTCTTTTTTGTTTGCCTTCTTTGTCAATTTTATGCTCCCTAAATGACAGATCCCTTGAGGACCCACACTTCTTAAGTACCCACAAGTGAGCCAGGAGGCAAATTCAAGGAGAAAGGGTGGGAGAGAACAAACCTTTATCGGCCAGTTATTAAGTATAAATCACTGTGCAAGATGCTCAATGTTTTCTCACTTAATCTTGGAAAATAAACTCTGAGGTGAATATTTTAATTCAATTTGCTAAATAGGAGAAAGGAAGGTAACTTTTCCAAGATCAAATAGCTAACTTTGAGCTAGATTCAAACCCAGGACTGACTGATTACAAACTTCACGTGCGGGTCTTCCCCATGGTCAAAGCAGGTTAGGGCTTTTCCGTGATTCCACGTGCAGTTTTGATCAGATTAAAGGCTGAAGCTATAAAGTGTTTCAGTTTCTCCTTGTGATGGTGCCCTGTCCTGATTTGCTTGTGCTTGCTGATTACAAATATACCAAGTACTTTTACACTCCAGGCTCTCTCCTTATATCTCTCTCTATCTGGAATCCCCTTCCTTGTCCTGCCTCTCTACTGAACTCTCTCCAGAAGTAGCCCCAGTGTGCGGATTATACAAGGACAAGTATCATGAAACTAAAATAACAGTGGCTTACACAGGACATTTACTCCGTTCTTGTGTAAAAATGTCCAGTTCTGGCATGATGGCTCTGCCTCCTGAGGCTACTCTTGCCCTCTCTGTTCCATATCAATTGAGTGTAATCCTCAGCCTGAAAGTCAGAGGCAACATATGTTCCCTGTAATCCGAGGGAGGAAGAGAGCCAGAAGAGGACAGCATACAGCCCCGCTCTCTCTGAAGGAAAGTTCCCTGAAGGTGCTAAGGACAGCACCACTGATTTCTACTGGCCAGAGCTGAATAACCTGGCCACTCCTACTGCAAATGGAGTTGGGGAAATCTAGTCTGTGTCTTAGGTGACCATCCTCCTGGCTCAAAACTTTATTACTTTGGAAAAAGAGCAGAAAGGATCGTCTATGAACCAGCTCCTAATGACTCCAACACTTTCTTGGAAAATTTGGCAACATAATTCTCTGTGCAGCTACTGTATCCTTCTACACTATACTTCTGCTGAAGCATGGTACATTTCACTGTGTTATGTTTTGTATTGTTTATTTTGTTTCAAAGATATCCTTCTTCCCAAATTGTATTTTTAGGGCTGGGACCGTATCTTATTTGTCTCTGTGTCCCAGGTAGCCAGCAAGTGACTAGGAGCTAGTGATTGTTAAATGAAGTAATGAATAAATAAACATGTGGATGCTTTTACCAGAAAATGAGATTTACCTATTTTAGAGCATATCCACCTGAGCTCTTTAACTTAATCTAGATACTTCTGGTATTACTTTCTTAGCCAATCAACTAGGAATACCTTTATATCATTAGTGGCATGATTTTCAATAAAGTTATATAGGAGATATACTATAAAATGAATTGAGAATGTGGTATCATTGTGATGCAATTATCCATTAATGGATGTGTTTAATGTCCTAACCACATAGTAATAAAACAGCATTACCATTCTTAGGTTTCCAAGGTCAATTTTATTACTAGCATAATAAGGAATTGAGTTATTTTCATGAATATAAGGCAAATTGCCTCACTCTCTTTTTCTCCCTTGGCTAAAAATGTATAATAGGACTAAAGTGAATAGGTATTAAGTAAAATTAACACTTTGAATCTCTATCTTGACCCTTTCTTTTGCTTATAAGGAATTTGAGATAGAAGTCAAGTGATTTGCATAATGTTCCCAGTTTTAATAATTTTCAACCTTTTTTGGAAATTTAATTATTGATATACTTTATGAACATATTCAATTATTGATATACTTTATGAACATAAGTTCTTTTTAAAATGCAACTATAATTATAGTTAAAAAAAAACAACCAAAACTCTAACACAGGGACCAGCACAAGTAACTAAAGATTAAGGTGGTAGAAAGGATCTTAAGAGTGTGAAAGAATCTTAAAAGTAAGTATTAAGAGCTGAGTCTTAAAGGATGCAGCAGTACAATTTTCCAAATGACCAGGTCTCCTTAAATGGGCAATTTCAACTCCACAATACACATACCTATAGATGCATGATCCATGTTTGTGTATATACACATACACATACATGCATGCACACATTAAACATATCTGTTGAACAACAAAAATGATGACAAATTCCACTAGACATATATATACTCAAATACAATTTTAAAATCTAATATGTTGACAGTTGTATTTTAGACCTAAAGTTAATAGCTTTAATTTTATCGTCTATTTGCATAGTTATATATTGTGTATGTTTACATGATAAATATAAAAAATATCTTTAGATTGTGAATTGCGTTTAAAAAAAAAAGGAAAGATGCAGCAGAGACGGCTTGTCCTTCCCTCCCCAGAATCCATTTTCCTCTTCTCCCATAGCAATAGATTTCTTAGCCAGGTACATGGCCATCCAAAATAAAGATGAGATTTTCCTGCTCTACTTGTAGCTCTGTATAAATATACCAGTTACTTTTATAAGGTTAACTTTACGACTTTCAACTTCCTCATCAGTAAATTAGAATAATACCTGGCTCTCATAGTTTTGTACATAGTTCTATTAGAGTGGTGTTAATCCTAAAATACTGTAACTTTTCCTTTAGGTGTTTCTCTCCTTTATTGTCTTGAGTTCCTTAAGACCTGGATTACATTCAGTTCATCTTTATGTCCCATTGCTCAGTTCTTAGTACATTTTTGTTGAATCTAAAACTACCATACAGTACAATACAGCAAGAAAGACTAAAGCAGATGGGGCATTTTCCATATCATGCATATTAAATACAAATTTCAAAATTCTCTAGCTAGCAGAGACATCCTTGGAAGCAAAATTAAACCTTCAAAGTCAACTAGAAGAGAACATAAATTGGTAAGTTACTTCCTCACTGTTTGTTACTTGCTTCTGTAACCACCTTCAACTAGGGTCACTCTGCCCTTTGCTGTTTATGCTGTAGCTTTAGTGGTTCTCTCAGATCCTCAAACTCACCAAGATTTTTATAACCTCAAGACTTTCCAAAGATTTATCTGGAATACTTGTCTCACTATATTAGTTAAGGTTCTCCAGAGAAACAGAACCAATAGGATTATAGAGAGATATGTTTTTACAAGATGTAAGTACATACCTCATTCTCCCTTTTTCTTCAAAAGTTGTTCCTCAAACATGAACAGTCAAACTACTAACCACGGTTCTATCTTCAGGTTTTACTCATTTGTCTTCTACTTGAAACATACAATGAGAAATCCATTTATTTGGCAAGAGAAGTATATCAGGGAACATTCAATAGGAGAAAAAAGAAAAGAAAAAAAAAGTAGCATTCCCTGTTGGCAGGGGTCTGTGTTGAGCTATGATTCCTCCGAGAACACTGAAGAAGACGCTTGGCTTTTTCTGGTGAGACACACCTGCAGGCATTTCTTGCTGGGAAGTGGTCCCTCCCACTGCAGTCCTGATGGTCACAGCTGCCATGGTTCCAGCAGGCAGGGCTGGTGGCCCAAGCCATCTGCTTCAGACTGTGGCAGGATATTCAGCTGAGAGGGCAGCAGGCAGAGATGGCTTTTTTTTTTTTAAAGCTCCTGAAAATAGTTACAGGGTTCTCATTAGCAAGGCTCTTCTGAAAATTGAAAACTGGTCGGTCTTTGTAAGTATTGATGGCTTAAGCCCATCCTTCAGGGCAAAAAACAGAAAAGGTATCTCTCTAAAGAGTGGATATATGTATATGTATAACTGATTCACTTTGCTGTACACATGAAACTAACACAACACCATAAATCAACTATACTCCAATTAAAAAAAAAAAAAAAGAAAGAAAGAAAGAAAAGGAAAAGATGTCTCTCTGTGTTCCTTGATGGGCAAGGCCTCTGCTCTCGCCCTTTGACCAGCAGAGCTGCACCTGGCTCCGCCCCAGATCACCTAGGAAACCTGAGACAAGGAGAACACTAAGTTATCAAATCACAGAGCCACCTGGAAGGAACCTCTGGTTTCTCCTTTACAGTATTTAGCTGTTGGTTTCCCTTGGCTGAAGATTTGAGCATGCTGATTCCACGCAACCCACCAAACTGCCAAGATAATACATAAAACATATGTTTACCTTTTCCAAATCCTTTCCAACTCCATTGTCTTATTTAATCCTTACAACAAACTCTTGGAGTCATTATCCGCATTTTGCAGATGAGAAAACACTGTCAAAAGGTTTGTGTCCAATGGATCAGGGTTAGACAAGCATGGCCACCCTTCTCTGTTTCCTCATCTATGAATTAGTAGTAATGCCAGCTGTAGCAGTGGGTGTTGATTAAATGAGATAAAGCTTCAAGCATAGCTGTGACTCTTTATCCTGGGTAAATGTTCCCTTTCTAGTTTTTAGTGAGGAAATATGCTCAGAGGGTGAAAGCATTTATGCATGGTTTTACTCCCAGTAATTGAGAGAGCTGGGATCCAAGTCTAGTCATTTCAAATCCCATGCACTTTCCCTTATATTGATATATAGGCGTGGGGCATGGTTCCTTCCTGAAAACGTGTTAGGAGGGGGAGGAAAAAATTCTAAGAACAAGGAGAAGTTACATCAAAAAGCCATCAAGGAGGATGGGGTGGTATGAGGAGGTCAGTGATTCTCAAATTTAAGACTGTATCAGAATCACCTGGAGGGCTGGTTAAACTATTTTTGGGAGCCCCACTCCTAGAGTTTCTGATTCCAGAGGTGTAGAGTGGGGCTGGAATGTGAATTTCTAAGATGTTCCCAGGTGATACTGATACTACTGGTTCAAGGATCACACTTTGAAAAGCACTGTAGTAGAGAATATTTGAACATTCCTTATCTAAAACACACCCCACACCCTCAGTGAATCAGCAAGTTGCGTGATATGACTAAGCAATATTTCTGTGAGATGCATGACATTACCAGCGTCTGATTCATCTGGATTGGTGGCTAAATATGGGAGGTTTCTAATCACTCCTTCAAACTTAGTCATGTGAATTTCTGAGAGGTAAATACAGGAAACTACGTTTTAAGCAAGGTTTTCCGTATACAGATGGACTCTTTAGAACCACTAGGTAGAGTTTGTTCTTGCCAAACAATGAGAGAAATTCACAATAAGGTCCACAATAAAATGTATCTAGGCTTAAAAAGGAATGAAAACTAGGAGACTACCATTAGGGATGGATATATATATATAGATATAGAACAGATTTATTGGGGCCTAGTCAAGAAAAATTTGGGGTTTCTTTTAATCTAATTATTTTAAAAATTTGGATAACGTTGGTGTGTTATCATCTGCATATGACTGCTGTTATGTAGGGGGGTTTGTTTATTCTTGAACAAAATAACCTGGGTTTTTATAACCACATTCAATTAAAATTACCAACCATCCCACTGAGTGGGTTTAAGGTACATGGTGTTTCCAATCCCGGTTGCATTGGCATCAGTAGTGCGTTTTTAAAAACTGCTGAAACCAACCAGGGGCCCTCTTCAGTATCGGGACATAGGGGAGGGTCTGGGCATCTTTACTTTTTACAAACCCTTCAAGGGATCTCTGCAGCCACGGTTCTGAACAACTCAATTGGATGCTTTTTGTCTAACAAACTCATTGGTACCAGTTCTGGAAATAGTAGCTTTTCTTCTGAATTTGCTTCATTTTCCTAGTAAGTGACAGCCCTAGAATAATTCTTGCCAGATCTGTATTTCCTTCTCCATTAATCCTTGCGGTGCAGCAGAATCTAAGACAATCCCATTCAATGAACTAGATTTCTGCTACAGATGAGTGGAAGCTCTAGAATGAGGCTTCTCGCACATCTTTAAGAAAACAAGCCAACCGTCTTCCATCCGCCATGACTCTGATGCTGTTTTTTTTTTTTTTAAACATCTTTATTGAAGTATAATTGCCTTACAATAGTGTGTTAGCTTCTGCTTTATAACAAAGTGAATCAGTTATACATATACAATATGTTCCCATTTCTCTTCCCTCTTGCATCTCCCTCCCTCCCACCCCTCTAGGTGGTCACAAAGCACCGAGCTGATCTCCCTGTGCTATGCGGCTGCTTCCCACTAGTTATCTATTTTACATTTGGTAGTGTATATATATGTCCATGATCTGAGTGAAAGGCTGATGAGCCAACTTGCAAGACAGCCCCCAAGCCCGGAAACAATTATGTTATTACACTTCTGGCCACAAGGTGGCGGGCCAGATCCGTTTAATTAGCTTGAATTGCCACTGGCTGCAATGATCATTTTCCCATTTACCACTAATAAAAGAGCGTATCACTGTTCTGTAAACAAAGATCACAGAATCTTAGGACTAGATGGAGATACGAGATCATCTTGTTCATTGATTGTCAACTTTTTAATACCTCCCGAAGTAGGGAGATGCATTACACATTTTAAATAGTTATTCTGACTTTCTAGTGTCTCTTTCAAAATCTAAATAAATACTGACACTCTTATCTCAGACACATGGATATGCCTCTGTTCCAAAAATTCCCAGTGATGCATATCCAGGAATGCAATTACAGGCATACCCCAGAGATATCACAGGTTCGTTCCAAACCACAGCAATAAAGTGAATATTGCAATAAAGTGTCACAAATTTTTTGGTTCCCCAGTACATATAAAAGTTATGTTTGCACTTTACTGTAGTCTATTAAGTGTGGAATAGTATTTTGTCTAAAACAATGTAAATACTTTAATTTATTGGTAAAAAATGCTAACCCTCACCTGAGCCTTCAGCGACTTGTAATCTTTGCAATAGTAACATCAGAGATCACTATTCACAGATCACCATCACAAATATAATAATAATGAGAAAGTTTGAAATACTGTGAGAATTACCAAAATGTGGCACAGAGACATGAAGTGAGCAAATATTGTTGGGAAAATGGTGCGATAGGCCTGCTCAACGCAGGGTTGCTACAAATCTTCAATTTGTGAGAAATGCAACATCTATAACATAGATTTGTTCCCTCTTTCATTTTGTAGAGGGAAGACCAAGTAAAGATTTATAAGGGGGGGAAAAGCAAAATGCTTATGCTTTATCTCAGTTTTTATATCTCTGAGAGTATTTACCTCTATAAAAAGTGAAGTTTTGTTGATAGACCATCACCACAATCCAAAAAGCAGGTATCAATTATCAATTCCTTTTTTTTTTTCTTTTTAATTTTTTGGCCACACCGTGCAGCATGTGGGATCTTAGTTCCCCCATCAGGGATCAAACGTGCACCCCGTGCATTGGAAGCACGGAGTCTTAACCACTGGACCGCCAGGGAAGTCCCTTAGCTATCAATTCCTTTAAATGTCTCTCAGAACTGACTTTGGTCTCATTGCCTCAATGTTACCAATTAATGAAGAGCTTCCTCACGCGGAGGTGGTAAAGGCGGATGAGGCAGGTAAAGGAAAGGGAAACGATCACTTTTGAGCATCTTTTTCCAAACGTGCTCTACTCCTAGTTTGTTTAGGAGACTAAGCTTTCAAATAAGGATAAAAAGACTAGAACTACATTTTGGTATTGCCTTAAAAAAGAAGACAAAATAAAATATTAAAAAACCTCTGCAGCCACAAAATACACACCTAAATTTGCTTAAACTATTCAAATCTAAAGAGATTATATATATACAGTAGTCCTCTGCTTATCTCTCCAACCTCATCCATCACTTCATCCATCGCATGTCAATTGCCCTCTCACTAATTAATCTTGAACCACACTGGTCCTATATCTGTTTCGGGAACTACACCAAGCAGTTTCCTATTTCAGGGCCGTGCGCATGCTCGTATGTAAGGCAAATGCATTTTTTTCAAACATTTTCCAACAATAATTTCTTAATATCATCAGTTAGTTTATATTTTTAAAGAAGATTAAATAGTGATTCGCTTCTGAAACTGGTTGATTCATCTTTACCTTTGTTGTTGTTATTGTTGTTTATATTGCTGACAAAACTGGATTGTTTGTCCTTTAGGGTTTTCTATACCCTGGCTTTGCTGATGTCATGCTGTATTGTTGTTCGACATGCTCTTTTGTTTTTTCTATTTCTTGTGTATTGATAGTGAAATAGATACTTGATAAGATTCAGATTGGATTCACTTTGGAGAAAAAAAGCGCCCTACTATTTTATAAGGGTTGTGTACTTGCATTCAGAGAAAGTTACTATTTAGTGTTTTATTTTTGTAATATTAGCAGCAGTTGATGATCATTAACTATATCCATAACTCATTACACCTGGCAAAATACTGATTTTTTTTAACATCTTTATTGGAGTATAATTGCTTTACAGTGGTGTGTTAGTTTCTGCTGTATAACAAAGTGAATCAGCTATATGTACACATATATCCCCATATCCTCTCCCTCTTGCGTCGCCCTCCCACCCCTCTAGGTGGTCACAAAGCACTGAGCTGATCGCCCTGTGCTATGCAGCTGCTTCCCACTAGCTATCTCTTTTACATTTGGTAGTATATATAAGTCCATGCCACTCTCTCACTTCATCCCAGTTTACCCTTCCCCCTCCCCATGTCCTCAAGTCCATTCTCTATGTCTGCGTCTTTATTCTTGTCCTGCCCCTAGGTTCTTCAGAACCTTTTTTTTTTTTTTTTTTTTTTTTAGATTTCATATATATGTGTTAGCATACGCTATTTGTTTTTCTCTTTCTGACTTAATTCACTCTGTAGGACAGACTCTAGGTCTATCCACCTCACTACAAATAGTTCAATTTCGTTTCTTTTTATGGCTGAGTAGTATTCCATTGTATATATGTGCCACATCTTCTTTATCCATTCATCTATCAATGGACACTTAGGTTGCTTCCATGTCCTGACTATTGTAAATAGTGCTGCAATGAACATTGTGGTGCATGTCTGGTTTTGAATTATGGTTTTCTCAGGGTATATGCCCAGTAGTGGGATTGCTGGGTCATATGGTAGTTCTATTTTAGTTTTTTAAGGAACCTCCATACTGTTCTCCATAGTGGCTGTATCAATTTACATTCCCACCAACAGTGCAAGAGGGTCCCCTTTTCTCCACACCCTCTCCAGCATGTATTGTTTGTAGATTTTTTGATGATGGCCATTCTGACTGGTGTAAGATGATATCTCATTGTAGTTTTGATTTGCATTTCTCTAATGATTAATGATGTTGAGCATTCTTTCATGTGTTTGTTGGCATTCTGTATATCTTCTTTGGAGAAACGTCTATTTAGGTTTTTGGCCCATTTTTGGATTGGGTTGTTTTTTTTTTGATATTGAGCTGCATGAGATGCTTGTATATTTTGAAGATTCATCCTTTGTCAGTTGCTTCATTTGCAAATATTTTCTCCCATTCTGAGCGTTGTCTTTTTGTCTTATTTGTGGTTTCCTTTGCTGTGCAAAAGCTTTAAAGTTTCATTGGGTCCCATTTATTTATTTTTGTTTTTATTTCCATTTCTCTAGGAGGTGGGTCAAAAAGGATCTTGCTGTGATGTATGTCATAGAGTGTTCTGCCTATGTTTTCCTCTAAGAGTTTGATAGTGTCTGGCCTTACATTTAGGTCTTTAATCCATTTTGAGTTTATTTTTGTGTATGGTGTTAGGGAGTGTTCTAATTTCATTCTTTTACATGTAGCTGTCCAGTTTTCCCAGCACCACCTATTGAAGAGGCTGTCTTTTCTCCACTGTATATTCTTGCCTCCTTTATCAAAAATAAGGTGACCATATGTGTGTGGGTTTATCTCTGGGCTTTCTATCATGTTGCATTGATCTATATTTCTGTTTTTGTGCCAGTACCATACTGTCTTGATTACTGTAGCTTTGTAGTATAGTCTGAACTCAGGGAGCCTGATTCCTCCAGCTCCATTTTTCGTTCTCAAGATTGCTTTGGCTATTCGGGGTCTTTTGTGTTTCCATACAAATCGTGAAATTTTTTGTTCTAGTTCTGTGAAAAATGCCATTGGTAGTTTGATAGGGATTGCATTGAATCTGTAGATTGCTTTGGGTAGTAGAGTCATTTTCACAATGTTGATTCTTCCAATCCAAGAACATGGTATATCTCTCCATCTGTTTGTATCATCTTTAATTTCTTTCATCAGTGTCTTATAATTTTCTGCATACAGGACTTTTGTCTCCTTAGGTAGGTTTATTCCTAGATATTTTATTCTTTTTGCTGCAATGGTAAGTGCGAGTGTTTTCTTAATTTCACTTTCAGAGTTTTCATCATTAGTGTATAGGAATGCAAGAGAGTTCTGTGCATTAATTTTGTATCCTGCTACGTTACCAAATTCGTTGATTAGTTCTAGTAGTTTTCTGGTAGCATCTTTAGGATTCTCTATGTATAGTATCATGTCATCTGCAAACAGTGACAGCTTTACTTCTTCTTTACCGATTTGGATTCCTTTTATTTCTTTTTTTTCTCTGATTGCTGTGGCTAAAACTTCCAAAACTATGTTGAATAATAGTGGTGAGAGTGGGCAACCTTGTCTTCTTCCTGATCTTAGTGGAAATGGTTTCAGTTTTTCACCACTGAGGACAATGTTGGCTGCGGGTTTGTCATATATGGCCTTTATTATGTTGAGGAAAGTTCCCTCTATGCCTACTTTCTGGAGGGTTTTTATCATAAATGGGTTTTGAATTTTGTCGAAAGATTTCTCTGCATCTATTGAGATGATCATATAGTTTTTCTCCTTCAATTTGTTAATATGGTGTATCACATTGATTGATTTGCGTATATTGAAGAATCCTTGCATTCCTGTGATAAACCCCACTTGATCATGGTGTATGATACTTTTAATGTGCTGTTGGATTCTGTTTGCTAGTATTCTGTTGAGGATTTTTGCATCTATGTTCATCAGAGATATTGGCCTGTAGTTTTCTTTCCTTGTGACATCTTTGTCTGGTTTTGGTATCAGGGTGATGGTTGGCATCGTAGAATGAGTTTGGGAGTGTTCCTCCCTCTGCTATATTTTGGAAGAGTTTGAGAAGGATAGGTGTTAGCTCTTCTCTAAATGTTTGATAGAATCCGCCTGTGAAGCCTTCTGGTCCTGGGCTTTTTTTTGGTTAGAAGATTTTTAATCACAGTTTCAATTACAGTGCTTGTGATTGGTCTGTTTATATTTTCTATTTCTTCCTGGTTCAGTCTTGGAAGGTGGTGCTTTTCTAAGAATTTGTCCATTTCTTTCAGGTGGTCCATTTTATTGGCATATAGTTGCTTGTGGTAATCTCTTATGATCCTTTGTATTTCTTAAGTGTCAGTTCTTACTTCTCCTTTTTCATTTCTAATTCTGCTGATTTGAGTCTTTTCCCTTTTTTTCTTGATGAGTCTGGCTAATGGTTTATCAATTTTTTTTATCTTCTCAAAGAATGAGCTTTTAGTTTTATTGACCTTTGCTATCATTTCCTTCATTTCTTTTTCGTCTATTTCTGATCTGATCTTTTTTATTTCTATTCTTCTGCTAACTTTGGATATTTTTTGTTCTTCTTCCTCTAATTGCTTTAGGTGTAAGGTTAGGTTTTTTATTTGAGATTTTTCTTGTTTCTTGAGGTAGGTTTGTAATGATATAAACTTCCCTCTTAGAACTGCTTTTGCTGCATCCCATAGGTTTTGGATCATCGTGTTTTCATTGTCATTTGTTTCTAGGTATTTTTTGATTTCCTCTTTGATTTATTCAGTGATCTCTTGGTTATTTAGTAGCATATTGTTTAGCCTCCATGTGTTTGTATTTTTTACAGTTTTTTTTCCTGTAGTTGATATCTAGTCTCATAGTGTTTGGTTGGAAAAGGTACTTGATATGATTTCAATTTTCTTAAATTTACCAAGGCTTGATTTGTGACCCAAGATATGATCTATCCTGGAGAATGTTCCATGTGCAGTTGAGAAGAAAGTGTATTCTGTTGTTTTTGGATGGAATGTCCTATAAATATCAATTAACTCCATCTTGTTTAATGTGTCATTTAATGCTTGTGTTTCCTTATTTATTTTCATTTTGGATGATCTGTCCATTGGTGAAAGTGGGGACTTAGAGTCCCCTACTATGATTGTGTTACTGTCGATGTCCCCTTTTATGGCTGTTAGCATTTGCCTTATGTTTTGAGGTGCTCCTAGGTTGGGTGCATAAATATTTACAATTGTTATATCTTCTTCTTGGATTGGTCCCTTGATCATTATGTAGTGTCCTTCTCTGTCTCTTGTAATAGTCTTTATTTTAAAGTCTATTTTGTCTGATGTGAGAATTGCTACTCCAGCTTTCTTTTGATTTCCATCTGCATGGAATATCTTTTTCCATCCCCTCACTTTCAGTCTGTATGTGTCCCTTGGTCTGAAGTGGGTCTCTTGTAGACAGTATGTATATGGGTCTTGTTTTTGTATCCATTCAGCCAGCCTACGTCTTTGTTTGGAGCATTTAATCCATTTACATTTAAGGTAATTATCGATATGTATGTTCCTATTACCATTTAAAAAATTTTTTTTGGTTTGTTTTTGTAGGTCTTTTTCTTCCCTTGTGTTTTTTGCCTAGAGAAGTACCTTTAGCATTTGTTGTAAAGCTGGTTTGGTGGTGATGAATTCTCTTAACTTTTGCTTGTCTATAAAGCTTTTGATTTCTCCATCACATCTGAATGAGATCCTTGCTGGGTAGAGTAATCTTAGTTGTAGGTTTTTCCCTTTCATCACCTTAAATATGTCCTGCCACTCCCTTCTGGCTTGCAGAGTTTCTGCTGAAAAGTAAATTATTGTCAAATAGTTACAACACTAAGAATAAAAATTTTCAAAAAGAAGCGAGTCCCAACAAAAGTTTACTGGTTCTTACTGTTATAAAATATGATGATTGCCCTGATATTTAGGTGAAAACTCTTCCAAGTCTTGACAAAAAACAAACAAAAAACAGAGGAGTACCTAGACACAAAAAGATAGCAACAACAAAATGAGTAAGAATGGTCAAGAATTCTCTTATACTATACAAAAGGAAAAGAGAGGTTTTATTTTCAAGAAAACTAAATAAAACTGAGATTATTATATATAGGATTTTGTGTTTGTTTAATATAGTTCTATTAATTATGTATCATCTTTTACATGTAGTGATAATTAGTAAAATTTTCAACTTGATTCTTTGGAAGTTATATAATTATAACAATGCAGCACATATGCTATAATACATTGCTTTATTAGCTACTGTTGAAGGGTCATATCTGAAGCATTAACATGCCATGTTACAACTCACCCTGTTTAGAAGTCAGTGAATAATATAACTGAATTATTAGTATAAACAGGCAGATATCACACATAATTTATACACATTTCATCCAAAATATCCCTGAAGTATATATCAATATTATCCTTGGAAGAAGAGCCTGAAAAGCTTTTGAACCACAGAAATAAAGTTAAGCATTGCCATTCAGATCAACATTATATTGTGAAAATTTAAAAACAGAACTGGTGAAATAATTTTATAGCAAGGGTAGGTATATTCACCACCCTGATTGTACTATTAACATTTGACTATACTTTCTCCAGCACATATCTATCTCTCATGCCTTTATCCATACTCGATACATTTTATTTTTTATGCATTTCAAAATAATATCCAGATGTCAGCACACTTCCCCCTGAATACTACAGCATGTATATCACTAACTAATTTCAATATTTGTTTACAATCCTCTTTTTCTTTTGAAGTAAAATTTATATACAATGAAATGCACAGATTTTAGCATACCATTCAACGAGTTTTTCATACAGTCTGTTGCAAACCCTGATTAAGATGAAGAATATTACTCTTTCCCAGAAAATTCCCTCAAGTCCATTCCAATAGATTCCCTCAAGTCCATTCCAATAGAGCCCACTCTTTAAAGTCAACCACTATTCTGATGTTTCTCTAGTATGTGTTATATATTCTTTTTCAAGAATTTGGAATAATACAGCATGTCCTGTTTTGCATAAAACATTTTTTCTCTCAGTGTAATGTTCTGAGTCATCCATGTTATTATATGTGATGTTCACATTTCAGACAAAATGTGATATTAATTTCCACCGATTTTGTTTTCCAATGTGGGCAAGATTTTATTTTTGGTTTCTTAGAGTTCCTTTGGCATCCTTACTTCCAGAGTAGTAGTTCCAGAAGTGATGACTTCATTTCCACCATCTTCATGCATTCAGTTTTGATGCAATTTTATCACAGACTGGCACAAAGTACAGGACTCTGTTTCTGATTACACAGGCTTCCACTGCATGCCAGACTCGTGACTCCCAAAGTTGATCCCATTGTTTTCTGGTAGAGGAGACCACAAAGCACAGGGCATTGCCCCCTACCCACTCCTGGTAGGTTAATTACATCGAATACTTAACCCCTTTTTGGAGTTATCCATGGTGCCTTACTGCTGTTAGCAATTTTCTAAACAATAGTGTTACTATTTCACTTTGATCAACCAATTCCAGCAACATTACTTTAATCTGTATCAGGTTTTCAGTTTTTGACATTATTTACATTCTGACAATTGTGAACATTTTAATATAAAGCCATTCAAAATGACTAATAGTTAAGGTATTTGATGGACCACCATACCCCTTACCATTCTTGGGCATCTTGTCGTTTTTGAATTTTTGGTATGGTCTTCTCAAAAATTTATGAAAGAAATTTGTGACTCTATTTTCCTTCTTCTTAGTTAGGCAATTTGGTCACTGAATGAGATTGTCCCCAGGAAGATGTGTGTGTGTGTGTGTGTGTATGTATGTATTTTCAACCAAAAATAAAAATATATAGCAGGGATTTGGCACCTATATCAGTCCTATTACTAGAAAAAAAATAGTAGTTAGAACCAACTAGGTCCAAGATGGAGGGAAATTTGACTTCCAGTAGACCTTGAGCCTCATTATATGCTCACTGTAATGCATTAGCATATGCTAAATGACACACCCACGGGTGCCAATGACAGTTTAGAAGCTAACCATAAAAGGCCACAAAGTGGGCAGTAGCCCAATTCCTGGAAATCCCCGCCCTTTCCCCAAAATAGTTGGAAAATCCTCCCACTCATTAGCCCATGAAATTACCCAGCCCATAAAAACTAACCACCCCATATTTCAGGGCCTCTCGCCTTCTAAGATGGCCCACACTCTGTCTCTGGACTGTGTTTCTTTCTAAATAAATCCGTTTCTTACCCCTCCCACTCAAAATATATAGTGTGACTACGTCTTATATTTAACACAATCCCTGAACTGGTGCTGTCTTGAATCCCCTATATTGTCTGTTGATTTTCTTAATTATCTCATAAGGTTTTGTCTCATGACAACCATGGATATTTAAATCAATACTGTTATTTTAAAATAAAATCTTAGCTTTGTATATTCTTCCTAAAACTGCCATTTAGATACAGAGCTTTTATAACTGGTTGCTAAGAATAGATTGTTTCCTTCAGTATGTTCTGCAAATCTCCCCTGTTTCATTCACTTATTATTTCAGGAATTATTTCTATCATGGTCTCATGCTCTAGCTTTCTGTTTGTCTAATATGAATATTTATATATTTATTTTGATAATTTTCTTGTCCAATCACAATTTAGTTCTCTAAGAGGGAATAATTCAACTTTTCAAAAGATTCTGTTTTATATAAGTAGGAAGTATGACAGGTATTCAGGAGTTTTTCCTGATAATGCATTTACTTCCCCATTATTTCCTTTAAAAAAAAACATGTTACCCATTGCGCTCACTTGAGAAGAAATCTCTTGGAAATAAATATATTATTTAGAATGTGACTATAACATTTGCATAGTCATATGTATGACTTTCATCAATGATTTCTCCATCCTCATGTTATTTCTCATTTTTTATTACATTAAATATTTTTCCAGCCTCATATTATTTTACATTGTTTTCTGTCTCTTCTTTCCTCTTCCAAAGAAAAATCCAGTCATGATTTTGAAGCTAATTCTGTTACCTATGGTGATGTATGCCCAACTGATAATAACACTGATGTGACAAAATGGTCATGATCCTTCACATCCAAGCTGTAAATTAAGGATCTTGAGATGGGAAGATTATCCTGGATTATCCAGGTGTGTCCTAAATGTAATCACAAATGTCCTTACAAGACGGAAGCAGGGTGTGCTTTGACAAGGGATCGATGAGATGGGGAGAAATCTATGTGGCTATGGAAACAGAGATTGGAGTGAGTGGCCACAATTCAAGGAATGCTAGCAGCCCCAGAAACTGGATGAGACAAGGAAAGTATTCTCACTTGAAGCCTGCAGATGAAACCAGCCCTGATAAAACCTTAACATTAGTCCTGTAAGACTCATTTCAGATTTCTAGCCTCCAAAACTATAAGATAATAAATTTTTGTTGTTTTCATTTACTAAGATTGTGGTGATTTGTTACAGTAGCAATAGCAAACAAACACAGATGCTATAAAAGAATACTGTCTGGTCAAATATAAAGCTCAAACAGAAGGTGTGGAACACAGGATATCTTTGGTTTGAGGGAATAATCATAAACAGGCAATAAACCAGTGGAAGTTCACTGCCCACGTGAGGAGAACTGCAGGTACAGGACTCTGTGGGAATTTTTCAAGAGTAAGGCCTGGATGAAATGAAGGAGCAGGCCTCTAAAATATTTGGGGGAGGAGCCATGCAAACAGTGCATAGGCTCTGAGATGCAAGACTGCATGGTTTGTTTGAGGAAGAGCAGGAAGACATTGTGACTAGAGTAGAGTGAATGAGGGGAAGAGGGATAGGAAATAAGACCAGAGGACTAGTCAGGGAAGCAAGGGCGTGGTGAGTAGTTTGGATCTTATTTGAAGTAGGGTCTGGCACTGGTGAGGGTCCAGGCAGGTAAACAAAGCCCATGCCAGATCATTAAATGGAGGGTATTGAATACAGGGAAATATTTACAAAACAGTTGGAGAGCCTGAAAAGACAAACAGGAGAAAGAAGACAGCCCAGAGATGAGAAAAACAGAAAGCTGGGACCATTCCCAGGGCTGGGAGAGCCGAGGGAGCAGGTGGGTTCTCCGGAACCACTTGGTGAGAACTGGGACCACAGTGGATGGTGTGTGCTGGGAGCTGGGAAGGGGCAGCAGTTGCTGTTTGGCAGGAGTTAAACCCACATGGCTGGTGTAGCCATGGCAGGAGATGCAGCCTGAAGCAAGTAGAGAAAAGCAAAAACACCAGGCTTCTCCTCACTTCTCACCTTCCAAATGTCAAGCCAGTTGCTCCCATTGACTGAACCTGACTGGAAACTGGTTGGTCCTGGAAACTGTGAAATGTATTCTGCATGAATCAGCACCTGAGACAGGAGCAGAGCAGGGGAAGGTCGAGGAGGACGAAAAAGATAGTGACGGACACAGGGTGGAAGAAACCAGGTCTCCCAAGGACACAGAAGCACAGTATTTTGGGAGAGATACTTCTCATACCCAATTGGAAGTATGACTTGCTAACACAGTATTTTGTGAAGAGATTTTTTGAACCTATCTTGTCTAATCTATATGTCAGCTTTTTTACTGTAACATGTGGGTAAGATCATTCAGATAAATTATCAGTATGGAACCATGTGTAGAAAGGTTCAGTAATTGGTGGTGGGGGGTGTTGAAACATGTTTTGTAAAGAAAGAATTGAGAATACTTTATTTGATATACTGACATGAAAGATACAACTCTGTCGCCCCTTATCCACAATGCTGAAATCCATGTATCTGTAAAGTAAAACATTTTCATCTGTCTGGTGTGAGAACCTGAACTAAGCTAATTATAGATTTTGCCTTTTACATTTTGCTGAATAAACATTAATGCGTTTGGATTTCATATGACCCCACTGGGAACTAATTCATGTAATTCATATATGTATTCATATGTAACACTTGTTAATCCAAAAAAAAAGTCTGAATATTAAAATACATGTCTCTCCATGGACTTTACATAAGGTATCACGGACTTCTCTTTGCACATTATACCTTCTTTAAAGAAAATGATGAGAAAGCACTATCTATAAAAGAAAAATTGCTGATATTTTTGGACTTGATTTGTCTTTATTTTCTGATTCTGTTGGGCGTTATGTGTGGTTCATGCTGGCTATGTCTCCTGTCACTCTGGATTAGAATAACTTTTTTTTTTTTAATTTAGAAATTTGGCTTCTACTTGTCAAATAAGTTTTAAGTTTTAGATTGTGTTCTTGATAAAATTGACATTTAACTACAGACTCTTGCAGCAGATTTCTAAGAATAGTTTGATTCTTTTAATATATTCTGCAAAATCATGGCTGTTTGATTCACCTTTTATCTCAGGAATAATTTTTGCCATATGATAGCTTTCTTTTCTTCTGGTGTGAGCTGCCTGTTCTGAAAACTTTCTGTTGAATTCAATCACTTTTCTGTGGTGACAAGGGTTTATTAGAAACTTGGGACAGGCAATAAATTTTTTCACTAAGAGTTCAATATTTTTAAAAATCATATTTACATAAATAGCAGCCAGGATAATTTTCATTTGGTATCATTGAAACCCTCCCCCATAGCAACTTCGGTGTTGTTCCTGATGTGTCTTTATTTTCCAATATCTCCATCTACAAAATATGCTACCTCTGTCCATTCTCTCATACATTCTATGCAGGTTAAAAAATATCTCATGTAAAATATGATTAGAGTATCCACAGGCCAATCAATGTTTTACTATCCTCATCATTTTTTTTTCTTTGTTTGGCTCTTTATTCTTCTGTCCTCCTCTCTTAGTGGGTAAAGGCTGTTATGATTCTGAATTTAGTGTGGTTTCCTGTGATCACACTTGCCTGAATGATAACAACACAATGACGTTAAAGTGACAAAGATCACCCACGTTCAGGCTTGTACACCTCACTTTCAGTCTCTTTCCTCCTTAAGCTTTATCTTCTCTTCCTTGGCCAGATACACTGCTTTGACTCCCGATATATTTTGCAACTGTTGCTTGTTCTTTTAATCAGAAATGCTGTTTACTCCATACCCATCCACCTCCTCCCCAGAACTGTATGGTCACATCTAGAGTAGTTTAAGTGTTATATGTTATTTCAAGCAGCAACAAGCCTGTGGTTGGAAATATTCTGCGCTGTACAGTGTGATGTACCAGCCACACATGTACAAACTGTATTGAACCGATTGAGTGTATTCAACTGATGCATAAATGTGTGAACAAAGAATGATATGTTGATTGATCCTTAGTGACCATCTTAGTAGCATTTCTGACAATTTCAGCACTGCGCCATATCAGAATCCAGACAATTTAGTTAAAATTTAATCTCCAAACTTACTATAACTATTGCCCTCTGTCCTGTGAGCCCCAACATATATATTTTTTCTAATGTTTTATTATTTATTAGTTGCTAGGTATATGTTAATACCTATACATACATTGAACAATTCTCATGACATATTTCTAATAAACTATTCAGTTCAGTTTCACACTTTTCAGATGAGGAAAATGAATCTCCCAGGGATTATGTATCCTATTCAACTTTATAGATCTAACACATGACAGAATCAGGCATTTGAAACAATTGACTTTTGACATCTCGTATTTAGCAGGTTCAAGAAGGAAGAGAAGAGAATGTCCACCCAATTTGGATCAACTAAAAATTAGAATTGAATGCTAAATAGGCCATCTTCGTGTTGTCATTTCTTTTAGCTTTGTGCTGCTATTGTTCTAAATGCTCTGTGTACCTTTTCTCATTAGATTATCTCACTCAGTTGATGAATTGGAACGATTATGATCATCTTTGAACAAACCCATTTAATTCAGTTTTCCTTTCCTATATAGTATTATCACATTGCTGTTGAACCCGTTCATAGTTGATTCTTTTCTTCCCCTTTTATAAAAATACATTTTCACATTTCCTTTTTAAATGAGGTATAGTTTTTTAAATTTATTTTTTATACAGCAGGTTCTTATTAGTTATCTATTTTATACATATTAGTGTATAATTGAGGTATAGTTGATTTACAATATTATATGTTTCAGGTGTAAAATATAGTGATTCACAACTTTTAAAGGTTAAATCCCATTTGTAGTTATTATAAAATATCAGCTATATTCCCTATTTTGTACTATATATCCTTGTAACTTACTTATTTTATACATAGTAATTTGTATCTCTTTCCCCTTCCCCTATCTTGCCCCTCCTTCATTCCCACTCCCCAAGATCTTAGTTGATTCTTAAGAGTTATTCAGTTTTAGAATGCTACCCCTCACTTGGTTCCATTCATACATTCATGCATTCATTAATCCATTGAACAGATAATTATTTTTTAAAAGTCTGCAATGGTTTAGACATGGTTCTAGGAGCTTCAGATAACAGAAGTAAAATGGACAGATAAAATCTGTTCTCTGATGCTACTTTTTCTGAAGGGCTGACAAATAGCAGTGACAGAGTGGACACTATTTTAGAGTCAGAATTTTGGTAGTGTGCATGTGAATTTTCCTCTCTTCTCCATGCATTCTATGTATATATAGAACTGTAGTAATAGAAATTCAGTTCACAATATAGGGTGTAGTAACTTGTCTTTTTTTTAACTGCTCTGAAATTATTTTATTTTATTTTATTTTATTTTATTTCATTTCATTTTATTTTATTTTTATTGTGGTAAGAACATTGGACATGACATCTACCCTCTTAACAAATTTTAAACTATAGGCACAATGTTCTACAATAGATTTTTAGAACTTATTCATATTGCAAAACTAAAACATTATACCCGTTGAACAGCAACTCCCCATTCCTCCCACCCCCAATCCCTGGTAACCACCATTCTATTCTCTGTTTCTATGAATTTGACTCTTTTCGGTACCTCATCTAAGTGGATCATGAGATATTTGTCCTTCTGTGTCTGGCTTATTTCTCTTAGCATGTCTTCCTGGTTTATCCAGTGTTGTTGCATATGCCAGTACTGTATTATTTTGATAACTGTAGCCTTGTAATGTGTTTTGTGATCAAGGAGTGTGATAATTTCAGCTTAGTTCTTTTTATTCAAAATTGCTTTGATTATTCAGGATTTCATGTGATTCCATACCCATTTTAGGGTTGGGTTTATTTTTTGTAAAAACTGCCATTGGGGTTTTGATAGAGATTTCATTGAATCTGTATATCACTTTGGATAACTTGGACATTTCAACAATATTAAGTCTTCCAACTCATAAACAGAATGTCTTTTCATTCATTTGTGTCTTCTTTAATTTCTTCCATCCAGAGAAAACCATAATCCAAAAGGATACATGCACCCCAGTGTTTATTGCAGCACTATTTACAATAACCAGGACATGGGAGCAACCTAAATGTCCATGGACAGAAGAGTGGATAAAGATGTGGTACATATATACAATGGACTATTACTCAGCCATATAAAAGAGTGAAATAATGCCATTTACAGCAACATGGATGGACCTAGAGATTATCATACTAAGTGAAGTCAGACAGAGAAAGATAAATATCATATGATATCACTCATATGTGGAATCTAATTTTTAAAAAATGAAACAAATGAACTTATTTACAAAACAGAAGCAAACTTACAGATATCAAAAGCAAACTTAGGGTAACCAAGGGGAAACATGGGGGGGAGATATAAATCAGTAGTGTGTGTATGGGATTAACATACACACACTACTATATATAAGATAGATAACCAAAAAGAACCTACTGTATAGCACTGGGAACTCTACTCAATATTCTGGGATAACCTATATGAGAAAAGAATCTTAAAAAGAATGAATATATGTGTATGTATAACTGAATCACTTTGCTGTACACCTGAAACTAACACAATAATGTGAATCAACTATACTCCAATAAAATTAAAATTTTTAAAAAAATTCTTCCATTGAAGATTTGTAATTTTCAGTGCACAACTTTTTCACCTCCTAGGTTAAGTTTATTCCTAACTATTTTATTATTTTTGATGCTATTGTAAATGAGATTATTTTCTTAATTTTTTTCATAGTTCACTAGCTTGTTTTTAATGTATAGAAATGCAATTGATTTTTGTATGTTGATTTGTATCTGTAACTTTGCTGAATTAGCTTATTAGTTCAACAGGTTTGTTTTTTTTTTTTTACATTGAGATATAATTGACACATAATATTATATTAGTTTCAGGTGTACAACACAATAATTTGACAGTGGCCCACAGTGGAATGCTGGGCACTCCATGGTTTAATGTAGAGGAAGGGATTCGATGGCTTAGGGAGATCAGAACGTTAGAGTGGATTTGTCATTTAAGACCTACTCAACCATATGGGGAGGATCTAGAAGACATACCTTTCACCATTACTGCAAAAAAAAATTTGTAAGAGGACACTAGCCATCCTTGAAGAGCTCTATGGTTACTCTTCTCTCTAGGCCAGACCTCACAGTGAGAACTGCGGTCACTGAATTGGGAAAGGTAAATGCAATGGGGAGTAATCGCACCCTGAGGTGTCAGGGGCCAAGTGGCAGCATTCAACCACCAAAAGCAAGGTGGGTGTGGTTACCATAATGGACAGTAGGATCAAAGAGACAATCAGAATAGTCTGGCTTATGCAGACGTACGGCATTGGATTGTTGATCTTGGTGTTCCCAGAGGTAAAATATATAAGAAGCCTATTAAATTCTTACTTGATAACTTATTCAGTTTGGGCTTCTACAGCAGAATACCATATAATGGGTGGCTTACAAATAACAGAAATTTATTTCTTACAATTTTGGAGGCTGGGAAGTCCAAGATCAAGATGGGCTGACAGATTTGGTATCTGGCAAGATCCTCCTTCCTGGTCTATAGACTACAGTCTTCTTTTTGTGTCCTTACATCATGTAAGGAATAAGGAAGCTTTTTGTAGACTCTTTTGTAAGGGCATTAATCTTATTTATGAAGGTTTTACCTTCATGACCTCATCACCTCCTAAAGGACCCACTTTCTAAAACCATGACAATGTGGGTTAGGATTTCAACATACAAATTTGGGGATGACGCAAACATTATCTACAGCATGCTGCTACAGGCCCACAAAATATAACATTCCGCTGACTTCTAGCCTTCATAGTTATTCACTGGATAATCCACTAACAATCTTACCAAGGATCCTTTGTACATGGCTAGTTATTATTCTTTTGTTGTTTTCAAGATTCTCTCTTTGTCTTTGGCTTTTGACAGTTTGATTGTATGCTTCAGTATGGCTCTCTTTCGGTTTATCTTACTTGAGATTTTTGGATTTATAGATTCATGTGTTTCATCAAATTTAGATGTTTTTGACCATTATTTCTTCAAATAATCTCTGCCCCTTTCTCTCTTTTTGGTCTGTGACACCCATAATGCATATGTTGGTATTCTTGACAGTTTCCTGTAAGTTCCTTCAGTTCTGTTCACTTTTCTTCATATTTTTCTCTTTCTGGTCCTCAGATTCAATAATTTTAAAGATCGTGGCTTCAAGTTAGCTGATTCTTTTATCTGTCTAATCTTCTTTTGACATCATGCATTAAATTTTTCTATTCAGTTATTGTATTGTTCAGCTCTATATTTCTGTTTGGTTCTTTTATGATATTTTCTATTTATATTTTTGAAATTCTCATTTTGTTCATATATAATTTTCCTGTTTTCCTTTAATTTTTTTTGTCTGTGTTTTTCTTTTTTTTTTTTTTTAATAAGACACTTTTTTTTTTTTTAATAGCTACTTTATTTATTTATTTATGACTGTGTTGGGTCTTCGGTTCGTGCGAGGGCTTTCTCTAGTTGCGGCAAGTGGGGGCCACTCTTCATCGCGGTGCGCGGGCCTTTCACTATCGCGGCCCCTCCCGTTGCGGGGCACAGGCTCCAGACGCGCAGGCTCAGTAGTTGTGGCTCACGGGCCCAGCTGCTCCGTGGCATGTGGGATCTTCCCAGACCAGGGCTCGAACCCGTGTCCCCTGCATTAGCAGGCAGATTCTAAACCACTGCGCCACCAGGGAAGCCCTGTCTGTGTTTTTCTTTAGCTCTGTGAGCATATTTAGTACAGTTGCTTTAAAGGTTTGTTTACATAGACTGATATCTGTGCTTCTTCATGGACAGTTTCTGCAGATTCATTTTGTCTTTTGAGTGAGCTGTATTTTCCTGTTCCTTTATATGACTTGTGATTAGTTGTTGTTGAAAATTGGGCATTTGGTAAAACAGCTGCCTTTCCCAGTCTTTGCAAATTGGCTCTGTGTCAGGGCAATTCTATATTTATTAGTTTTGAACTTTGAGTCTTGGGATTAGCCTGAGATGAAGCCTTAAGGTCTTCTCAGGCCTTTTTGAACTTGCATCGTGCCTGGGTCTCTGTATAGATTTTTTATTCCCTCATATATATGGTTGCTGTTGAATGTCTTTACTTCCCAAAGAATCACACCTAGCTTCTCCTCAGAGCCTTAGATGATCTGTTGTGTGCCTTCCCCTCTTATCTCTTGCTCTGGGTGCATATGGGTCTGTAGTGTCCTTCAGCTTTTACCTGCAGTGTCTGCCATATTTATTACTATTACCAACATGGAATATACCTACTCTTTCCCAAGATAATGGTCTTTTGGAAGCAGAGCATATTTTGTCCAGTAAATTTGGGGTGAGATACACCTTCTTTTGAAGGAACAATGATCGGGCATTAGCCTAAATAGAATAGTCAGTAATAAGATGATCATGGGAATTATATCTGGAGACTATAAAATCCTGGTACAGAAAATTTACTGAAAATAGAAATTAAGATAATAAATATGTTTGGAGCCTCAGCTTTAAAATGGTTTGAAGAATCAGCTACCATCAGTTCCACAGGAGGATAATAAACTAGTTCTTATAGAAACATATATTAAAGAGAGGAAATAGAGCAAAAAAGATGTTGTAAATTTATTTTAGGGCTTTACTTGAGACTGAAAGAAATGCGAAGCAAGATTACATGAAGATGAGGCTCCTTAGTGTGGCTTCCTCATACAAAACCACATGGTTATTTTTCTAGAAAAAATGGTTGAGAAAAATACATTATGGGTTATGAAACTATATATATACCTCTGAGATAAATGAATCTGTAAGAACTATGAAGAAGTCAAGGGAACCTAAGTAGTTTTTAAAAAAAGGACCAATTGACAGAGGTAAATAAAATTACCCTGCAAGTGAAAGTAGTTGATAGGAAAAGGAGAATACTGTGACTTGAAGGCTTTTGAGCTTGCTTCCATTTTTGAGATTAGAGTTATTCATTCTTATACTCCAATGTCCACCCTCAATATTTTTTGGGCCCCTCAATACCCAGAAAGTTTCCAAGAGATAAGGCTGAAGTTCTTGCTTGAACTCCTGCTGCCCTCAGAATGATTGTCTTTGTCTAAGAATGATTCTGATATGAATCCTTCTACTTCAGTGATTTCATGGAGTATTATCTATTAATTAAGAATTATCTTATTAAGGGACTTCCCTAGCAGTTCAGTGGTTAAGACTTCACCTTCCAATGCAGGGGGTGCGGGCCGATCCCTCGTCGGGGAGATAAGATCCCACATGCCTCGCGGCCAAAAACCCAAATCATAAAACAGAAGCAATATTGTAACAAATTCAATGAAGACTTAAAAAATGGGGACTTCCCTGGTGGTGCAGTGGTTAGGAATCCACCTGTCAATGCAGAGGACACAGGTTCGTGCCCTGGTCCAGGAAGATCCCACATGTCGCGAAGCAGCTGAGCCCATGCGTCACAACTACTGAGCCTTCGTGCTACAACTACTGAAGCCCGCGTGCCTAGGGCCCATGCTCTGAAACAAAGAGAAGCCACCGCAATGAGAAGCCCACATACCGCAACGAAGAGTAGCCCCCACTCACCGCAACTAGAGAAAGCCCACGTGCAGCAATGAAGACTGAACACAGCTAAAAATAAAATTAACTAATTAATTAATTAAAAAAAAGAAGACTTTAAAAATGGTCCCCATCAAAAAAATCTTTTTTTTTAGTTATTTCTGAGATATACATTTTAAAGTAATAACTAGAATTATGACTTATAACATTATACCAGAACATATAAGATTTTTAGAAATCTCATGTAATGTCTGAAACATTTATATTAACATATTTCCATACAAATAACCCAATGAAAGTTTAGTATTAGTTGTTTTGTTTGTTTTTTTATACTGCAGGTTCTCATTAGTCATCAATTTTAAACATATCAGTGTATACATGTCAATCCCAATCACCCAAAAAATTCACATCAAAAAAATCTTTTAAAAAAAGAATTATCCCATTAAATTATTATCATTCTATCAATTGAGATAATTCCTTCATTATCTTCATACTTACTTAATATTTTATTATTTCAATGATTATTCTGAAAATTTCAACATGCATTCTTGACTTTGTAATGTCCAAGATAAATAGTTGCTTTACCTCTTCTTATATATTTTAATAGCCTCAGATCCTTTTAACTCCACTTATGCCCCTTTTAATTTAACCTTGTCAAGGTTAACCTTTAACCTTGTGACTAAATGCTCTTCAGTTTGCATGTTCTATGTGGTTTCCTCCCATTTATTTACCAAGGTCTGAGATTTTAATATATTAGCATTTACTTCTATATGCAAATACATTTGCAATTACAAATCACATAACCATTTAAGCCCATATTTTGGTATTTTGGGTTTGATTAAGAGATCTCCAATTATTATAATATGTTGAGTTTAGCATGCTTGAGTGAACACAGGATGTTAAAATGTCTCTATAATTATCTTCTGTATAAGAAAATGTAGGAAGGAATATCATGCCATACATTTCCAATTCTTCCTTGTTATTTGTCTTGATAAGACTGGAGCTCAGTGCTTCAGAACAATTTCCTTGCTGCCAAGACTTTATTTTCAGCAGAAATAAAATATCAGTTTTCTTCAGAGAAGGACCTTGACAACAAAAAGTGCATCCATGAGGATAACTTTGTCACCCATGTTAGCTCTGTGTATTATAATTTTTGTATTATTGTTTTCAATTATCCTCCTTAACTTCAAGAGAAGTCCACGATATATAAGAATTTTTCTGATAAGCGCACCACAGTTACTAACTCTGATCTTATACTTATTAATTGTATATATACATCTAAATTTAAACAGCTTACATTGATATCAAGGTTCTCATTGCAATCTAATACATACCTCTGTTTTATATAATTTTGCAAGGTGAAGTCTCATTTTGATGGTTGGTTTCCCATGTATTCAGAAGTTCTTCTAGACAATAAACTGAAATTTATAAAATTTACAAAAGAAAATACATTTTAAGACATCACTTTTAGACACTCAAGAATGCAAATAAAATAGAAAAATTTTTAAATGTAAGTACAATATATCCATTCATTTTTTATTATTAACTGCAGAATAAATTGGAAATTACCACTTGTAAATAACTGACATTAAAGTATAAAACTTTTTATTTATGACAGATATTTATGAGGTAATTACTGGTGCTTTAATCATTGCAACTTTCCACATCTGATTGATGCTATTCTAAGCAGTTAATATACCCAGACAGTCAGGACATAATGACCAAACCTATCTTTGAAGCAAATGCCTTTGACATAACACACATCCACAAAGTACTATTTATTCTATCACTACAATGCTTCATATATCTATTTCCTTCTTCACAGTTCCATAACCTTTTCCCTATTCAGATTTTCATTATTTTTATGTGGAACTTTTATCATATTCTATAAACTCTCTTCACTAGTTCTCACTTTCCACTATTTTTCTCAAAATGCCTCTAGAATTAATACCCCCATTGCACAGCTTTACTAATGTTACCCTTTCAATATCATGAGACTAACAATTATTTATATATTAAATTCAAGCTCCTTAAAATAAAATACTTATAAAATTGTGCCATTTTCTTAACAGCTGTATTTCTAACTATTTTCAAATATGAAACCTTTAACCCACATCATGATGTATTTTGTTTTGTTTTGGAGACTCTGGCACTCCAGGTGCCACAACTTGAATTTGAAATAAATAGAGTGAATGGAATGTTCCTAGCTCAAATTTATTTTATTTAGTCTGAATGGTCTATGGTCACTTCTAAGATATTTTGGAGACTTCACATAAATTGTAAAGAAAATCTTTCTGCATCCCTATTTTTTAAAGATCTGATCCCAGCCCAACTACAAAATCATATAACTTGTTGTTGGACATAAAGTTTCAATCGGTCAAGTGCAGACTCATATGACCAAGACTTTAAGTTCTCTGGACCATATTATTCCAGCTTGAGTCCCAAATGCATTGCTGGACTCATAAGAATAAATGTACTAGAAGGGAGGATAAAGATGGCAGAGTAAGAGATCATGGACCTCACCTCTCCCAACAAATGCATCAATAATGCATCTACATGTGGAATAATTCTCATGGAAAACGAACTGGAAACTGGCAGAAGTACTCCTATACAACCAAGACTGTAAGAATGGTACACATATAATTGGGTAGGACCAAAAAAAAAAAAAAACTGGATCAGAACCTGTATCCCTGGGCGGGAACTAAGAGGAAAAGGGAAATTTCACGGGTGGACACTCACCCTGGGATGTGAGAGGGTTGAACCACAGCCTGGGCGTCCCAATCCTGGGCTCCTACGCGGAAGAGACAAGCCCCCTTGGCTGTTTGGAGAAGCTCTGGGGCAGACATAGGGGCTGGAGAAGCCTAGACTACACTCGTGTGGAGTGCCCAGATGCTGCTTGCCACCAGACAGGTGGAAAGAGGTCTTCCCTAGCAGCTGCTGCTTCACTGTGCCCCCAAATCCAAGCTAAATGAGTGCCCTGGCCCCACTCACTCCATGCCACAGCTTGACACTGGATCTAGGGCATCCAGAACCTGGGAAAGGCTTGATGTAGGGACACAGAGGCAACCCAAGGCCCATGGTGTGGTCCAGGTGGGGCAACAGTGGACAAACAGCACCCCACAAGCAGCCCAGACATCTGACAGCAGCATAGCTGCTTGAATTCCCACAGCCTACCATGCCACACTCCCCAGTCCCAGCCAAGAAAACACTCTGTCCCCACCTACTCCATGTCACAACCTCGCACTAAATCTGGGATGACCACAACGGGGGGAAAGATATAACTTCGGGCTGTGCCTGAGAAGAGCCACAGATGCCTACACAGGCAGCACGTCAGACTTCTGTAATTGCACAAGCCTCACTTACTTCAGCATTCTCCTCATTTGGGGCAAAGTCCCCAGGGTAGGGAGAAGGAAAAACACACAAAGGAAACAGAGCCAGCTCAAGCCTGACCCTCACAACGTCTGCTCTAGCAACTTGGAAACAGACCCTGCCCCAACAGTGCAACTATGGCCACTGAGCAGAGAGGAAGTCCCACCTCACACCTTGAGCAGGCTTTAGCTCCTCCATCACCACCGCACCCCCTGCCAAGGTGATAGTGGCCAGCACACCCTGAGGAAGATGTGACTGGCATTCACGTCAATCCAGTCTTCCCACCAAAGGCGTCATACACATACAGTCTACATAGCGGTGCTCCCACATAAGAACACCCCTTCAAGAACGCACTAGGTAACTGTTTCACCTAAACTCATAAAGACAGAGAAAGTTATGTAAAGTGAAAAGGCAAAGGAGATACTCTCAATTGAAAGAGTAAGAGAAAAATCCCTGAAAATTAAATAATGAAATAGAGATAATCAGTCTACCAGACAATGAACTCAAAACATCAGTAATAAAATTTCTAACTGAATTAGGGAAGAGAACTGATCATAGACCATTTTAACAAGAAACTAGAAACTATAAAGAAGACCCAATCAAAACTAGATAATTCAATTTCTGAGATAAAAAGCACTCTAGAAGCAATGAATAGCAGACTAAATGACACAGAAGAATGCATAAGTGATTTGGAATTTAGAAGAATGGAAATCACCCAATTAGAAGAGCAAACAGAAAGACAAATTAAAAAGAAAAAAGCAACATGCAAGATCTGTGGGATAATATAAAGTGTGCCAACTACACATAATAAGGGTTCCAGAAAGAGAAGAGAGAGAAAAGGGAATCAAAAATGTATTTGAAGAAAGTATGGCTGAAAATTTCCCAAACGTAAGGAAGGAAACAGAGATCCAGGTACATGAAACACAGACAGTCCCAAACGAGATGAAACCAAACAGACCTACACCAAGACATGTCACAATTAAAATGGTGCAATTTAAAGATAAAGACAGGATTTTAAAGGCAGCAAGAGACAAAAACAGAGTCAGTCACAAGAGAACCTCCATGAGACTATCAGCTGATTTCTCTGCAGAAGCTTTGCAGGCCAGAAGGGAATGGCATGACATATTCAAAGTTCTGAAAGGGAAAGCCCTGCAACCTAGGCTACTATATCCAGCCAGATTATCATTTAGAAGAGAAAGAGAGATAAAGAATGTCTTAGACAAGCAAAAACCAAAAGAATTCAGCAATACTAAACCTACCTTAAAAGAAATGTTAAAGGGTCTTCTCTAAATGAAAAAAAAAAGTAAGAGTCTATATTAAAGGGAAAATCCCAATAGGAAAGGCAAATATATAGTAAGGATTGAAGATCACTCAAGCCAGGACATAGATTAAAAAATAAAACAAAACAAAACAACTAAATATATATACACCACGGATACACACATTCATATGATTTTATGATCAGGCTGTTTTCTCTTATTTTGATATATTTATTTTATACCAGTACTATAATGTTAAATTACCTGTAGCTTTGTAGACTATTTTGGTACCTGGAAAGGCTAGATTGCTACCTCTCTTTTTTAATATATTTCAATATGTATTTTGTTAATCTTATAATTTTTTACTTCTGTGTCTAAATTATAATTAACGTACTTATCATGAAAATACACGTGTATTGGAATCACATAAATCTTAGATGAATCTATAATAGTATAATCATCTACACAGGATTAGTCTTCCCATCAAGGTACATTTAATATATACTCAGTTCATTAAGTGTCCTTCTTTATGTCTTTTAATAAAATATTACAATCTCTTTCACATAAGCCATGTACATTACTAGGTGTATTAATTTATTTAATAAAAAAGTTCACTAAGTACCTCTAATGTGACAACATAGTTTTCAAAAGCAAAGGTTAAAATGTAGAGCAAACACACACACAGGTTCTTTCTAACTAAGCTAACATGCTAGTGGGAGAGACAGACATTAAATACATAACTACACAAATAATTACACAGGAGAGACTGTGAAAGATGCTACAAATGAGTCGTACCTAAGATATTGTAATAGAGAAATTTGGCCTAATTATAAAAGAATAGTTTACTCTAGGATTTAGTTACCTAGAAGAAAAGTAGAAGAAAGAATGCTTTAGGTAAAAAACAAAATAGTCTATGTATATGCTTTGTAGCAAGAAGGATTACAGATAAAGTTATAATTGATAATCAATCTACCCAGAGAAGTCCTGATTTATGCTTGTTGCCCCAGAGTAATTATTGACATCATCTACTCTCATTCTTAAACTTATCCTTGTTTTTATGATGCTACATGGTAAGTCTAAACATGAGTCATTCCGTGAACTAAAAGACAACTGTGACTGGAGCCTAGAGATCGAAAAAGTATGTGATACTAGCTGGTGCAGAGAGACATGGACCAAGTAAGGAATGACCTTATAAACCATGTTAAGGATTTGAAATTTTATATTGAATTTAAAGTATTAATAAGCTAAGTACGGTGAGTTTATAAAATTTATATTTTGAAGAGGTTACTCTGGAAATTGAATGGAAGAGGTCAAGAGTGGATTGTAGTTAGATCACTAGGAGGCTTATAGCATAGACTGAGAGAGAGAGAGAGAGAGAGAAAGGGACAGAGAGAAAGAATTGTCCTAGATTAGATGAGTAGTAATGCAACTGTAGAGAAGTGTACTAATTCACGAAATAATCAGTGGAATAATCAGTGGCAGTTAGATAGCACAGATGATTCCTAGGTTCATCTCACTAGACATCAGGGGCCAAGAGAGACAACAGTATTAAAGTATCTGCTTTTTTTTCTTGATGCTGGTAAGGATCAGGGCTGGGAAGACAGTCTATTTAAAAATATTGTGGGCAAGGTGTTTTTCAAGATATCAAGGAAGAAATGTCAAATGAGAGGCTTAAAATGTGGACCTGGATATTGGACATTAGCTCTAGATTGTATATAATGAAAGTCTGTTAACTTTGTATTGAGCTTCATTATTGAAGTGTTCTTATTATGATTGCTTTTTTTCAGTAGATTTTCTTGGTATATCTGGGTAACAAAGCACATCATCGACATACAATTTCAGTAATTAATTTTAAATATTTGTATCTAAAAAGGTTTTCCTGCATTTCTGATTTCTTCGCCCTGGACAGCCAAAGGAATAATAGCAATTATATCAGTCGTCTTTGTCTTCATGATTCTGCTGAAAATGATTCTAATTTTTTTACTATGAAACATAATATTTGGTGAAAGCTCTTATAAATACCCTTAATCAAGTTCAATGTTTCCTTCTACTTGTAGGTATTTCTTTTCTCCTCTATATTGACAAATCTCTTGGTAAATGTACAAATCCATCCCTGACTTTAAGCAAAATTTGGTCATCATGTAGTATTATTTCAGTACAGTAGTGTATTATGTTCACTTTTTTATGTAGGATTTTTGCTTCTATGCTTGTAACGGATGTTGTTCCAAAATATTTTCCTGTGTATGAAAATAATTTGAATAATGCTATGCTTACCTTATGAATTTGGATGGGAATCTTCCATCTTTTGCCAGCTACTAAACAGTTTGTCTAGGAGTCAATTTTTGTTATTAAGATATTTTCAAATTCATTCTTAAAAATTACCATCGTTGTGCATCCAAATAGATATTCATTTATTTATCTATAGAATATAGTCATATTTATTCAATTTCTCTACATTGTCTTGAGTCTCTTTATCATCATATATGTCTTTGTAAGAAATTATACATTTAAACAAGGTTTTTATGCTTATCACTAAAAATTATACATTATGCTATATTCTCATTGATTTAGATCTACTTATGCCTTTTGAATAAATTTATCCTTCATATGTTTGGGACTGTTGTTTTTTCTGCTTTGTAAACATAAATTATCTTACTTTTGATATTTGAAGGAGTTTTCACATTTCTGGTTTTCTGATAGTACTGTTTATGAGTCTTATTTTTTTATAAAAAGCTACATATATTTTATAATATTAAGACATAACTGAATTCAAGCAGTGTACAGGCTTAGTCCAATATCCTGATAATTTTTTTTCATTTTTTGATGAATCTCTGCCCACCATCATTTATTTCTTCTATTAGGTTCTTTCTTTCAAATTACCTTTACTTGATGTCCTTAATTTTGAACTGCCCAACCAATAAATTCTATAAATATTTTCAAGTTTTATTACATCTCACAGCTGGGTAAATCTAAGGTCAGTAACAATATGGTAACATATAAAATGCTGCTATTATTTTTCATCTTTATCAAAACCCTCAGCTACCCACTGACATCTTTGATAAGATCACCTGGGCCTATGCTATTGTTGATAATTCAAAAATTGAATTGCTAAAAAAACTTTTATAAAATTAAAATAACAAATGAGAAAAATAACTTTAGGAAATCCTTAGAAATAATTTTAAATGCTTTAAAAATCCTATTCTAGTAATATTAAACAAGTTAATGAAAAACTGAAAAATACTTACCCTTAGCTATCATAAATGCAGCTAGTACCAGAACAATTAAATAAAGCAAGGCAAATATCACTGCAGCAAGGCACCATGGAGACTCTGCCCAAAGAGAGAAAGGTGATTCACTATGATGATCAATGGAAACAAGACTGAGGAGTTGGGATTAGAAGGAATTTTGGTTAGGAATATTCAACCCATTAAATTGGAATGAAATCTAAACCCATGGGAGTACTGCATTGTTGGTATTCCCCAGTCTGTTAGGAAAATTCCAAAAATTATTTGAAAATTTGGATATAGCCAGGGAAAATATGAATATTTTTATGTAGGAATGTAGTTGAACTAACAAGTTGCTCTAGTAAAGAAATTTTATAATTAAAAAGAGCACTTCAGAAATCCTACTAGGGATTTAATTCATCACCCTCCTTTAATTAAAAAAAATTTTCTTCCATCTTTGTAGCAGAACTAGGTTAAGAATAAAACTCCTGGGCTTCCCTGGTGGCGCAGTGGTTAAGAATCTGCCTGCCAACGCAGGGCACGTGGGTTTGAGTACCGGTCTGGGAAGATCCCACATGCCACGGAGCAACTAAGCCCATGCACCACAATTACTGAGCCTGCACTCTAGAGCCCGCATGCTGCAACTACTGAAGCCCGCGCACCTAGAGTCTGTGCTCCGCAACAAGAGACGCCACCGCAATGAGAAGCCAGCGCACTGCAACGAAGAGTAGCCCCCCGCTCTCAGCAACTAGAGAAAGCGCGGGCGCAGCAACGAAGACCCAACGCAGCCAAAAATAAATAAAAATTAACAAAAAAAAAAAGCTCCTATGTTAGCTGTTGGCCCTGACAGACACTCTGTGACAGTTTTGATAAAAGTCTAGTTATTATGACATGCCTCACAAACTCCATTTTGTTTTTAGAAAAACTGCAGCATTAAAGGAGCACTTACCTTTTGCAAAGTTAAAATATCAAACCCAAAATGTATCTATGAAGCATTCTTGATTCTATGGTTACGGTACATCATTTTAAGCCACTGTTGATTGTTCAAACAAAATGATCAGTAGTTCATTGTTCATTCTCATTTGCTCTTAACACAGCACTTTAGGTCACTATGACCAGTTTAAAAGAGTTTGTGTGAGACAAAAATCCAATTCAGAGATTAGTCTGTGAATATTTGTTCTCATGACTAGTTCATTAAAATATTAAGGCAAAAAAGGGAATCTAGAGTTCTAAATGTTTTTACCTTTTGTTTTTAAAATCCTAGTTATTTTTCTCTTCTGAATATTTGAAGAACCATGAACTTTGAGTTTTGAGTATGTTATACTTTCATCACAAGAGTCTAGAAAATATATTAGAAAAATGCATGCGATAAATAATTATAATTTATATATACACATGTATATATATACATTCTTTTATGATACATAGACATACAATTAAAAGCATGTTAGAAATCATAAACAAAAATTGCCCCCATTTTAGGCTTATAAGAAAGTTTTTAAATTGGCTCAATTAGGTAGCTGCTTTGTGAAATGTGACAAGTTTTTTTTTCTTTTTTAATCCTTAGTTTCTTATCTATAAATAGGAATAACAATAGTATTTATTTATAGATATGTTGTGGAGATTAAGTTGATGTATATAAAGTCAATAGCATAGAACTTGGAGCAATAAATATGCAATAAGTGTTGTAATTGTAAAAATGGTCATAGTAGTAGTGTAGAATAGTAATTGTAAGAATAGAATGGACAATAGCACAGGAGTAAAACTGGTTGCAGAAGCAAGAGTAGAAATTTAAAAATTAATTTAAATACCTATAATGTAAATGTCTACAATTGTTCCTTCTTATAGTTGAATTTAATCTTAATGAAAGAAGCATGAGAAAAAAAATCATCTGATTCTTGCTAGGTAGATAAATTTTCTTAGCAACATATTGCATGTACTTCTTCAGTGCAAATGAAGCAGAATTCACAGCCACAAAGTCAATAACATTTTTCCAAGTAATATTAAATCTAACTCCATTGTAAATGTTCACTTAACAAACAATGATTCAAATTCAAATCCCCTTAAACTGGAAAATCTTAAATTCACATAAAGGCAAAAGATTTTTAACTCTTCCTCTGAAAGTACCTAGCTATGGACTTTGTTATTTATATTATCTTCTCATTAAATAAAGGGATTTCTTAGCAATAGCAGCAGTACCTGTGTTTATTTCATGCAATTCCTCTGGCAAAGGTTGATGATCAGTACAGGGTCTGGACGGTGCTGGTGTCTCTGGTCCCATACTTGAACTTAGGTTGCATGGATCAGATGATGAGCAGAGGGTTAGAATGAAACAGGATCAAGGAAACAGATCTCTTCATATTGCAACATAAGACAGGATGTTTACTCTAAATTTAATATGTAAAGTACTTTTTATACTTAAGAAAATAAAAGACAATGTAATTCAGCCCCTATAGATTAAATTTGTTATTCTTCCATGTATAATGAAGCGCTTTTTTATTTCCAAAGATAAAGTTTAAAATTATATTCTCCATAACGATTTCTCCTCTGCCTTGTTATTTTTCAGAAACAGTGAATGAACAATGAAGACTAAAACACTGTTATGTAAATAAAGGATGTATTGTATTTAAATTAAGTGTAACAAACACTGATTTTTAGAAATATCTTTTTTGTGGTTATAAATATTCATGCTCATTATTAGAAGGTATCCTAGAGAAGATGAAAATGACCTACAACTCTGTTCCTGCAATACATCTGTTGAAATAATTATTCGTAACTTTTCTTAGTTTTTCAAGTGACCAATGGCTGTTTTGTTTAAAAAAGTAAAAGGAACAATTTAACTATCAATAAATTAAATAATGAGATAATTTATAATGTATGCCTACAAAAAAACTTTCACAGTCATTAAGTATGGATGAGACTGTTCTGCAAGTATTGATGTGAATAATGTTCCATATGATATATTAAGTGGGATAATATTCAAATTATTGCAAAATATGATTTTATATTATATTTGGTAGAAAAATATCTGTTGTTATCTGTGTGCTTACAGTATAATAATATGTGTCTAACCTGGTAATTTAAGATTGCAATATAATAATATTTAAGTGACTAACTTGGTAAATTTTTATTTTACGTATGTAGTTTTCCATTTTTGTGTTGCTGTTTTTAATGAACATATTTTTTTATCATTGAAAGGATGAAATTTATGTGCATTAAAGTGTGAACATAAATTTCATCCTCAGCCTAATGTGTGCTCTCAGATATACATACCACAGTGACCACAGGGGCCCCTGCCCTCACCTTTGATCAATAGAAATAAACTTCATAGCAAAAGAATATAATTTGACTGGTAGACCATAAGTGTTCTTGGGTCTTGCATTGTTTTGGAAGAGGGTAAAGACAATGATCATTTACAGACATTAATAATTTAAGTACATGTGCTTTAAATTCAAGTAAATGCTAAAAAGATGGAAAGAAAGTATATCTTCAAAAATTATAGAGGAAAACATAAACTGAGAAAAATTAATAAACCCAAAGAAGCTAGAAAGGAGAGGGGGAAAAAACCTAGAATAGACAGGACAAACAGAAAGCACAAAATTATGATATTGATAAAAAATAAAATGTGTCAACAGTAAATGTGGGTTCTGTAAATGCTCTGGTAAAAAGATAAAAATTATCACAGGATTAAAAATTTTTTTAAACGTTTTGTGTTATTTGCAAAAGTCATATCTAGTAGATAAGAGTGCTCAATGGTTGAAAATAAAAAATAAAAAATATATATAATGCAAACACTAATCAAATTAAAGCAGTTATAGCTCTTGATATCTGACAAAATACACTTTAATGCAAAATGTAGTATTTAAGGTGGGTTTCTTGATAATAATGAAAGTTTCAATTCAACAGTAATCATAATTTTAATATAACTTTTTAATATAACTTCAAAATGTAGCAAGGATAAATAATATGTATATACAGAAGGGGCAATAAACAAAACACATTCAAAGCCTTTTTCCTAGTGCTGCTTTTGGAAATGTATCATTGTTCTTGGTCTTCTTCAGTTTTTTATTATAATGTGATTTTTGTGAACTTTTTTTCTCTCTTTTATCCTGATTAATGTTAATTAGACTTCATAAATCTGTAGGTTGTTGCCTCATTATCACTGCATTGAAAAAGCCTTTGCTGTTAATTTTACAGAAGACACTTTTCCTCTTCACTCTTTCTGAAATGCTGCTTTCTAAATACATTTATTTAAGTTGCTCTATGTTTAATTTATTTTTCATAATTTCTATCTTTTTGTCTCTATGTGCTATATTTTAAACAATGCTTCAGAAATATCTTCGAATTCATTAATTTTCTCTTCATCTGTGTCAAAGTAGATGGTAAACATATCCAATATTTATTTTATTTTATTAGTAATTCAATTTAGTGCTTTTTCAAATCTACTTGGTCATTTTAAAAGTTTCTTGTTCTCTAAACACATTGCCCAATTTGTCTTATAGTCTTTTCAACATAGTAAATGTAGCTAATTTATACATATCTGATTATTGCAGTAATAATTTTGTGAATATCTTCTGCTGTCATTTTTATTCCTGCTGGTTCTTTCTAAGGTTTCTTGTTTACTTGTGTGCTTAGTTTTTTAGTTTGTTTGTTTCTGACTCAGATTTTCATCTTTCTCACTAATTTATTTATGAGAGCTTATTAAACCTGGAATGAAAGAGTTGTCCTAGAGAATATTTACATTTTCTTTTGCTAGATGACCAAGAAACATTACTAATTTTGAACACATTTAAAATAAAACCTTGGAGGAGTGATGTCACCAAGATGGAAACATAGGTCATTTCTGATTCCAGTCACCCTCAAAGAAGACATCTAGCAACTATCCATAGACAAGACACTGTTGTGAAAATCCTAGAACATGAGAGTGAGGGTGAAGCTTCCCTACAGAGACCAAGAAGGACCGCATTTGAAGGGTAAAAGGAATGGCTACATTCTGACCACAATAGATGTGATAAATCCCATTAAGAGAATGAAAAAAAAATCTTATGATAATCTCAATAGATGCAGAAAAGGCATTTGACAAAATTCAACATCCATTCATGATAAAAACTCTTAACAATTTATGTATAGAAGGAACATACCTCAATATAATAAAGGCTTTATATGACAAGCCCACATCATACTCAGTGGTGAAACGTTGAAAACTTTTCTTCTAACCTGAGGAACAAAAGAAGGGTGCTCACTCTTACTACTCCTATTCAACATAGTACTGAAAGTCCTAGCTAGAGCAATCAGGCAAGCAAAAGATATAAAAGGCATCAGAATTGGAAAGCAGAAGTAAAATTGTCTCTATTTGCAGATGACATGATTTTATATAAAGAAAATCCTAAAGACTCAATCAAAAACATGTTAGATCTAATTAATAAATTTAGTAAAGTTGCGGTATACAAAATTAACATAAAAATCAGTAGCGTTTCTATACACTAACAACAAATGATCTGAAAAATAAAGACAACAATCCTATTTACAATAGCATCAAAAACAATAAAATACTTAGAAATAAATTTAATCAAGGTGAAAACTCTCTATTCTGAAAACTATAAGACACTGATGAAAGAAATTGAAAAAATGCAAATAAATGGAAAGATATCTCATGTTCATGGATTGGAAGAATTAATATTGTTAAAATGTCTGTGCTACCCAAAGCCATACTTCCTGATTTGAAACTATATCAGAAAGCTATAGCAATCAAAACAGCATGGTACTGGCATAAAAGCAGACACATAGACCAATGGAACAGAATGGACAGCCCAGAGATACACCCTTGCATATATGGCCAATTAATATTTTACAAGGGAGACAAGAATGCTCAATGGAGAAATGACAGTCTCTTCAATAAACGGTGCTTGGAAAATTGGATATTCACATGCATCCTTCATGCAAAAGGATGAAGGTAGACCTTTATCTTAACTACTCACAAATATTAACTCAAAATGAATTAAAAACTTAAATGTAAGACCTGAAATCAAAACTCCTGGATGTAAACATAGGGGAAAGTCTTCTTTATATGTGTCTCGGCAAAGTTTTTTGGACATAACAACAAAAGCACAAGCAACAAAAGCAAAGTGGGATTGCATCAAGCCAAAAGCTTCTGCACACCAAAAGAAATGATCAACAAAATGAAAAGCCAACTTACTGAATGGAGAGAAAATATTTACAAAACACATCTAACAAGGGGTTGCTATTAAGATAGATAAGGAATTCATACAACTCAATAGCAAAACAAAACAAACAAAAAACCACTCCAAACCCCACAAATAATTCAATTAAATAATGCCAAAGGACCTGAATAGATATTTTCTCAAAGAATATATTCAAATGGTCAACAGGTACATGAAAATGTGCTCCATACCACTAATTATTTGGGAAATGTAAATCAAAATCACAATGAGATATCACCTCACACCTGTTAAAATGGCTATAATCAAAAAGACAAAAGATAACAAATGGCAAGAATGTGGAGAAAAGGGACACTTGTGCACTGTTGTTGGAAATGTAAGTTGGCATAGCCACTATGGAAAACAGTATAGAGTTCCTAAAAATCAAAAATTAAACTACCAAAATTACTATCCTAAAGAGATATCTGCACCTCCATGTTCTTTGCAGCACTATTTATAACAGCCAAGACATGAAACAACCTAAATGTCCATTGACAAATAAATGGATAAAGAAAATGTGATATAGATATCACATACATATATATATGGCATACTATTCAGCCATAAAAAGAAGGAAATCCTGTCAACTGTGGTAAAATGGATGAGATTTGAGGGTGTTATGCTAAGTTAAATAAATCAGACAGAGTAAGACAAATGCTGTATGATCTCCCTTATATGTGAATCTAAAACAAAACAAAACAAAAAAACCTCATAGAAATAGAGACAAGATCTGTGGTTGCCAGAGGCTGGGTGAGGTGAATAGGGGAAGTACGTAAAGGACGTCAAAGGGTACAAACTTCCAGCTATAAGATAAATTATGGGGAGGTAATGTACAGTATAATAACTATAGTTAACAGTACTGTATTGTATATTTGAAAGTTACTAAGAGAGTAGATCTTAAAAGTTCTAATCACAAGGGGAAAATGGTAACTATGTAAGGTAATTGATGTTAAAATTTATTATGATAATCATTTTGCAATATATACATATATCAAGTTATTATGTTGTACACCTTAAGCTTACACAATATTATATATCAGTTATATCCAATAAGCTGGAAAAAACACAAAAAAATAAAACCTTGGCTTGGTGATCTTTTTAACCGAAGAGGCGGTGTTAGTATGGCCTGGAAATCCACAAGAAGCCTGGCTTCAGGAGTGCTATTTCAAGAAGGAAATTTTCCTTTTAGTAATTTAGGGGAAGCTGATTTTGTTTAAGTTACCCTTATCCTAAGAATGTAGTGAGGGTTGCCAGATTTAGAAAATAAACATACTTTGAAAAAATAAAGATTCTCTACAAATTCACTATCTCAACTCACTTCTAAAAGCCATTATATATTAAAATATCAATTTTCCTTACAACCAGCAAGAGTTTTAGTGAGTTAGTTAACCCACATATCAATAGCAGACAATAAATAGATCAGATACATGTGACACAAAGCAGAGAAGAGTGGTTTTTTTAATTGAAAATAATATATTTTGATATAATAATATTTTAATAACTTCAATGTAATGTCAATCATGGCTTTACCAAAAATGTCAGAGCTATCTTTGATATAACAATTAGTTTTTAAAACATGTTTGCATTAAATGTAGCAGACTGAATGACTTCCCTGGATCCAGTGGTTATGACTCTGTGCTCCCAATGCAGAGGGCACAGGTTCGATCTCTCATCAGGGAACTAAGATTCCACATGCCACACCATGCAGCCAAAAAAATAAAAAACAACCAAAAAAATTGTAGTGACTGAGAAACCAGTTAGGAGCATGAATATTTTCCCACATACTAGACATAATTATAATTCTTGATCTAGAGTTTGATATATATATATATATATATATATATATATATATATATATATATACACTTCTTTATCCACTCATCTGTTGATGGACACGTAGGTTGCTTCCATGTCTTGCCTATTGTAAATCGTGCTGCTATGAACACTGGGGTGCATGTATCTTTCCAAATTAGTGTTTTTGGTTTTTTCCACATATATACCCAGGAGTGGAACTGATGGATCATATAGTAATTCTATTTTTAGTTTTTTGAGGAACCTCCATATTGTTTTCCACAGCGGTTGCACCAATTTACTTTCCCACCAACAGTGTACAAGGGTTCACTTTTCTCCACATCCTCTCCAACATCTGTTATTTGTACACTTGTTGATGATGGCCATTCTGACAGATGTGAGGTGGTATCTCATTGTTGTTTTAATTTTCATTTCTCTAATAATTAGTGATGTTGAGCATCTTTTCATGGGCCTGTTAGACATCTGTATGTCTTCTTTGGAAAAGTGTCTATTTAGGTCTTCTGCTTATTTTTTGACTGGGTTTGTTTTTGATATTGAGTTGTATAAAAGAATGAAATTCTGTCATTTGCAGCAATGTGGATGGACGTAGAGAATATTATGCTTAGAGAAGTAAGTCAGAGTAATACACTGTATTATATTACTTATATGTGTAATCTAAAAAATAATACAAATGAACATATATGCAATACAGAAACACACTCACAGATATAAAAAACAAACTAGTGGCTACCAAAGGGAAGAGGCAAGGAAGAAGGGCAAATTAGGTATATGGGATTAAGAGACACAAACCACTCTGTATAAAATAGATAAGCAACAAGAATATATTGTATAGCATAAGGATATATTGTATAACCATTATCTTATAATAACTTTCAAAGGAGTATATTCAGTAAAAACACTGAATCACTATGCTGTACACCTGAAACTAATATAACATTGTAAATCAATTATACTTTAAAAAATACAAAGAATAAGTAAAATAAATTTGTTCAAGGCCACTAAGAATCATAGTGAGATTTGAAATCCTGATGCAAATTAGCACCAGGCACTTTGAATCCCTACATCAGATATATGCAACCTGAACGCCGAAAGAGAGAAGATGGAATTTAATTCAGCTGAGTGCAAGTTAATTAGGTATATACACTGAAAAATGAGCAGCTTGTGGCAATGCAATCATACATGAGACTCATCATAAGGTCTACGTTTATGTGACTAAGTCATGGCAGTGGTGATGAATAAGGAGAAAATAAAAGTTAAGAGATTAGTGCCTTAATGACATTCAAGAAGAAATTCAGTGGAATGAAGAAAGTTGGTAGAAAGGATAAACGTTATCCTCATAAATATTTTTAAGATATTTAATGTTCCAAAGATGGAGTTGCTTCTGATCTTCTGTCTCAAATTAATGGACCCCTTGAGACTGAGATACATTTTTCTGGATTTCCACTACTGATTCTCAAACTTGTATGGCATATTGAGAACTCTAAAATATGTTCATTGAGTTAAGGAATGGAGGGAGGAAGGGGAAAAGAAAAAAAAATAAACAGATGTCATTATTTGACTTCCTAATTAATATAGTCACTTTTATTTTTTTATTTTTTACATCTTTATTGGAGAATAATTGCTTAACAATGTTGTGTTAGTTTCTGCTGTATAATAAAGTGAATAAGCTATATGTATACATACATCCCCATACTCCTCCCTCTTGTGTCTCCCTCCCACCCTCCCAATCCCACCCCTCTAGGTGGTCACAAAGCACCGAGCTGATCTCCTTGTGCTATGCAGCTGCTTCCCACTAGCTATCTCTTTTACATTTGGTAGTGTATACATGTCAATGCTACTCTCTCACTTCATCCCAGCTTACCCTAACACCCCTCCATGTCCTCAAGTGCATTCTCTATGTCTGTGTGATTATTCCTGTCCTGTCCCTAGGTTCATCAGAACCTTTTTTTAAAATTCCATATATATGTGTTAGCATACGATATTTGTTTTTCTCTTTCTGATTTACTTCACTCTGTATGACAGACTCTAGGTCCATACACCTCAGTACAAATAACTCAATTTCATTTCTTTTTATGGCTGAGTAATATTCCACTGTGTATATGTGCCACATCTCCTTTATCCATTCATCTGCTGAAGGGCACTTAGATTGCTTCCATGTCCTGGCTATTGTAAATAGAGCTGCAATGAATATTGTGGTACATGTCTCTCTTTGAATTATGGTTTTCTCAGGGTATATGCCCAGTAGTGGGATTGCTAGGTCGTATGGTAGTTCTATTTTTAGTTTTTTATGGAACCTCCATACTGTTCTCTATAGTGGCTGCATCAATTTACATTCCCACCAACAGTGCAAGAGGGTCCCTTTTTCCACACACTCTCCAGCATTTTTGGTTTGTAGATTTTTTGATGATGGCCATTCTGACCGGTGTGTGTTGATACCTCATTGTGGTTTTGATTTGCGTTTCTCTAATAATTAGTGATGTTGAGCATTCATTCATGTGTTTGCTGGCACTCTGTATATCTTCTTTGGAGAAATGTCTATTTAGGTCTTCTGTCCATTTTTGGATTGGGTTGTTTGTTTTTTTGATATTGAGCTGCATGTGTTGGTTGTATATTTTAGAGATTAATCCTTTGTAGGTTGCTTTGTATGCAAATATTTTCTCTCATTCTGAGGGTTGTCTTTTTGTCTTATTTATCGTTTCCTTTGCTGTGCAAAGCCTTTAAGTTTCATTAGGTCCCATTTGTTTATTTTTGTTTTTATTTCCATTACTCTAGGAGATGGGTCAAAAAGGATCTTGCTGTGATTTATGTCATAGAGCATTCTGCCTATGTTTTCCTCTAAGAGTTTTATAGTGTCTGGCCTAACATTTAGGTCTTTAATCCATTTTGAGTTTGTTTTTGTGTATGGGGTTAGGGAGTATTCTAATTTCATTCTTTTACATGTAGCTGTCCAGATTTCCCAGCTCCACTTATTGAAGAGGCTGTCTTTTCTCCATTCTATGTTCTTGCCTCCTTTGTTGTAAATTAGGTGACCATATGTGCATGGGTTTATCTCTGGGCTTTCTATGCTGTACCATTGATCTGTATTTCTGTTTTTGTGCCAGTATCATACTGTCTTGATTACTGTAGTTTTGTAGTATAGTTAGAAGTCAGGGAGCCTGATTCCTCCAGCTCCGTTTTTCTTTCTCAAGATTGCTTTGGCTATTCGGGGTCTTTTGTGTTTCCATACAAATTGTAAAATTTTTTGTTCTAGTTCTGTGAAAAATGCCATTGGTAGTTTGATAGGAATTGCCTTCAATCTGTGATTGCTTTGGGTGGTATAGTTATTTTCATAATGTTGATACTTCCACTCCAAGAACATGGTATATCTCCCCATCTGTTTGTATAGTCTTTGATTTCTTTCATCAGTGTCTTATAGTTTTCTGCATAGAGGTCTTTTTTTCTCCTTAGGTAGGTTTATTCCTAGGTATTTTATTCTTTTTGTTGCAGTAATAAATGGGAGTGCTTCCTTAACTTCTCTTTCAGATTTTTCATTGTTAGTGAATAGGAATGCAAGAGATTTCTGTGCATTAATTTTGTATCCTGCTACTTTACCAAATTCACTGATTAGCTCTAGTAGTTTTCTGGTAGCATCTTTGGGATTCTCTATGTATAGTATCATGTAATCTGCAAACAGTGACAGTTTTACTTCTTCTTTTCTGATTTGAATTATTTTTATTTCTTTTTCTTCTCTGATTACTCTGGCTAAAACTTCCAAAATTATGTTGAATAATAGTGGTTAGAGTGGGCACCCTTGTCCTGTCCCTGATCTTAGAGGTTTCAGTTTTTCACCATTGAGAATGATGTTGGCTGTGGGTTTGTCATATATGGCCCTTATTATGTTGAAGTAGGTTCCCTCTATGCCCACTTCCTGGAGAGTTTTTATCATAAATGGGTATTGAATTTTGTTGAAATCTTTTCTGCATCTATTGAGATGATCATATGGTTTTTATTCTTAAATTTATTAATATGGTGTATCACACTGATTGATTTGCACATATTGAAGAATCCTTGCATTCCTGGGATAAACCCCACTTGATCATGGTGTATGATCCTTTTAACATGCTGTTGGATTCTGTTTGCTAGTATTTTGTTGAGGTTTTTTGCATCTATTTTCAACATTGGTATTGGCCTGTAGTTTTCTTTTTATGTGACATCTTTGTCTGGTGTTTGTATCAGGGTGATGGTGGCCTCGTGGAATGAGTTTGGGAGTGTTCCTCCCTCTGCTATATTTTAGAAGAGTTTGAGAAGGATAGGTGTTAGTTCTTCTCTAAATATTTGATAGAATTTGCCTGTGAAGCCATCTGGTCCTGGGCTTTTGTTTGTTGGAAGCTTTTTAATCACAGTTTCAATTTCAGTGCTTGTGATTAGTCTCTTTATATTTTCTGTTTCTTCCTGGTTCAGTCTCAGAAGGTTTTGCTTTTCTAAGAATTAGTCCATTTCTTCCAGGTGGTCCATTTTATTGGCATATAGTTGCTTGTAGTAATCTCTCATGATCCTTTGTATTTCTGCAGTGTCAGTTGTTACTTCTCCTTTTTCCTTTCTAATTCTGATGATTTAAGTCTTCTGTCTTCTTTTCTTGATGAGTCTGGCTAATGGTTTATCAATTTTGTTTATCTTCTCAAGGAACCAGCTTTTAGGTTTATTGATCTTTGCTATTGTTTCCTTCATTTCTTTTTCACTTATTTCTGATCCGGTCTTTATGATTTATTTCCTTCCGCTAACTTAGGGGTTTCTTTTGTTCTTCTTCCTCTAATTGCTTTAGGTGTAAGGTTAGGTTGTTTATTTGAGATGTTTCTTGTTTCTTGAGGTAGGATTGTATTGGTATAAACTTCCCTCTCAGAATGCTTTTGCTGCATCCTATAGGTTTTGGGTCGTCGTGTTTTCATTGTCATTTGTTTCTAGGTATTTTTTGATTTCCTCTTTGATTTATTCAGTGATCTCTTGGTTATGTAGTAGCATATTGTTTAGCCTCCATGTGTTTGTATTTTTTACAGTTTTTTTCCTGTAGTTGATATCTAGTCTCATAGTGTTTGGTTGGAAAAGGTACTTGATATGATTTCAATTTTCTTAAATTTACCAAGGCTTGATTTGTGACCCAAGATATGATCTATCCTGGAGAATGTTCCATGTGCACTTGAGAAGAAAGTGTATTCTGTTGTATTTGGATGGAATGTGCTATAAATATCAATTAAGTCCATTTGGTCTAATGTGTCATTTAAAGCCTGTGTTTCCTTATTTATTTTCATTTTGGATGATCTGTTCATTGGTGAAAGTGGGGTGTTAAAGTCCCCTACTATGATTGTGTTAGTGTCGATTTCCCCTCTTATGGCTGTTAGCATTTGCCTTATGTATTGAGATGCTCCTATGTTGGGTGCATAAATATTTACAATTGTTATATCTTCTTCCTGGATTGATCCTTTGATCATTACATAGTGTCCTTTTTTGTCTCTTGTAATAGTCTTTATTTTAAAGTCTATTTTGTCTGATATGAGTATTGCTACTCCAGCTTTCTTTTGATTTCCATTTGCATGGAATATTTTTTCCATCCCCTCACTTTCAGTCTGTATGTGTCCCTAGGTCTGAAGTGGGTCTCTTGTAGACAGCATATATACGGGTCTAGTTTTCATATCCATTCAGCCAGTCTGTGTCTTTTGTTTTGGGCATTTAATCCATTTTCATTTAAGGTAATTATCAATATGTATGTTCCTGTTACCATTTTCTTGATTGTTTTGTGTTTGTACTTTTAGGTCCTTTTCTTCTCTTGTGTTTCCTGCCTAGAGAAGTTCCTTTAGCATTTGTTGTAAAGCTGGTTCGGTGATGCTGAATTCTCTTAACTTTTGCTTGTCTGTAAAGGTTTTAATTTCTCTGTCAAATCTGAATGAGATCCTTGCTGGGTAGAGTAATCTTGGTTGTTGGTTTTTCCCTTTCATCACTTTAAACATGTCCTGCCACTCCCTTCTGGCTTGCAGAGTTTCTGCTGAAAGATCAGCTCTTAACCTTATGGGGATTCCCTCGCATGTTATTTGTTGCTTTTCCCTTGGTGCTTTTAATATTTTTTCTTTGCATTTAATTTTTGATAGTTTGATTAATATGTGTCTTGGCATGTTTCTCCTTGTATGGGACTCTCTGCACTACCTGGAATTGATTGACTGTTTCCTTTCCCATGTTAGAGAAGTTTTCAACTATAATCTCTTCAAATATTTTCTCAGACCGTTTCTTTCTCTCTTCTTCTTCTGGGACCCCTATAATTCGAATGTTGGTGCATTTAATGTTTTCTCAGAGGTCTCTGAGACTGTCCTCAATTCTTCTCATTCTTTTTTCTTTATTCTGCTTTGCAGTAGTTTTTTCCACTATTTTATCTTCCAGGTCACTTATCTGTTCTTCTGCCTCAGTTATTCTGCTATTGATTCCTTCTAGAGAATTTTTAATTTCATTTATTGTGTCGTTCATCATTGTTTGTTTGCTCTATAGTTCTTCTAGGTCCTTGTTAAACATTTCTTGTATTTTCTCCATTCTGTTTCCAAGATTTTGGATCATCTTTACTATCATTACTCTGAATTCTTTTTCAGGTAGACTGCCTATTTCCTCTTCATTTGTTTGGTCTGGTGGGTTTTTACCTTGCTCCTTTATCTGCTGCGTATTTCTCTGTCTTCTCATTTTGTATAACTCACTGTGTTTTGGGTCTCCTTTTTGCAGGCTGCAGGTTTGTAGTTCCTGTTGTTTTTGGTGTTTGCCCCCAGTGGGTGAGGTTGGTTCAGTGGCTTGTGTAGGCCTCTTGGTGGAGGGGACTAGTGCCTGTGTTCTGGCGTGTGCGGCTGGATCTTGTCCCTCTTGTGGGCAGGACCCTGTCTGGTGATGTGTTTTGGGGTGTCTGTGAGCTTAGTATGATTTTAGGCAGCCTCTCTGCTAATGGATGGGGTTGTGTTCCTGTCTTGCTAGTTGTTTCTCATGGGACGTCCAGCACTGGAGCTTGCTGGCTGTTGTTGGAGCTGGGTCTTAGTGTTGAGTTGGAGATCTCTGGAGAGCTCTCACCATTTAATATTACATGGGGCCAGGAGGTCTCTGGTGGTCCATCATCCTGAACTCAGCTCTCCTACCTCGGGGGCTCAGGCCTGCCACCCGTCCGGAGCACCAAGGCCCTGCCTACATCATGGCTCAGAAGAAAAGGAAGAAAATATAAAGGATCAGACAGAACCCCAAAACAGATGGTAAAAGCAAAAGTAAACAGACAAAATCACACAAAGAAACACACACACACACTCACAAAAAGAGGGGAAAAAAAGGAAGAGAGCAACCAAACCAATAAACAAACCCACAAATGAAAACAATCACTGAAAACTAAACTAAGATAAACATAAAACCAAAAACAAATCAAATGCAGAAAGTAAACCCCAAGTCCACAGTGCCCCCAATGTCCACCACCTAAATTTTTGGAACACTCGTTGTCTATTCAGGTATTCCACAGATGCAGGGTTTACCAAGCCACTTGCGGGGATTTTGTCCGCTGCTCCTGAGGCTGCATGGAGAAATTTCCCTTTCTCTTGTTTGTTTGCACAGCTCATGCGGTTCAGCTTTGGTTTGGGCCCCGCCTCTGTGTGTAAGTCACCCTCAGGTGTCTGTTCCTCACCCAGATAGGAGGGGGTTAAATCAGCGGCTGATTAGGACCCTTTAGCTCACTCAGGCCCAGGAGAGAGAGGGGTACGGTAGTCACAATTGGAATGTGGAGCATGCGTGCAGTGGCAGAGGCCAGAGTGATGTTGCAACAGCCTGAGGTGTGCCATGTGTTCTCCCAGGGAGGTTGGCCCTGGATCACTGGACCCTTGCATGTTGCACAGGCTCCCGGGGGTGTGTGGGTAGTGACCTGTGCTTGCACACAGGATTCTTCGTGGCAGTGGTGGCAGCGGTAGCAGTCTGTGCCTGTCTCTGTGGTCTGAGATGATAGCTGTAGGTCGTGCCTGTCTCTGGATCTCACTTGAGGTGGTGTTCTGCCTTCTGTGTGCACACAAAGCAGGAATCTCCTCTCCTCATGCACCCGGAGACAGTGGTCGCTTGCCTCTCTGGCAGGTTCAGACTATTTCCCATATTCCCTCCAGGCTAGCTGTGGTGCTCTAGCCCCCTTCAGACTGTGTTCACGCCGCCAACCCCAGTCCTCTCTCTGGGATCTGACCTCTGAAGCCCGAGCCTCAGTTTCCAGCCCCGCCCGCCCCAGCGGGTGAGCAGACAAGCGTCTCAGGCTGATGTGTGCTGGTTGGCACCATCCTCTGTGTGGGAATCTCTCCGCTTTGCCCTCTGCACCCCTGTTGCTGTGCTCTCCTCTGTGGCTCTGAAGCTTCCTCCTCGCCACCCCCCATCCCTAGTAAAGGGGCTCCCTAGTGTGTGGAAACTTTTCCTCCTTCACAGCTCCCTCCCAGAGGTGCAGGTCCCATCCCTATTCTTTTGTGTCTTTTTTTTTCTTTTTTCTTTTGCCTTACCCAGGTACGTGTGGATTTTCTTGCCTTTTTGGAAGTCTGTGGTCTTCTGCCAGTGTTCAGTAGGAGTTCTGCAGGAGTTGTTCCACATGTAGATGTATTTCTGATATATTTGTGGGGAGGAAGGTGATCTCCACATCTTACTTCTCTGCCATCATGAAGTTCTCCCCCCCTTTTATTTTTATTGTAGGGGAGAGCTCAGTGTATCAATGAATCAATTGCCATTTTGACTTTGGATAGCTCATTATTATTTTTCCCACATTGTTGTGGAAAGGGATGAAAGACAGTGAGATTTGGAAGTCAGATTTGAATTTGTGAATTAGGAGTGCACTTCTGCCATTAACTTATTATGTTGATTTGTGCAAACAACCGGTGTAAAAAATAACATTTTCTTCTCATTTAAATGTCTAATTAATTAGACATTTGAATGTCTAATTAATTTAGACATTTAATTATTGTCTAAAATTGGATAAAAATATTTCACGGACTGGTTGTGAGAATTAAAAAATATTTGAATATATCTTAACAGTAGAATGTTCTATAAACATTATATTTATTATTTGCCCTGTGATCTTGCTCCAACTATTTCCTCTGGTTTTTAAAAAAATTCATATATTTTATTTTTTAGAGTAGTTTTAGGTGACAGAAAAATTGAACAGAAAGTACAGACAGTGCCCATATATCTCATATAGACTTCCGAGTTTCAGCCATTATGAATAAAGCTGCTATAAATATTTATAGACGGGTTTTTGTGTGGATATAAGTTATCAAATCATTTAGGTGAATACAAAGGGATGTGATTGTGGTATTGTATGGTATGAGGTTGTTTAATTTTGTAAAAAACTGCCTAATCATCTTCTAAAGTGGTTGTACCTTTTTGCATTCCCACCATCTATGAATGAGAGTCCCTATAGCTCCACATCCTCATCAGCATTTGCTGTTATCAATGACTTAGATTTTAGTCATTCTCGTAATTGTGAGTGGTTGCTTCCTGTTATTGTAATTTGTAATTTCCTAATGACATCTGATGTTGACCACTTATTTATGTGCATATTTGCCATCTGTATATCTTCATTGGAGAGGTCAGTTCAGATATTTTGCTCATCTTTAAATTGGATTACTTGTTTTCTTATTTTGGCATTTTAAGAGTTCTTTGTATATTTTGAATACAGCTCCTTTATTAGATATGTGCTTTGAAAAGATTTTCTTCCAGTCTGTGGCTTGCCTTTTCATTCTCTTAAGTGTCTTTCACAGACTAGTTTTTAATTTTAGCGAAGTCCAGCTTAGTTTTTTTTTTTCATGAATTGTGCTTTTGGTGTTGTACCTAAAAATTCGTTGCCAAATCCATTATACATTTAGGTCTAGGATTCATTTTGAGCCAATTTATTGGAAAGGTTTAAAGTCTGTGTTTAGATTCATGTCCAGTTGTTCCAGCACCATTTGTTGAAAAGTCTATCTTTTCTCTTTGAATGGCTTTTGTTGTTTGGTCAAAGGTCAGATGCCTCTATTTGTAGGGGTACCTCTCTTATGATTCTACTTGTGTTTTAAATTGCCTCTCGGGAGAGTTCTCACCTCTTCCGTGGAGGCTCATTTCTGGGGTGCTGAGCATCCTGTGCCTTTTCCTCATGTCCATGGCCATTTGGAGTGACACGAATTCTAAGTTACTACAGAGTGTTCTACTTTGTCTTCCCCTTCAGACCATTATTTATTTCACAGAATGTGGTAAATAGATACCTTATCAAAAATTTTCCCTTCTTTACTTTTTTTTGATTGTTTACTCCTATACACATAATGTTTTAATGTTCTATTTTGCCGTTTTAGCTTAAAGTATGATCTAATTATAATATCTGACTATTTTTGTAGCATACTCTAAATAAACATCTCTCACAGTTCTGCAAAAAAGCAAGCAATGGTTTTATACCCTGATACCTATGCTGCAAAGACCTTCATTATTTATATCAACTCCACAAACCTAAAGTCTTCGATAGGAAATCTACTCTATGTTACAGAAGATATAAATATGAATGACATGGTCCATCTGTTAAGTAACTTATATTCTAATTTAATAGATATTTTAGTATAACTAACCTGACTACAAGATACCAACATAGAAACAGATTCTTAACAGAGATGCATGTATAATTCCATAGGTTTTTAAGAGAGTAGAACTAATTATCCCTGCAGAAATCTGTGACTTGTGAGGAAAATAAAAACAAATGTTTTAATTTCTAATTCATAACTTAATCATAACTCACTTTTTGTTGTTTTTATGTAATGTTACTAAAATGATTTAAAAGTGTATTTCCATTTCCAGAATTAGGCTTGGGAATCTATTTAATGCAATGATAGAAAGCTTTGCCTAGAACCTCACTGTCATTCTTGAACAAAGTATTGATTTTGGTCAGTGTTTTGTCTTTGGTGACTTAGGATGCCCTTTGGGAGCCGTGCTTCCAAGGTCATATTTCCACATGTGATGATTTCATCTTTGCCATCTTTATGGATTTTTAAAAAATTATTTATTTATTTATTTATGGCTGTGTTGGGTCTTCGTTTCTGTGCAAGGGCTTTCTCTAGTTGCGGCAAGTGGGGGCCACTCTTCATCGTGGTGCGCGGGCCTCTCACTATCGCGGCCTCTCTTGCTGCAGAGCACAGGCTCCAGACGCGCAGGCTCAGTAATTGTGGCTCACGGGCCCAGTTGCTCCGCGGCATGTGGGATCTTCCCAGACCAGGGCTCGAACCCGTGTCCCCTGAATTGGCGGGCAGATTCTCAACCACTGCGCCACCAGGGAAGCCCATCTTTATGGATTTTAATCAATTTTATTATGCAGTGATATTTGCCCTGGTTTGGTACAGGATAAAACCTTAACATTCTGGATATCTTTACAATTTGAACCTTCTTAGAGAGCCAGGTCTTATGAGCAGAATTTGACAGTGAGAATCTGGAAGTAGAGTAGAAGGGTGGAAGAAGGCAAGAGAATTAAAGCAACAAACTGAATTTAGGACAATGTGAAGGGTCCCCAGTCAACAAGGGATTCCACAGCAAGAACAAGAGAATAAATACATAGCAGCAAAGGCAAGATGTTGACGTAGATATTTGTTGATTCTTTTGTAATTAACTTTGTACTTCTCTGGTAAACCTGAATGGTATTATGTTAGAAAATTGTGTTTAAATTAATTGAACACAGGTAAAAGTTTATGAAGGCAGAAAAGTGCTTTTCAATCTTAATTATTCTTAACTATTTACAAAATCAGATTCCCATGTTCCACCACAGAAATTGTGAATCTATGTCTGGGGTGAAGCTAAGGAATCTATAGTATAAGTAAGTACAGTAGGTGATACTGAGGTAGATGTTTAACTGGTTACTCTTTAAGAAAGATTAGAAAAGAGAAGGGAATTGTCCAAAGTTTCATATAGAATTGTTAACTTTTCTCCTTGCTCTGTTGGCGACTCCTGTGACACACAATTCTTTGGTTGTCATATATTATGAAAGTGTTGTATAACCTTAGTCTAGTTACATAGTTCACACTGATTGAGATATCTTGGTTCTCAAGACCATATTTCTCTAACCACTTCTTTTGCTCTGTCAATGGTACTTCCAATCCAGATCACAAGAAACCCTGTCAAACACTTAGCCACAGCCCAGGTCCTTTAGCTTTAACAGAAATGTAGTTTGACTGTCAAAATAAGTTTTACAAAAACATTCAATTCTATGCCTTTAGACTCCCATTTCTATGCCTACTCTTCTATTTCTTCTTTTTTTTATAATTAATGCCAATCTGAAGCATTTTCTACCAAATTTGTAATACTAATTAAATTTCTTTCTATCCATACTAAAACCAAAATCAAAGCAAAATAAAAATTTGAAAAAATAAGAAAATGAAATATTACAAAACTCACATATCTATGCATAACCATAGCAAATGCCTACTCATTGTGGATTCCTGTATGTATTAAAAATCTGAATATTCAAATATTCAAAGTCCATTTAAAATCAGTGGCTTTAGTTTGATAGACACATTAGTAAATATTTCCACCCCCTCCAAAAAATAGTTCTTCAAGGAATTCTCTAATGCAGAAACCAAATAGAATATTCCCTTTGCTTATAAATCATTGCCTATTAAATCATTAATAATAATGTTCTGTTCAATACAGTCACCCACATCATCATTATACCCAATCTCATGGAGAAAGGGTACATTCTAGGTTCAGCTGATGGAGTTTGGCAGGAAAGCAAAATTTATGAGATCTTGTATGTGGGGACTTGGGGGCCGATTCAGTGCACTGCTGTTGTGGCTTCTACACTTGAATGTACAGTAGAAATTAATGTATTATATGCTTGCACTTTTCCATCCCATCTGTGACAGGATTCTCTCAATCAGAAGAGACCAAATTTGAACAGTGCTAGAAGGACAAACTTCTTAACATTTGCCACTAGTGGGGGTGTCAGGATTTATAGAAAATGTCTCTACCCACCGATGTCCAAAGCATTCACTATACAGATTATATATAGATGATGCTCTATGGGTTGGAAAGTCAGAAGCTTTGGTCTCAAGAGGCCTGGATGCAGTGTTACCATATCTCTGCCAGCAGTTGTGGAGAGGGCTGATAAACCCCAAAAAGTTCAGGAATCTGCTACCCAAGTAGTTTCTTGGGGTAACGTGGGCTGATTCACAATATTTAATTTCTCCAGAAGTCCAAGAAACACTGCTGTCTCTTCACCTTCACTACCCCCTCCAACAAAGGGGCCCAGCATCTTAACGGATGTTGGAGAAAGCATTAGGCATTGCACTTGATGGGTTAACCTGCATTCAGCATACTTCAAGAGGTTGTTGGAAGAACAGCAAGCAGTTGTCTGCCTTTGTAGCCTCATAACCTTAATAATCCCTTGGAAATACAACTTTCTACAACTGATGCTTTTGCTGTAAAGGAGCCTTTCAGCAAAGGAAGGAAGTCTCTACCTTCCCTTGGGGATTTAAATTTGTTTTCTCCCTAACATAGCTACGTTTTACATTCTTTCTGAAAAACAGCTGTTAATTGCTCTAAATCAAATTTTCTTGTAAAAACTAAACACTTGACTCATGGAACCTTGTGACTCCTTGGCCTGACAGTCCTATTTTGGGGTGATACAACCTGGACTCAATAACAACCATGTAAGAAGGACACCACAAGACTTCCTTGTCAAATGGAAATGCTCTATTGAAGAACACAGATAGGCTGGCTCCAGCAGTGTCAGCTTTCCCTGTAAAAGTGGCACCTATTCTTTTGTAGAAACTTTACCCCAACTCCATCACCTAAAGAAAAGTGATGGGCTTGGTAGGTACTTGAGTCACAGAGGTCCCCCGAATACTTAGGTCAGTTTCACTGATGCCTTGGCTCTTTGCAATCTGATACGGATATGTCTGTTTTGGCACAGTGCCAGCTATGCAGAACCAACAGCTGACATGGTCATTACACTCAGTTGGCAGAACTCACAGCCATTCTTGTAGCTCTAGCCAGTATTCCTCTGGATGAATCTCATGTTTTTTATTGACTCATGGATGAATTGTTGCCAGTGCCCTACCTGTGTGTCTTAGATTTGGAAACTACTCTAGCAGGTAGGTAAGACTCACCTCCTCTGGGCCATAAACTGTAGAAAGAATATACAGCTACTGATTTAACTCTCCAGCTCTTTCATGTAGCTGCCCACATTCTCTACCATTGCTGCCTGGATCCATTATCTTACTGGACATGACAATACAGTGCCACGGTAGACTGACACAAATGATAGGACTCTGTTTCTAATTCAGAGGCAACCACTGCGTGCCGGACTTGTGAACCCAGCCCAAGCTGATCCTACCTTTTTCTGGGGGAGGAGACCAAAATGCACAGAACATTGGCCCCAGCACTCCCAGCAGATTAACTATATCAGATATCTGACCTCCTCTTGGAGTTCTCAGTGGTACCTCACTGCTGTCAGCACTTATCTAGGCAATAGTGTTACTATTCTAGACTGATCAACCAATTCTGCCCATACCAATTTGGTCCCATAAAAATAATGTGTCAGGTTTTCAGCTTTCCAGACCATTTGCAGCCTGACCATGGTGCACATTTTATTGTAAAACCACTCAAAGTGGCTAATATCGTAGATATCTGATGGACCTCCACGCTCCCTACCATCCATAGGTAGCTGGTGTTGTTGAGCTTTGGTATGACCTCCTCAAAACTACACAAAAGAAGTGTCTGACCCTATCTTTCTTACCTTCTCTTGTTCCATACAGCATGTATTTAAAAACAATCCCTGAACGAGTGCTGTCTTGATTCCTCTTTATTTTCTTATACTGTTACTTCTCTAGTGTATCCAGAGAGACTGTTTCATGATGACCATGAATTTTAAAACTCTTAGTAATATTTGCAAAATAATTCCGTAATTTTAAATCATATTCTTCCTAAAACTGCCACTAAGTATAGAGTTTCTGCTACTGATTGTTAAATATGAATTGTTTCTTTCAATAAGTTCTGCAAATCATGGTTGTTTTGTTTACTTATTGTTTCAGGAATTATTTTTAGTATGGTCTAGCTTTCTGCTTCTGTAATATGAATGCCTGAATGTGTTTTCCAAAAGCTTTTTTCACCCCGTTACATTTTATTTTTTTTTAAGAAGTGCAAGATTTTAAAAGATTCTGTTTTACATAAATAAACAGTATGACAGGTTTTTATATACGCATTTAGTTGCCCATTAATTCTCTTTACAAAATATTTTAACAAAATATACCCAATTGAGAAGAAGTCTCCAAGGAGTACATGTTTAGAACAGGACTATACCATTTACATGGTTGTATGTATGACTTGCATTCGTGGTTTTTTTCATCCTCATGTTATTTCTTATTCTCCTTACGTCAAATGTTTTTCCAGCCTCTTATTTCACCTTGTTATGTCTTTTCATTCCTCCCTGCTTCCTCTTCAAGAGAAAAATCCAGTCTTGTTCTGAAGCTAATGTTAGCTATGATGATGCATGTTCAAGGGATAATGGCACTAATGTGACAGTTAAAGTGGCAGTGAGCCCCACGTCCAAGTTTGTAAATCTCCATTTTGATTTGCTTCTCTACCTTTAAGCTAAAGCTACTGCTTCTTGGCCAGTAACATTGGTCCTGCACAGGTTTTCCTTTCAATATCTTCTGCAGTAGAATCTTACTTTTCATCAGAAATTTCATCCTCCTTTCCTTAAAGCCCTCTTAGAATCTCCAAGAACCATTACAATAACATCAATAGTGGTCTAGGTGCTAAATGCCCTGTCAAGTGCTGGTCACACTGTGGTTGGAAAATTCTGTTCAGAGGAATGTACAGTGAGTGAATATGTTAGCAACACCTTTACATACCTAGAGTGTGTTGACCAAATGCCTGACACTTAAACTAAAAATAACCACAGAAGAAAATCCAGTATTCTTTCTGAAAAAAAATGCAACTTGCCATATCAGAATGCAGACGGTTTATTTATTTAGTAATTATATGGCAAATATTTTTTAGCATCCAATATCCTAGAAAAATGCCACAGAGCACTTTATCAGAGCTCAGGTTTTTTACTTAATGAATAAAATAAATAGATTTTTTAAGCTATCTCTATCCTAGGCAACACCGTGTAGGGCAGCAGGATAATGATTATATTGTGCTCCGCTGTTGAGTGTCAGAAGATGACAAGAGTCCACAGGGACAGATTTTAGGCATTACCAGGATATGACCAATCAAGGAGGATGCTCGAGAATTAAATAATTTGTCTCTTTTTTCCTCTCACCTTCTGATCTCCTGCCAATGGCTGAAACCAGCCAGAAGCCAGAGGGCAAGGAAGGCTGAGTGGTGCAATTTTTAGAGTTCACCTTCCAGGGGCACAGAGGGCAGCAAAGAAGCATGGAAATGGATGTGGAAGGGGTGTTATGAAGAAAGATGTTAGAATCATAGCCTCTGGTGACAGAGTACTGAAAGTGTCACTGGGAACACGTTGCATGGCTTGCAACACTGGTGAGGGTCCAGGCAGATAAACAAAGCCCATGCCAGGTCATTAAATGGAGGGAATTTAATACAAAGAAATATTTACAAAGCAGTTGTAGAGCTGAAAAGACAAACAGGAGAAAGAAGACAGCCCAGAGATGAGAAAAACAGAAAGCTGGGACCATTCCCAGGGCTGGGGGAGCTGAGGGAGCAGGTGGGTTCTCCGGAACCACTTGGTGAGAACTAGGACCACAGTGGATGGTGTGTGCTGGGAGCTGGGAAGGGGCAGCAGTTGCTGTTTGGCAGGAGTTAAACCCACATGGCTGGTGTAGCCACGGCAGGAGATGCAGCCTGAAGCAAGTAGAGAAAAGCAAAAACACCAGGCTTCTCCCCACTTCTCACCTTCCAAATGTCAAGCCAGTTGCTCCCATTGACTGAACCTGACTGGAAACTGGTTGGTCCTGGAAACTGTGAAATGTATTCTGCATGAATCAGCACCTGAGACAGGAGCAGAGCAGGCGAAGTTTGAGGAGGACGAAAAGGATACTGACGGACACAGGGTGGAAGAAACCAGGTCTCCCAAGGACACAGAAGCACAGTATTTTGGGAGAGATACTTCTCATACCCAATTGGAAGTATGACTCGCTAACACAGTATTTTGTGAAGAGATTCATTGAACCTGTCTTGTCTAATCTATATGTCAGCTTCTTTACTGTAACATGTGGGTAGGATCATTCCAATAAATTATCAATATGGAACCATGTGTAGAAAGGTTCAGTAAGAAGGGAAGGGATTTTAGAAAAAAGGTTTTTGAAGAAAGAACTGAATATAATTTAATCCATATACTGACATGGGAGATACACGTGGCTAATCAGTTATCCACTTATCCACAATGCTGAAAGCCAAAGTATCTATAAAGCAAAATATTTTTAGAAGTTTGGTTCCAAAACCTGGATGAAGCTAATTATGGTTTTTGTTTTATGCATTTTGCTAAGGAAATATTGATGTGCTTGGTTATAGGGTGAACCATCAAATTCCATTGGTACTGTTAATTTACATATGTATATGCACATATTATATTTTAAAGTACAAAATTGTGACTTGTAAAATACATTTTTCCCAAGGATTTTGGATACAAAATTAAGGACTATATTTGTATCTTACACACCATTTAATTTTCCGTTCTAACTCTTTAAAGAAATGGCGAGAGGGCTTCCCTGGTGGCGCAGTGGTTGAGAATCTGCCTGCCAATGCAGAGGACGCGGGTTCGAGCCCTGGTCCGGGAGGATCCCACATGCCGCGGAGCAACTAGGCCCGTGAGCCACAATTACTGAGCCTGCGCGTCTGGAGCCTGTGCTCAGCAACAGGAGAGGCCGCGATAGTGAGAGGCCCACGCACCGCGATGAAGAGTGGCCCCCGCTTGCCACAACTAGAGAAAGCCCTCGCACAGAAACGAAGACCCAACACAGCCATACATACATACATAAATAAAAAAAGAATGTAAGCAGAAAAGAATATCATTAAAAAAAAAAAAAAGCTAAAAAAAAAAAAAAGAAATGGCGAGAAAACACTTTATAAAAGAACAATCTCTGATGTATTCTGCTTGATTTCTCGATTCCTCTCTCCTCTCTCTCTCCCTCTCCCTCTCTCTCTTGGCTCTATTGGTGTCACCTGCTTAACCGTACTAGCAATGTCTCATGTTCACCTGCATTAGAATAGCATTGCTTTATTTTTAAAAACACCTTCTATTATTTGTAAAATAAGTTTTTACTTTAGATCGTGTTCCTGCTAAAATTGACATTTAAGTACAGTACAGTCTTGCTACTGATTGCTAAGAATAGCTTGCTTCTTTTAAAACACTCAGTAAAATCATGACTGTTTGATTCACCTTTTTTTCTGGAACTATTTTTGCCACATTCCTGCTTTCTTTTCCTCTCATGTGAATTGACTGTCTTGAAGACTTTCTGTTCTAATCACTGTTCTGTCATGGCACTGGTTCAGGGAGGAACTTAGGGAGAAACAGTTCTTTTTGCAAGGTTGTATATAAGCAGGACCCCCAATAATGTTTGTATGGTATTATTTAACACCTTTCCCCATCGCAGCTTAGGGGTTGTCATTTGTGCCCTCACTTATTCATTATTTCCATCTACAAAATATCCATCTCTAAGCACTCTATCAGAAGAAAATCCAGGTTTAAAAAAAGACATCATGTAAAATACAACTCTAGTATTTACAGTCAAATCGATGCTTTATTACCCTTGTGTTATTTTTCTTTGGGTTTGGCTCTTTCCTCTTCCCTCCTCCTCTCATAGTGGGTAGATGCTGTTATGATTCTGAATTTAGGGCCATTTCCTCTGGTCATGTTTGTTTGAACGATAATGATGCCGTTAAAGTGATAATGATCACCACATCCAGGCTTGTAAACCTCACTTTTGGTTCCTTCTCCTCCTTGAGCTTTATCTTCTGTTCCTTGACCAGGTGAACTGCTTCAATTCCCACTATTTTTTTGTAGTAGCTTCTTGTCTTTGTGTGTTTGTTTTTTTTTTAACAGACATGCTATCTCCTCTGCCCAAAATCCACTCACCTCAACCCGAAGATTGTATGGTCATATCGAGGCTAGTGTAGGTGTTGTGTTATTTCGAGAATCAGCAAATCTGCGGTTGGAAATATTCTGTACTGTACAGTACACCTCTATACACATAGAGCACATTGAGCTGATGATTGAGGTCTGACCAAGGGGGCAGGGCCACGTCAGAATCGACATGTCATTTCTAATAAATTATTTAATTGCGTTTTACCTTTTCAGATGATGGAAATGAATATTAAAGGGGTTCTGTAACCTACTCAAGTTTACAAATCTAACAAGAAACAGAATCAGACGCTTGAAGCCACTGACTTTTGACGTCTCGTATTTAGCAGGTTGAAGAAGGGCAGAGGAGAATCATCTGATGAAGATCAATTAGAAATTGGTTTTGAATGCGAAACAGTGTATGTTCGTACTGTCGTCTCATTTATCTCTGTGCTGCTATTTTTCTAGATTCTCTGTGTGCCTTGTTCTCATTCGATTATCCCACTGATGCCACAATTTTCATGCTACTGAGGCAGGTGTGTTGATTCTGACCTCAGTTAGTTGTTAAGAGACATTCAATTTTTTATAAATCTACTTATTGCCTGATTCCATTTATATATTCAGACATTCATTCATGAAACAGGTAATTATTTTACAAATCAGACAAGGCGTTGTTCTAAGAGCTGTAGATACAGAAGTAAAGAAGACAGGTAAAACCTTTGTTCTCATGATACTTTTTCTGGCATTCCTGACAGAGATAAAGACAAGACAGACACTATTTTAGAGCCAGAGTTCAATAATATGCACATGAATTTTCCTCCCTTATCCACTTTTTCTGCACTCTTGGAACTAGATTAATAGAAATTCAATTTGTCACACAGAGGAGGTTATAGTAATTTCTTAATTTGAACATATTTTCTCATTTCGTGTGTTTGTTGTTTTTTAGGTCCTGGGACTGCCATAACTGTTTATGCTCAGTTTTATTCATATAATGAACTTCAATGGTTTTTTTTAGATGATTAAAAACCTGGGAGAGACCAAGATGTATACGCAGTATAGGCTGCAGTTTTGGAATTAGATGAAAGAGCCACTGGGGGAGTAGAAGGGTATGTCTGAGATCAGTACAGTTATTAAACATTATTATTTATAAAATACTTAGAGGAGGCATGGCTCATAGTAAGTACTTGTTGGAGTTTGTTACATCAGTACATACATGCATGAAGGCAAATTACTGAGAAAATTAGGCTCAACACATACTTCTCACGGAAAGTTTGCAAAAAATATTATGTAAATAATAGAGCATTTTCCCCTTCCTGTTACATGGTACAATAAGCACACAAAATCTAAGAAATGTTCATTCCAATAGTTCTTTTAGCAAATAGAGTCCATATTGGTATTTTCTGCACTAGTGGGAAATATCTTTTCTACAGAAGTGTGTGATTTCCAGCATCTGTGAATTTTTATCACCATTAGTAGTGATGCCTTAGACAGAAATTGGCAGTGAACTTTTGATATCAGAAGTGACTGGAGGAAGGGAGATGCAAGAGGGAAGAGATATGGGAACATATGTATATGTATAACTGATTCACTTTGTTATAAAGCAGAAACTAACACACCATTGTAAAGCAATTATACTCCAATAAAGATGTTTAAAAAAAAAAACAAAAGAAATACTCCTTTAAGTAACCACCACAGGAGATAATTTATGAGTGTACTGAGGTTCAGAGACTTAATATGTTTGAACATCGCTAGTTTAGGAAAAACCTGTTCTTCATCTTTGGAAAATTAAGAACTTTCTCCATCACTGTTACATTTCCCCATCACTGTTTCTCACAGAGTTTTAACCATGCATATTAATTATAACTTTTAGCCAGAGTAACTAATTTCTATTACCCAGAGAAAACTACTAGGTAGATAATTAGAAAATGTCTATTATACAAAGCATTTTATAAGACCAGAGGAACTCACGAGCACACATCACTCAACTTTCCACTGTCATACATATCCATTTGACATCTTAAAGTGACAAAAATAAACACATTTGTTAACATAACATATTTATTTTAAAAATATGTATGTGCCTTTCACTGTCTTCAAGTTATTTTACAACTCTGTAAGTTATGGAAAACTGATAGGATATTGTCAAACTCTAGCTATTCTCAACAATAAACATAGTATGATTCTCCATTTGAGGGGTTATTTCAGGAGATTATCAGAATGGCTTTGGTTCTAGTTTGTTTCAGTTTTTTAATATTTTTAAGCAATATCTATACCTCTATAATGAACATAATGGTTTTATAAATAAACATTTGTTTTAAAGAAGTTAAAATCCATTTAGAGGAAATGTCAGTAACATCAAATATTAATGCACATTTAATGTATTTAAGGAGAAAAATGAAAACAGCAATAGCTTGGAGTCACTAATTATAACTGACACAACAGGTCAAATGGGAAGGAAAATTATTTATCTCAAACTATAGTTGGTCCAGTCAGAACTAACATGTTATCATAAAAGATATTTCTTTCCTTGTATAAAAAACATATACATATTGACCATGCAAGCCGTCCTGATTCATTATCTTGTGCCTTTCAATGACTTTTTAATTTCAGAAAAATTTGGAAACAATGGAGGGAGAGGATTACAATCTAAAAATTACAATCTAAAATAACAGAAATGCACCTTGCATTTTTCCCATTTCAAAAAATTAGATGTCAAATTTTATTGTTGGAAAGTTGCTAATATTTTAAACATAACTGCAATCTTAATATATGCTTCTTCATTATTGTTAATGTTTTAATATAATTTAAAACAAGTGTGAAGTTACTATTAGAATTCAGAGTAAATTTATTAGATTATATTTTTAAAATATCTAATATTTATATCTGTAAAAAATAAAATAAAGGAAAATAGAATGAAATAAAATTTCAAACAAAAAAAAAGAGAAAATATGCATGCAGCAGTGGTCATATTAGGATGAAATATCACACAGCATAAGGGAAATCATAAAGGCAGGACTAAAAAAGATGGAGATTAACAATCAAGAAGACATTTAGATAAGAAGATAAGTTAAAGAAAATATGTGATTAATGGATTAGATCTGTTAGTCATTCCAAATAATGACTTCTCCATAACCCCTGCTTTAAATTTAACATTTGAGTAGGTTTAAATATATGTTAGTAATGGTACCTCTTGAATATATTTTCATTTCTGATTTGACCAGAACCGAAGAATGTACTAAAATTAAAATTTTAATTAAAGTTGAAATAAAACTAAACTTTCCTGACTAGATAAAATTTGTTAGATTTCTCAAAATGCTTTAGATAACATGAGTAAAAATGATGTATATGAAGCAATGAAACAATATTCAACTCTTAGAGAAAACAGTGGAGCAAGACTTGAAGTAGATAAGTGCTTTTTGCTTTGACCAGAGCCTTTTAACACACATGCTTATCTCATATAGTCTCAAAATTTAATGGCTTACTGCAATAATGATTTTATTATTTCTCATGTTTCTGTGGGTTGGTTGGGCAGGGCTCAGCCAAGATAGCTCTTGTGTCTGTTCCATATGATGTTGGCTGGGTCATCCATGTGGCTGCTATTTGGACAGACGTATCCATGATGTCACCAGTCACATGTCTGGCCCCCCCAGCTGGGATGGCTGCAAGCCTGAGGCTTGTCTCTCCTTGGTCCTTATTCTCAAAGACTTTTTTCCCTTCATGGTCATTCATCTTCCATGGCCCCTCTTACCGTGTGACCTCTCTAGCATGATAGTGCAGACTGCCTTACATGGTGGCTTAGTTCTTCACAAGAGAGAAAGAGCCTCAAGGCCTCTTAACTTGGTTAGGGAACTTGAGAAACATCATATCTACCACATTCTATTGGTTAAAGCAAGTAACAGGTCAGTTCAGATTCAAAGTGGAAGGGGACAATACAAGGGCATGAATACAAGAAGATGATATTGGTCATATTGTAACAACCTGCCACATACATCAATCAGTTATCAACTTAGTCATGTGTCAATAAGTGTGAAAACTGAAGTTGAACATCTGCTGTTGCTCTTCAATGTTAGGTGCAGGAGATGCAAAGATAGTAAAACATACTCCAAACCTATCCATAGTGTTATGAATTCTGATTCTCTGTAGGATTTAATTCAACCAAAACGGACTTTTTCACGAGATTGGTTTGGTTCAGGAAAAAAAAAAAATCTGGAAATGAGAAGATAGCTCAAACATATCTACTAAATTGTGAGTATTGAAAATCATAAATTTTGAATGTTAGAATGGATGTTTCATCATATAAATAAACTGTTTCTATTTTTTTTTAAAAAAATCAACCTTAGATCTTCAAAGGCAAGTGTGGAGGAAGTTAAATGGGAAAGTACCGCTCGCCTCAGTAATAATACTGCTGGAGTCTGTGCATTTCATTTGTTTACATCTCTACTTAAAATTTTATTTATATAAAAGTTCTTCTCTAAAAGATAAAATTATGAAAATCACTGACTTAAATCTAATCCTTTCACTCTAGAACTGCTGCAACTAAAACCTGGAAATTTGACCTTTTTTGGATCACATACTGGTTAGTTATTTAACTGTGTTTGGAGGTCTTGTCCTCTGATTCCACGTTAGCATTTTCCCCATTAATCTACATGAAACCAGGATCCCTTTCCTGTAGCACTAGCTACAGTGGCTTCCGTTGAGCCTAGCAAAGTCTCTGTATCGTATAACCAGAGTCTGGGGCACCACAATGCACCTTACTATCCCTGAGTTCCTTTGAGTTGTATCGTGTGCCATTTGTGGTGTTTGTCTTATTTCATCACTGGACCATTAGTGCCCAACGTGGGACAGAAACTACTCTTTTGGAAGTGGAACAAGTATGTTTTGCGTCCACTTTGGAAGCGGGAAGCATCTTATTTTGGGGGAACAATGATTAGCATTCAGTGGAATGGGATGGTCAATGATAGAGTAATCATGGAAATTATATCTTGAAACTACAGAATCATGGAGTGGAGGATCTATTGAAATATAGAAATCCAACACAGTAAATTTGCTTAAAATCTCAACTATTGAAACAGAAGAGCCAACAAATACCATGTCCACAAGGAGACAGATTAGCCCGTCTCAAACCATGTTATGCCTCCAGGAAGGAAACAGAGCAAGGGGACCCTAAAAGTTTATTACAGAACTTTACTTGGTGCCTGACTGAAGACTCCTATGTCTTTAATAAGAAAGGAGCCACTGTAACTCCACTTACGCTGGTCGTTGTAACCTGAACTAACTGCGTTGTTGTCACTGCCAGCATGTAGATAAATTTAATAGTGGCAGCCACTAAAGACATTGCTTGCATATCACTGCAGATTTCCCAAGCACAGCTCACTGAGATGGCTGACTGCTGTACACAACTGTATAGACATTAATTTGGAAACACTTTTGTATTTCCAAGATGGCATCTAGTGTTCATACACACCCATAGGGCCACTCTTACCACACTTTTGCTCACGCTTGTCTATGTTTGCACTGTATTCCAGCTCTGAAATTATGGGACCCTGGCCCACTTCTTATTCATGTGCAGCCACTCTCCTATATTTCCTGGAATTTTCTTTGGTGCTAGAATAGTGAATCCTAGGTGCTTGCTGAGCTCTTCAATCAGGGCAAAGGACAAATAGTCTGGCATTTCCAGAGGGGCATGACAGATCTCTGCTGGAAGTATGTGAATATATCCAACCCTGGAAGCAGGTAGGGGTTAACACGTGAGTAACTTTTCCCTTCTTTGTATTTCAGGTTCGGTTAGGCTGACCTAATCAGTCCTTTATTACTCTTGTAGGCAGTATTCCGGAGTAAAACCTTGCCATCCTCTGGCTACTAATTTTTGTGCCTTGTAAGGATATTTGTCTGTCTGTTAAGCTTAATGTAAAGTAGAAATTGGAAAAATTTTAGAAACATATCAATTGTAGCTCACATTCCCCTGCACAATCATTTCTTTTTCTTTTTCTTTTTCTTTTTTTTGTAACTGACATTTTGTTACTAGTAAAGCATCAGAAAGTTGTTGATTATATTTTCTGTCAAAAAGTTGGAGTACAGCGCTTCCCTGGTGGCGCAGTGGTTGAGAATCTGCCTGCCAATGCAGGGGACACGGGTTCGAGCCCTGGCCCGGGAAGATCCCACATGCCGCGGAGCAACTAAGCCCGTGAGCCACAACTACTGAGCCTGCGCGTCTGGAGCCTGTGCTCCGCAACAAGAGAGGCCGCGATAGTGAGAGGCCCGCGCACCGCGATGAAGAGTGGCCCCCGCTTGCCGCAACTAGAGAAAGCCCTCGCACAGAAACGAAGACCCAACACAGCCAAAAATAAACAAATAAATAAATAAGTAAGGGAGTTCCTTTAAAAAAAAAAAAGTTGGAGTACAGATGTTGGATATTTCTGATTAAAAGTAGATTCATCTGCTTTGGAAACAAACTAAAAATTAACTTAACATTCTCTAAGGAAAACAAAATAATTCAGGACTCTTGACTAAAGTTTAGCCATTCTTTCCAGGAGAGCTAGATTTAGAATAAGGAAGCACTTCCAGGCTTGGATTATACATTTCCTAGTAACACTCTGAGGTCTATTTTAGTAAAGGAGCCAGATGAATGTTAGCACCTCAACTGTGGGTGCCAAGCTGTACGACTTGCTTATTCACTTTTTTCGAGTCTGTTGAGTTGTCTCACAGTGTGGCTTTGCTTCACTGTCTGAATCAAAATTTTATCATACTTCATACTTGTACAGCTTTTCAAATCCTCCTTCTTTGTTTTATATTTCTCCATCTGACAAACTCTTCTACACGTGAGTGGTCTTATTGTTAGACCCCTGTGATAGAATTAAAATACCACCTTGCAAAGATTTTTGTTTTCTTTTTGTGTTTGGCACTTAGTAGGCATTCAGCAATCATTTCTTAAATCAAGAAACCACTTTTGGCTTGAAAGATTTTCAAAGCAAATGTTGATGCTTGTTAATGTAATAGTCGGGTAAACGCTTAATCATTTAATAATAGAATATCTTTAAAATAGCAATTTATTTTTACAACGTTGATTTTTAACCCATTCAGATATCAGCTTCACATTTTCATGAAAGCTGTTCCTACTTTGTATCGATAAAAATCTTATGATTCTTATACAAGAGAAAATATGATTCTGTTCTCTCTAGAGTGCTGAAGAGGAAGTGTAAAAATCACTCAGATTAAGTAATGGTAGTTTCAAAACATTTAGCACATTATTTTAAAGGCAGGACCAAGTAAAGAGCAAGGATGTGATACTTTTCTTGGATGCCTCCACATTTTCATCGATTTCTCATAGTTTTCCATAGTGGAATAGCAACACCCAACATTCACTTTCTTCTCGTGTTAATTACTGGGAACAGAAAGAGAATTAACTACATTTAAAGGACCTGGGAGAAAGTAGAGGCATACCTCAGAAATATTGCAGGTCCTGCCCACCTCAATAAAGCAAATATCAAAATAAAGTGATTCACATGAATTTTTTGGTTTTCCAGTGCATGTGAAAGTTATGTTGACACTATACTGTAGTCTATTGAGTGTGCAATAGCATTATGTCTAAAGCAACAATGTATATACCTTAATTAAAAAATACTTTATTTCTAAAAATTGCTAACCATCATCTGAGTTTCCAGCGAATCATAATCTTTCAGCTGCTGGAAGGTCTTGCCTCGATGTTGACAGCTGCTGACTGATCAGAGTCGTGGTTGCTGAAGGTTGGGGTCGCCGTGGCAGTTTCTTAAAATAAGACAGCAGTGAAGTTTGCCACGTCAATTGATTCTTCCTTTTACAAACAATTTCTCTGCAGCATGCAGTGCTATTTGATAGTACTTTACCCACAGTAGAACTTCTTTCAAAATTGGAGTCAGTCTTCTCAAAACCTGCAGCTGGTTTATAAACTAAGTTTTTATAATATTCTAAATCCTTTGTTGTCACCTCAACAATCTTCACCGCGCCTTCACCAGGAGTAGATTTCATCTCAAGAAACCACTGTCTTTGCTCCTCCATATGAAGCAACTCCTCATCCATTCAAGTTTTAACAGGAGATGGCAGCAATTCAGTCACATCTTCAGGCTCCACTTCTAATTCTAGCTCTCTTGCTGTTTCCACCACATCTGCCATTACTTCCTCCACTGAAGTCTTGAACCCCTCCAAGTCATCCACGAGGGTGGGAAGCATTTTCTTCCAAGCTCCTATTAATGTTGATATTTTCATTTCTTCTCATGAGTCATGAATGTTCTTAATGCCATTTAGAACGGTGAATCCTTTCCAGAAGGTTTTTAATTTACTTTGCTCAGTTCCATCAGAGGAGTCACAGTCTATGGTAGCCAAGGCCTCGTGAAATATATTTCTTAAACAATAAGACTTGAAAGTCAAAATTACTCCTTGAACCCTGGGCTGCAGAATGGATGTTGTGTTGTGTTATGTTTTCAGGCATGAAAACAACATTAATTTCATTGTGCATCTTCTTCAGAGCTCTTGGGTGACTCAGGTGAATTGTCAGTGATCAAGAATATTTTGAAAGGAATCTTTTTTTCTGAGCAGTTGTCTCAACAGTGGGCTTAAAATATTCAGTAAACCATGTTGTAAACAGATGTGCTGTCACAAAGCCTGTAGCTTTGTTGTTCCATTTATAGAGCACAGGCAGAGTAGATTTAGCATAATTCTGAAGGGCCCTAGAATTTTCAGAATGATAAATGAGCACTGGCTTCAACTTCAAGTCACCAGCTGCATTAGCCCCTAACTAGAGAGTCAGCCTGTCCTTTGAAGTTCTGAAGCCAGGCACTGACTTCTCTCCAGCTATGAAAGTCCTAGATGGCATCTTTTTCCAATATAAGGCTGTTTCATCTACATTGAAAATCTGTTGTTGAGTGTAGCCACCTTATAATTATCTTACTTAGATCTTCTGGATAACTTGCCTCAGCTTCTACATCAGCACTTGCTGCTTCACTTGGCACTTGTATGTTATAGAGACAGCTTCTTTCCTTAAGCCTCATAAATTAATCTCCACTAGCTTCAAATTTTCTTCTGCAGCTTCCTCCCTCTCTCAGCCTTCATAGAATTGGAGAGAGTTAGGGCCTTACTCTGGACTAGGGTTTGATTTAAGGGAATGTTGTAGCTGGTTACAAACCTTAAATTTGTAAAAAAAAACCAAAAAACAAAAAACAAAAAACCCCACAGTATCTGCGAAGTGCAATAAAGCAAAGTGAAATTATAGGAGGTATGCCTGTAAACAGAATACAGGCCATTTCTGTTCCTTTTATTTTTCTAGTTTTCAACCCTTGAAGGAGTCTATAACCAGGAAAAAATCATATTAAACAAGTAAATTACAAAACTTCATATATATGATGTAAAAATTCTCCACTAACCTAAGGGAACAGGATACAATCAAATTCCTTAGTATAACAAAGAAAGTTTTTCTCAACCAAGACATGTTATATTTTCTACTTTATGTCATGTAGCAGACTTATAGTACCTAAATTCTTATATGCACCTCTCTGATGTTGTTGATAAAATGTGCTATAATTTTCTAACCTTTTCAGTAGACATAGATCTTAAAATAAGATGTAATATATATTCATATCATTCTGCCCCTAGTACCTGTTGGAACACTGTAAACATAATATTCACACGTAGTGAATAGCAAATATCCTTTAAGTGTTACAGCCAAATTATAATGTTTACTTCCATCTTTGCACTTAATCTTTTTGGTCAAAGATTTCTCACCTCTCTTACCACATACACACCCACAAACATGCTCACATATAAACACACATGCACACACAAATAGAAGAAGGAGGGAGCAAGGTAAGAGTTCCACCACGAAATCTAACTTCAAACAAATCCAAATAAATTCTAACAAGGACCACCCAGCTTGGTGCCAATATCCTCTTCAAGTGAATTATTTTATATATGAAAGTATCATAAAATTCACTAATAGATATTAGTGTATACAGACAGATATTTTTAAAAATTAAATTATGCTTCTTAGGAGACAGAAGCCATGAAATCAGGGAAATTAGGAAACAAAGCATATAACTGAAAGCTTGCTAAGACTTTAAAAACGACCTTAGGTTGTACAAAATTATGGTAAGAACTTGGTTTAATTATTTGTCTAAATCTGGGTTTTGCCTCCATAGGAACATTCAGATAGTTCATAGTCAATGATGCGTGTAGTATGTATAGTATATAAATATGCAAATATATGTAATTACTATGTAATAATATCCAATGCATCGGTGGCTATTTATGTATCTAAAACCAAATAAAGACTCAAAATTACCAGGATAGTTGAAGCAAAATCACATATATTCTCTTACAATTACGCTAAGTGACTCTCCACATTTTTATCTATTACAGGTTGACAAAACTGAGTTAGACTCAGTTCAGCCATTGCTATCTAGTTGACTTGGAGCATATTTCTTTGATAAAACTGTGTCTTCAACTATGAAATTTAAGAAATAATGCTATTAATAACATAGGGTAAATGAAGATTATAAAGGTAAATCATGCAAAATATCTAGCACAAAACTGGCATAAACCCCAAAATTATTTTAGATAATTATTAAATATAATATATATAATAAATTATAGACCACGTCTCGACTAAAGAATTATAGAATGAATTATAAGATTTTAACAATAATCCTTTATGTAAATCTTTTTTCTCAGATTAATTTCAGGCTAGTGGAGCTTGGAAATGTGTAAATTGACACTCATCACTGGATGAGCGCTGAGCGCAAAAGTTGAAAGGTACGTTCTTGAAACTGAGGTTTTTACAGATTTGAATAATCTCCTGTTCGGGTACTGATTCTTACTATTCTTAGAGAATCCTTTTACTTCCCCTGTCTTTTTCTCGATGCCTTTTTCATTAACAGATTCTGACTATAGAACTTTTCAATGTAGATATTTTTGCCTAAAGGCCAAAAAAGAGGCTCAGTGCATTTTAATGACACTTAGTAAAAAAAATGCTTGTGCTTTAGATTTCAAAAAGCGACCCATTTGTCACCTTTGGGGTGTTATTTGAGTGATAACCCAAAGACTCTCCAACAGCTCGCCACAGAGACACTGTTTCCAGCTACGTGGGGGAAGACAAGCCGCAGCTGCCGCCAAGGAGCAAGCTCTTTGCAGCTCTTCCGTGAAGTTTTTACACTTTGCTTAATTCTCAGGTGATGGGGCTTATCAGTTAGAAGAGCTGTATGTTAAGGGCCGACATTAAGAAATTTTGAAACAAATTGTACGTTCTCTTCACTCTGGTTTTATAAACCTCTCCCAACCCTAAACAATCAGAGAATGCCAATGTTTTATCCAAAATATATGTTACCTGTTAGATCATTATTATTTGAATGCTTCTTTTTCTCTGTAAACATCTCACTTTATAAAATAGCTATTAAGCAGAGTCGAGTGCTAAGAAAGATCTAGATATGTCCAAGAATTTCACATTGTTTTATTTCTTTCACTTGAGTCTGAGTAAGCTATTCCTAAACCAGATGCAGAACTGATTTCCGCTGTGGTTTTATTGCTTGTTTATCCTTTTATTTCTTTTGATGGGAAACAGTACTCTTGGCACTTTTAACTTCATGCAAAACAGGGACACTTTCTTGTGTAATGTCTCTGGTCAATATCTATGATTGAATTTGTAACTGTCAGTTAAAATCGTAACAGTAAAGCGATACCATACTTGTAAAAACAACAGTGCAGTATCTAAAACCAATAATATAATTATAAAGATATTGGGTAACATGTCAGAGGTCAAATTAAAATAATATGTTGAACAAGAACTGAAAATCAGATTCTCACCAATGGCAAATATTTCTCACTTGATTGGAGCTACAAGGTGATCATCTCTACTTCTTAGAGAAGGCCAGAGCAAGACCTGTTGAAGAACAATCCTAATTAATTCTTAAAAAACTTTCATCAGTGGAAATGAATGACCAATAAGAGACCAGCTAGTCAATTTTAAATGGCATCAGGATCTGGGACAAGATTATTCAGACATGGGAGAAATTTAAATGATTTCCTATTGCTAGGTATACTTGTGTGATCTTCACATTAAAGAAGGTATTGCACAGAGAATTTCTGGTGTATTAATAAATTTCTGCATCAGTAAAATAGTGAAATATAAAAATACTTCACTAGAGGGACTTCCCTGGTGGTCCAGTGGTTAAAACTCTGTGCTTCCACTGCAGGGGCACATGATTGATCCCTGGTTGGGGAACTAAGATCCTGCATGCTGCGTGGCCAAAACAAAAACAAAAACAAAATAATTCACTAGGATTAAATATAGTCATCCTCATGGAAGCAACCTAAGTGTCCATCAACAGATGAATGGATAAAGAAGATGTGGCACATATATACAATGGAATATTACTCAGCCATAAAAAGAAACGAGGGGCAGGGAGAAGATGGCGGAAGAGTAAGACGCAGAGATCACCTTCCTTCCCACAGACACATTAGAAATACATCTACACGTGGAACTGCTCCTACAGAACACCCACTGAACGCTGGCAGAAAACCTCAGACCTCCCAAAAGGCAAGAAACTCCCCACGTACCTGGGTAGGGCAAAAGAAAAAAGAAACAACAGAGACAAAAGAATAGGGACGGGACCTGCACCAGTGGGAGGGAGCCGTGAAGGAGGAAAGGTTTCCACGCACTAGGAAGCCCCTTCGCAGGCAGAGACGGCGGGTGGCGGAGGGGGAAGCTTCGGAGCCACGGAGGAGAGCGCAGCCACAGGGGTGCGGAGGGCAAAGCGGAGAGATTCCCGCACGGAGGCTCGGCGCCGAGCAGCACTCACCAGCCCGAGAGGCTTGTCTGCTCAGCCGCCGGGGCGGGCGGGGCTGGGAGCTGAGGCTCGGGCTTCGGTGCTGGCCGGGAGGGAGTCCGGGAAAAAGTCTGCAGCTGCCGAAGAGGCAAGAGACTTTTTCTTGCCTCTTTGTTTCCTGGTGTGCGAGGAGAGGGGATTCAGAGCGCCGCCTAAACGAGCTCCAGAGACAGGCGCGAGCCGCGGCTAACAGCGCGGACCCCAGGGACGGGCGTGAGACGCTAAGGCTGCTGCTGCCGCCACCAAGAAGCCTGTGAGCGAGCACAGGTCACTCTCCACACCGCCCCTCCCAGGAGCCGGTACAGCCCGCCACTGCCAGGCTCCCGTGATCCAGTGACAATTTCCCCGGGAGAACGCACGGCGCGCCTCAGGCTGCTGCAACGTCACGACGCCTCTGCCGCCGCAGGCTCGCCCCGCCTCCTCCGCACCGCTCCCTCCCCCGGCCTGAGTCAGCCAGAGCCCCCGAAGCAGCTGCTCCTTTAACCCCGTCCTGTCTGGGCGGGAACAGACGCCCTCAGGCGACCTACACGCAGAGGCGGGTCAAAATCCAAAGCTGAACCCTGGCAGCTGTGCGAACAAAGAAGAGAAATGGAAATCTCTCCCAGCAGCCTCAGGAGCAGCAGATTAGATCTCCACAATCAACTTGATGTACCTGCATCTGTGGAATACCTGAATAGACAACAAATCATCCCAAATTCAGGAGGTGGACTTTGGGAGCAGGATATATTAATTTTTCCCCTTTTCCTTTTTTTGTGAGTGTATATGTACATGCTTCTGGGTGAGATTTTGTCTGTATAGCTTTGCTTTATAATAGCTTTATTTTACTTCACTATATTATATCCTCTTTCTTTCTTTCTTTCTTTCTACTTTTTCTCCCTTTTACTCTGAGCCGTGTGGACGAAAGGCTCTTGGTGCTCCAGCCAGGCATCAGGGCTGTGCCGCTGAGGCGGGAGAGCCAACTTCAGGACACTGGTCCACAAGAGACCTCCCAGCTCCACGTAATACCAAATGGCGAAAATCTCTCAGAGATCTCAATCTCAACACCAAGACCCAGCTTCACTCAATGACCAGCAAGCTACAGTGCTGGACACCCTATGCCAAACAACTAGCAAGACAGGAACACAGCCCCATCCATTAGCAGAGAGGCTGCCTAAAATCATAATAAGGCCACAGACACCCCAAAATACACCACCAGACGTGGACGTGCCCACCAGAAAGACAAGATCCAACCTCATCCACCAGAACACAGGTACTAGTCCCCTCCACCAGGAAGCCTACACAACCCACTGAACGAACCTTAGCCACTGGGGACAGATACCAAAAACAATGGTAACTACGAACCTGCAGCCTGTGAAAAGGAGACCCCAAACACAGTAAAATAAGCAAAATGAGACGACAGAAAAACACACAGCAGATGAAGGAGCAGGCTCAAAACACACCAGACCTAACAAATGAAGAGGAAGTAGGTAGTCTACCTGAAAAAGAATTCAGAATAATGATAGTAAGGATGATCCAAAATCTTGGAAACAGAATAGACAAAATGCAAGAAACATTTAACAAGGATGTAGAAGAACTAAAGAGGAACCAAGCAATGATGAAAAACACAATAAATGAAATTAAAAATACTCTAGATGGGATCAATAGTAGAATAACTGAGGCAGAAGAAAGGATAAGTGACCTGGAAGATAAAATGGTGGAAATAACTACTGCAGAGCAGGATAAAGAAAAAAGAATGAAAAGAACTGAGGACAGTCTCAGAGACCTCTGGGACAACATTAAATGCACCAACATTCAAATTATAGGGGTTCCAGAAGAAGAAGAGAAAAAGAAAGGGACTGAGAAAATATTTGAACAGATTATACTTGAAAACTTCCCTAATATGGGAAAGGAAATAGTTAATAAAGTCCTGGAAGCACAGAGAGTCCCATACAGGATAAATCCAAGGAGAAACACGCCAAGACACATATTAATCAAACTGTCAAAAATTAAATATAAAGAAAACATATTAAAATCAGCAAGGGAAAAACAACAAATAACACATAAGGGAATCCCCATAAGATTAACAGCTGATCTTTCAGCAGAAACTCTGCAAGCCAGAAGGGAGTGGCAGGATATACTTAAATTGATGAAGGAGAAAAACCTACAACCAAGACTAATCTACCCAGCAAGGATCTCATTCAGATTTGATGGAGAAATTAAAACCTTTACAGACAAGCAAAAGCTGAGAGAGTTCAGCACCACCAAACCAGCTTTACAACAAATGCTAAAGGAACTTCTCTAGGCAAGAAACACAAGAGAAGGAAAACACCTACAATAACAAACCCAAAACATTTAAGAAAATGGGAATAGGAACATACATATCGATAATTACCTTAAATGTAAATGGATTAAATGCTCCCACCAAAAGACACAGACTGGCTGAATGGATACAAAAACAAGACCCATATATATGCTGTCTACAAGAGACCCACTTCAGACCTAGAGACACATACAGACTGAAAGTGAGGGGATGGAAAAAGATATTCCATGCAAATGGAAATCAAAAGAAAGCTGGAGTAGCAATTCTCATATCAGACAAAATAGACTTTAAAACAAAGACTATTACAAGAGACAAAGAAGGACACTACATAATGATCAAGAGATCAATCCAAGAAGAAGATATAACAATTGTAAATATTTATGCACCCAACATAGGAGCACCTCAATACATAAGGCAAATGCTAACAGCCATAAGAGGGGAAATCGACAGCAACACAATCATAGTAGGGGACTTTAACACCCCACTTTCACCAATGGACAGATCATCCAAAATGAAAATAAATAAGGAAACACAAGCTTTAAATGATATATTAAACAAGATGGACTTAATTGATATTTATAGGACATTCCACCCAAGAACAACAGAATACACATTTTTCTCAAGTGCTCATGGAACATTCTCCAGGATAGATCATATCTTGGGTCACAAATCAAGCCTTGGTAAATTTAAGAAAATTGAAATCGTATCAAGTATCTTTTCCGACCACAACGCTATTAGACTAGATATCAATTACAGGAAAAGATCTGTAAAAAATACAAACACATGGAGGCTACACAATACACTACTTAATAACGAAGTGATCACTGAATAAATCAAAGGGGAAATCAGAAAATACCTAGAAACAAATGACAATGGAGACATGACAACCCAAAACCTATGGGACGCAGCAAAAGCAGTGCTAAGAGGGAAGTTTATAGCAATACAAGCCTACCTCAAGAAACAGGAAACATCTCGAATAAACAACCTAACCTTGCACCTGAAGCAATTAGAGAAAGAAGAACAAAAAAACCCCAAAGCTAGCAGAAGGAAAGAAATCATAAAGATCAGATCAGAAATAAATGAAAAAGAAATGAAGGAAACAATAGCAAAAATCAATGAAACTAAAAGCTGGTTCTTTGAGAAGATAAACAAAATTGATAAACCATTAGCCAGACTCATCAAGAGAAACAGGGAGAAGACTCGAATCAATAGAATTAGAAATGAAAAAGGAGAAGTAACCACCGACACTGCAGAAATACAAAAGATCATGAGAGATTACTACAAGCAACTCTATGCCAATAAAATGGACAACCTGGAAGAAATGGACAGATTCTTAGAAATGCACAACCTGCCGAGACTGAACCAGGAAGAAATAGAAAATATGAACAGACCAATCACAAGCACTGAAATTGAAACTGTGATTAAAAACCTTCCAACAAACAAAAGCCCAGGACCAGATGGCTTCACAGGTGAATTCTATCAAACATTTAGAGAAGAGCTAACACCTATCCTTCTCAAACTCTTCCAAAATAATGCAGAGGGAGGAACACTCCCCAACTCATTCTACGAGGCCACCATCACCCTGATGCCAAAACCAGACAAAGATGTCACAAAGAAAGAAAACTACAGGCCAATATCACTGATGAACATAGATGCAAAAATCCTCAACAAAATACTAGCAAACAGAATCCAACAGCACATTAAAAGGATCATACACCATGATCAAGTGGGGTTTTTCCCAGGAATGCAAGGATTCTTCAATATACCCAAATCAATCAACGTGATACACCATATTAACAAATTGAAGGAGAAAAACCATATGATCATCTCAATAGATGCAGAGAAAGCTTTCGACAAAATTCAACACCCATTTATGATAAAAGCCCTGCAGAAAGTAGGCATAGAGGGAACTTTCCTCAACATAATAAAGGCCATATATGACAAACCCACAGCCAACATTGTCCTCAATGGTGAAAAACTGAAACCATTTCCACTAAGATCAGGAAGAAGACAAGGTTGCCCACTCTCACCACTATTATTCAGCATAGTTTTGGAAGTGTTAGCCACAGAAATCAGAGAAGAAAAAGAAATAAAAGGAATCCAAATCGGAAAAGAAGTAAAGCTGTCACTGTTTGCAGATGACATGATACTATACATAGAGAATCCTAAAGATGCTACCAGAAAACTACTAGAGCTAATCAATGATTTTGGTAACGTAGCAGGATACAAAATTAATGCACAGAACTCTCTTGCATTCCTATATACTAATGATGAAAAATCTGAAAGTGAAATTAAGAAAACACTCCCGTTTACCATTGCAACAAAAAGAATAAAATATCTAGGAATAAACCTACCTAAGGAGACAAAAGACCTGTATGCAGAAAATTATAAGACACTGATGAAAGAAATTAAAGATGATACAAACAGATGGAGAGATATACCATGTTCTTGGATTGGAAGAATCAACATTGTAAAAATGACTCTACTACCCAAAGCAATCTACAGATTCAATGCAATCCCTATCAAACTACCACTGGCATTTTTCATAGAACTAGAACAAAAAATTTCTCGATTTGTATGGAAACACGAAAGACCCCGAATAACCAAAGCAATCTTGAGAACGAAAAATGGGGCTGGGGGAATCAGGCTCCCTGACTTCTGACTATATTACAAAGCCACAGTAATCAAGACAGTTTGGTACTGGCACAAAAACAGAAATATAGATCAATGGAACAGGATAGAAAGCCCAGAGATAAACCTACGCACATATGGTCACCTTATCTTTGATAAAGGAGGCAAGCATATACAATGGAGAAAAGACAGCCTCTTCAATAAGTGGTGCTGGGAAAATTGGACAGATACATGTAAAAGTATGAAATTAGAACACTCCCTGACACCATGCACAAAAATAAACTCAAAATGGATTAAAGACCTAAGTGTAAGGCCAGACACTATCAAACACCTAGAGGAAAACATAGGCAGAACACTCTATGACATACATCACAGCAAGATTCTTTTTGACCCAGCTCCTAGAGAAATGGAAATAAAAACACACACACACAAAAAAATGGGACCTAATGAAACTTAAAAGCTTTTGCACAGCAAAGGAAACCATAAACAAGACCAAAAGACAACCATCAGAATGGGAGAAAATGTTTGCAAATGAAGCAACTGACAAAGGATTAATCTCCAAGATTTACAAGCAGCTCATGCAGCTCAATAACAAAAAAACGAACAACCCAATCCAAAAATGGGCAGAAGACCTAAATAGACATTTCTCCAAAGAAGATATAAGATTGCCAACAGACACATGAAAGAATGCTCAACATCATTAATCATTAGAGAAATGCAAATCAAACCTTCAATGAGATATCATCTCACACCGGTCAGAATGGCCATCATCAAAAAATCTAGAAACAATAAATGCTGGAGAGGGTGTGGAGGAAAGGGAACCCTCTTGCACTGTTGGTGGGAATGTAAATTGATACAGCCACTATGGAGAACAGTATGGAGGTTCCTTAAAAAACTAAAAATAGAACTACCATATGACCCAGCAATCCCACTACTGGGCATATACCCTGAGAAAACCATAGTTCAAAAAGAGTCATGTACCAAAATGTTCATTGCAGCTCTATTTACAATAGCCAGGACATGGAAGCAACCAAAGTGTCCATCATCGGATGAATGGCTAAAGAAGATGTGGCACATATATACAATGGAATATTACTCAGCCATAAAAAGAAATGAAATGGAGGTATTTGTAATGAGGTGGATGGAGTTAGAGTCTGTCATACAGAGTGAAGTAAGTCAGAAAGAGAAAAACAAATACAGTATGCTAACACATATATATGGAATCTAAGGGAAAAAAAAAAAAAAAGGCCATGAAGAACCTAGTGGCAAGATGGGAATAAAGACACAGACCTACTAGAGAATGGACTTGAGGATATGGGGAGGGGGAGGGGTGAGATGTGACAGGGTGAGAGAATGTCATGGACATATATACACTACCAAATGTAAAATAGATAGCTAGTGGGAAGCAGCCGCATAGCACAGGGAGATCAGCTCGGTGCTTTGTGACCACCTAGAGGGGTGGGATGGGGAGGGTGGGAGGGAGGGAGATGCAAGAGGGAAGAGATATGGGAACATATGTATATGTATAACTGATACACTTTGTTGTGAAGCAGAAACGAACACACCATTGTAAAGCAATTATACTTCAATAAAGATGTTAAAAAAAAAAAAAGAAACAAAATTGAGTTATTTGTAGTGAGGTGGATGGACCTAGAGTCTGTCATACAGAGTGAAGTAAGTCAGAAAGAGAAAAACAAATACCATATGCTAACACATATATATGGAATCTAAAAAAAAAGAAATGGTCATGAAGAATCTAGGGGCAAGACGGGAATAAAGACACAGACCTAGTAGAGAATGGACTTGAGGACATGGGGAGGGGGAAGGGTAAGCTGTGACAAAGTGAGAGGGTGGCACGGACATATATACAGTACCAAATGTAAAATAGATAGCTAGTGGGAAGCAGCCGCATAGCACAGGGAGATCAGCTCAGTGCTTTGTGACCACCTAGAGGGGTGGGATAGGGAGGGTGGGAGGGAGGGAGACGCAAGAGGGAAGAGATATGGGAACATATGTATATGTATAACTGGTTCACTTTGTTATAAAACAGAACTAACACACCATTGTAAAGCAATTATACTCCAATAAAGACGTTAATATATATATATATATATATATATATATATATATATATATATATATATATATATATACACACACACACACATATATGTGTGTATATATATATATAGTCATCCTAAGGTGGAAAGACATACACATTCAGCACTACAATAAGCATGTTATGTGTGCTCAATAAATGTTAAAATTCTCCGCTACTGAACCAGTTCATTAAAATGAAAATTAGTAAACAAAGGTAAAGTTTCCGTTATTTATCTTGCCTTTAACAACCTTACTTCAGAGTAACAAAATAATTGGTGGTAATTATTTTCTAGACTACAAAAACAGATCTGATGGTGTTTACATGAATTTACACATGTGATAAAATTACATAAAACTATATACATATATATATACATATATATATACACACACATAAGTGAATAAATGCATGTGAAATCTGAATAAGGACTTTAGATTGTACTAATGTTGATATCTTGGATTTGATGTTGTGCTCTAGTTATGTAAGATGTTACAAGGGATCTCCCTGTACTGTGTATTTTTACAACTTTCTATCAATCTATATTCATTTCAAAATAAAAAGTGAAAAAAAGAGAGGTTAACAGGAGACAGTATATTTATTCCCTTGGTATTAGCACTAACTATCCTCATTTTCCTGTCCTTCTTATGTCTCAGCTACACTGCTAGTTCTTTCACTAAAGCAAATTCTGTTATATTCTTTAACAAGAGGTTCTTTCCACATCAGAAACAGTAAATTCAGAGATGGTGGATGTGCTAAATGTTTTCAAATCAAAGCTCACAGAACCCATTGTGCCTCTATTATAACATTCTTTCTTGCTGAATTTGGACTTGAAGATTTCTGAACACAACACCCCTAAATATGTACTCTAATTGATGACAATAGGTACACAAGAAGATCATTCTCATCTTTTCACTGTGCTTCCAAGTGAACTTGTACACGCAGATCAGTGGGAGACTCATTCAGAAAGACCGATCTTGAGAAAATAGCAAAACAAAACCAAAAACAAACATGAAACATTATTGATAGGGGTCACTACTTTCCAAAGTTCATCCTAGAAGTTCAGCGTCTCAAAATTTCCATTAGATAATCATTGCTTGCCATTTTGTTTTGAGTAAAGTTGACCCCCACCTCAGAATCCAAGTAGGGTCCCCACGGATCTAAGTCAACCAATGTGTCATCCATGGGTCACAGTAGTAATTTGCATCTAGCTTAGTTACTGTCAATAAGATGGAGAGGAATCCTTGGATAACTCTCACAAGGACTTGAGCAAAATAAACTAGACACAAAAGAGTTTATATTATATTATTCTAGTACACATTTCAAAAACAGGCAAAACTAACCTACAGTGTTAGAGGTCAAGATGGTGGTCATATATGGAAGGAGAAAGAGGGTAGGAACTGCGAGGTTAAATGAGGAAAAATCTTGAGCATCCTGGAAATGTTCTATTTCTTGACTGGGGTGGTAGTCACATGGGTGTTGCCTCTGATAAGTACTAAACTTTATGATTTTATTACTTTTCAGTATGAATGTTATATTTTATTTAGAAAAGGGTAAGAAGAGAAAATACGCTTGTTGAATTCTTTCCTGTCTTATTTAGGTTTTGATATGAGGTAGTTCTGTTACTCTTTCTTACTTTATAGTAACCACACTTCCATATTTCCAAGTCTATTTATCCTACTCGACCATGCTCAAATTTTTATCTTATTATGAGTTCTTTCTTCATTTCGTTCTGACGTTGTCTCTCCCTTCTCTGGGACACAGTTCTGGTCCAGAGTTGCTGGGAACAGATTCAGATGTTGTCTCCTTTCTAATGAAGCAAAAATTTTGATAGAGAGCTGGGGTCTCTATCCCCAGATTGTCAGAATTCCCATGTATTTCAGTTAAAGGGTAGAGATGAATCAATATTTTCTCAAGCCAGGTATCACACTGTTTTCTTTGGAAGACAGTGAGAAGTACTTCACAATTAAGCTGAACACTTAATTTGCTTGGTAGACATTGAATGGAATCAGAACAAATTATGCGGTTACTACTTGTACTCTAAAATACTCATTATAAAACTGAAATAGGTGCTTTAGCTAATTGCACGACATAAAATTTAGGTTTTCAGAAAAAAAGTGTATAAAACTCTTAGGAAATTTTACAATGAATAAAAGTACGTCATTATTAAACATTAAAATATAGACCCCTGTATTTTTGTGAAAATGAAGTGGTCATAATCATGACTAAAATGTAGGTATTCGACGTTCTTACCTGGTGACGTGACATTTAAATAGGCTTATTACGTTCACGTTTTGCACTTCAGGAGATTAGAGATGAAATAGGCAACCATAATTCTAATACTTAGCTTCAATATAGGGTAAAATTTCCGTCTCGCCCATTGTTTATTCAACAACAACTTAAACGTCTTTGAATCACAATTTTAACTCATTTCTATTGTTTGTTTTAAAACGATGTAGCTTTTTTGCATCTCTGAAATAACATGTGCAACCATCTTAGGAGTATGAAAATAAAAATTAGTCCATACTTTCAAGAAGAAAGCTCTTTCTCTGAGTACATTCAAAACCTGTGCTGACCGACTACACAAACAGGAGGACCTACGCAGTTGCCTTATCCACAAAGTTTCATTGAATTCAGATATCTTGCGATGGAATGGCTAGTAATTTAGGAAGGAAGTGTTGCTTTAAACATTTAGGTTCTGACCTCTCCTATGATGAGTGCACTTTCATGGTGATTTATGCTCCATAATGGAATGGGCCAAAAAAAAAAAAAAAAAAAAGAACAAGGAGTCATGTGATTATTCCCTTATTATAAGAGGAAATAATTTTGGAGCATGAGATTGAATGGCTGAGTGTGACGTCATGCACTTACTTTATTCAAAACGCAAGGTGCCCAGAGTTGCATAAGCAAAAGTAAATTTATGAATTTTTGTGTCATGGGGCTGCAGGGATTGGGATTCATTTTATATGTTTGACTGTTTCCAGCCAGGGCTTTCTGAACTCCCTACCATCTTTTTCCTGCCCCAGACCCTCAACTAGCACCTGCTTGTGGGACAATGTTTTTGCCTACAATTTGTTAAGTGTCTGGTAGTTCTGGTGCTGTGCTGCTTTTTTTTTTTTTTTTTTTTTGGTTTACCTTAAGATTTGACCAAGGTAATTCACATTTCATAGAATTGCACTAAAGGTAAAGTCTCAGGGTGTGAAATTTGAGACTAGAAAAGAAGAGAAACAGGATAATAATTCATATCTACCTAGATTACCTTAGTAGGCTCAAAGGATGTTGCTGTGTCCATACCTATTTTAGACTTATGTTCATTTGTATACTGGAGAGTGCATACACACACATACACATAAACACGCACACACACACCCCATCTCTTTTTTGTCACCCTCTAGAGTGTAAGGAAAGGGAAATTTAAAAAGTTCAAAACTATTGTATTTGTAAGAAACACCTTATTTAACTGTTTT